>NC_066583.1:243516435-243852060 GCF_024323335.1 Lathyrus oleraceus
ATTCCAATTCTATCTTTCAACAAATCTTTAAACTGTCTATATAAAGGAGACTCAGAATATTGGAAGAAGTTGTTAATGATATACTACACGCTGTTACTTGTATTTAATGTAAGTCTTTCTTAGAAGAAGTACTTATAAACACATACTTATAAGTCTCAAAGTTGTTTGAGTGGTTTCCTTGAGTGACTAGGTTTTAGTCAGATAGACTCAAGAAGACAAAGACGGTTTATCTTTGTGGTGTCTGTAATCAGTTTTAGTTATAGTGGATTAAGTCCTTGTTGAGAAGGAAAAATCACCTTGGTAGGGTGGACTGTAGGTAGCTTCGTTAGCAACGAGCCAGTATAAAAATAACCTTGTTATTTTTATTATTTGTGTTATTGTTTGATTTAGTTGGTTTTAAAAAAACTTTCATTTTTAGAAACCCAATTCAAATCCCAATTTCTTGTGTTTCTTGCCACCTTCAAAAATTCCCCTTAAAAAACCTTCATAATGGATCAAAATGCGTCGGAAAAGCCCAGAAAAGGGGTCATCACGCGTGATGCAACGTTTACTTCCTCATCATGCGCGCGACGTTGCGCATGATTATTCCAGTAGTTGCACGATTTTGCTCCCCCTTTCACCTAATTTTCACTAAGTCCATATTTCTTCACACTTAATTATTTTTTCCTCTTTCTTTTGCCTTTATTATTTATTTTTACTCCTCTTTAACTTGTTTAGATCCATTTCTTCAACCAAAATCATGCAATGACAGAGTGTCATTAATGTTACACTATCAGAGCTTAATATGTAAAATATTAAGTAACTCAAAATGAGAAATAAAATGAAGTAGGCATCTATGCCAATCCTTCCACACATCATCAACTAATGCTCCTCTATCTGGGTATTTGTACCATCGATACAACGAGCCACACAAACAAAAAAAGGGAGGTGAGAAATACGTTCATAATGTTAATGGTGTATATGCAGTTAGGGTAGTTCAACAACACTATTTAACAATCAAACATACTAGTTCAGGATATATAACAATCACATATGCAACTTTATATAATGTAATGTGACTCATCACTCCTAACTCAACATGCATATGGTACCAAGTTTTTGGATTTCAGAGTTATGTTACTGATTGATCCACATATTTGGTTCTGCATGCATTGTTGAGTCTTAGTGTTGAGTACATTGAATCATTATTTGCATATGAATGAAATAGTTATGTTGATGTTGGTGATTGAGATTGCTTTGGTGACGTATGCAAATGAATTATGTTGAATAATTATTGATGTTTGTTTTAGGATACCCTTACATACTTTTGTACCGTTGTTTATCATGAGTGTATTCTCACCCCTTTATTGTTTGTGTGGTTCTGCGTTCCTTCTTAGGGTACTGACGAGCAGGTAACTAAGTAGCTTCTTAGAGGCTGAAGGATGGCGTAGAGGTTGTTCTTCTTTTTCTTGCTTTATGCATTCATTTTAGATTTCATTGCTCTAATCTGTGACATTAGGCAGGCAAATTGTTGTAACAATATTTTATGTTATGAACTTAATTGGTTGTTGAATCATTTTAAATCAATTATTCTGTTGCGATGAACCTATGTTGAGGAAAACATGTGATGGCATGTGTTTAATCTAATGCATGTTTTAAATAACTCGTGTTACGGAGTAGGTGTATGTTGTGTTTGAGTGACACCCTATATGTGTATTCATTTTATTTCCACATCATTTTGTGTTTCAGAGTTTAGGGTGTTACATAGTGGTATCATAGTAGGTCGGTCCGACCGACTAGGTTTTGTAATGTTGTCTAGTCCCTAGGATGTGACATGTGTGTGTACATTGTCAATACACTATTTCTTATAATGTCTATTTGATGGTGTATATAGTGTGTGGAAGAAACTATCGCGCTATTGCTGATGCTTTGGACTCAGTGGCTCAGGCGCTACACAAACAATAGAATCAAGCATGTGATGAGTTTTATGGTTTGAGGAAATTTTAGAGGAATAATCTGCCAAAATTCAATGGCAGGTATGATCCAAAAGGTGCTAAAGTGTGGCTCAAAAAAATCAGTAAGATCTTATGAGTGATGGCATGTACTGAAGAACATAAAGTATTATTTGGTACTCACATCTTGTCTAAGGAAGCTGAAGATTGGTGGGACAATACGCGTTAGAGACTAAAATTTGTTGGTGTTGAGATCAATTGGACGTGTTTATAGTGTAATTCCTTGAGAAATACTTTCCTAAAGATATGAGTAACAAGAAGGAGATTGAATCCCTTAAGCTTAAGCAAGGAAACATGAGAATTGTCGAATATGCTGCCAAGTTCGAGGAACTTGTGAAGTTCTATCCGCACTATAATGGTGTAGTTATGAAGGGGTTGAAGTGTATTAACTTTGAGAATGGATTGCACTCTGAAATTAAGTAGGGTATCGACTATCAGGAGATTCATAGGTTTCCTACTCTGGTGAATGAGTGTAGGATTTATGACAAGGGATGCAGGGTTCGTTCCACTCACTACAAGAGCACTAGTGAGAGGAAGAGAATGAATTAGTTATGGGGATGCCATATAGTGCTTCCACTGACAATGGGAAGCAGAGAGTTGCAGATGAGAAAAAGTCAAGTGAGGAAGGGACTCCCACTTCTGTCAAGTGCTTCAAGTGTGGCGAGTTGGACCACTGTGATAATGATTGTAGGAGTAGTGTTTTGAGGTGCTTCAAGTGCGGGAAGACAGGTCACCGTGTTGCAGATTGCAAGAGTGTTTGACCGACTTGTTATAACTACGGCGAATAGGATGACATCAGTACCAATTGTCAGAAACCGAATAAGTCACAATTTAGAGAGAATGTCTTTATTTTATTTGGATCTGAGACTACTAGTGTTGATCATTTGATTCGAGGTACGTGTTTTATTAATAGTATTCAGCTAATTGCTATTATTTACCCAGGTGTAACACAATCATTTATTTCACTTGATTGTAATGAGAGGTTAGGTTTGAAATTATTTTCTATGATTGGGAGTATGATTATGGATACCTCAACTTTAGGTCCGGTAACCACTTCGTGGGTTTGTTAGAATTGTCCATTTTCTATTTTCGGTAAGGATTTTGGAATGGATTTAGTTTGTCTATCTTTGAGAAATCTTGATGTTATCCTTGGAATGAACTTGTTCGAATTCAACTGTGTTCATATCAACTGTTACTACAAGATAATATCATTTCCAGAGTTTGAAGTAAGTGATGAGTTATTCGTGTCTTCTAACCAAGTGAGCGAGTTAGTGAAAGATAAGATGAGAGTGTTTAGGTTACTAGCTTCTATGAAGTTTGAGAGCAAAGTTGTGGTTGGTGAGTTGCTTGTGGTGTGTTATTTTCCAGAAGTGTTCTCTGATGATATTAGTGATTTGTCATTGAAGCGTGAAGTTGAGTTTGCCATAGACTTAGTACATAGTACTAGTCTTGTGTCAATGGCTTCTTATAGAATGTTTGCTTCAGAGTTGAGTGGGCTGAAGAAGCAATTAGAAGAGTTGCTTGAGAAAAAGTTTGTTCGATCAAGTGTTCACCGTGGGGAGCACCAACGTTGTTGGTGAAGAAGAAAAATGGTAGCATGAGATTATGTGTCGAGTATCGACAACTGAATGAAGTGACAATCAAGAACAAGTATATGAAGGAGAAGAGCGATCCAAAATGCAGCGGAATTAAAAAAAATCTCCTTCAGTGATCCTTACGAATGGGCATGATCAGTGATAGAATCGTTACCTCTTGTGGCGATTGAAACCTTTGATGCAGATCTATGGAGCGACCACGAACGTTGAATGGTAAAAACGCCTCTACTCAGTCCACACGAACAGATTCCTTCAATCTCAGTGCTAGCTGCTACAAATGAAGGCTTTGAGTGAGAAAGAGAGAAACAAAATTGCAACTGCACTAATGCTTCTGCAGAAGGGTTCTATTTATAGAACCACTTGTGTGGGTTGCAAGCTAAAAAGCCCACTTAAGTGTATGTGTCGTATCTTATAATATGCCAAAATCACTTAAGCGCGTGGTACCTTACCATATTTCATATTCTAGTTAAGTACACCGTACCTTACGATGTTCTACAATTCACTTAAGTGCACCGTACCTTACGGTGTTCCTTAGTTACTCTATCTCTCATCAATCCGTCCTTTTGTGTGTGACCCTGTAGGTTTTCATGGCATTGGCAATTATATTAAATCACGTATTTAACATAATAAACAGTGAGCGATATCTAGCAATACATCACTGCTACCCAAGACACGAAAATGTCATGTGATCTGACAAATCCTTTTGTGATAATACTTATGTGTACAATTACTCTTTTGCCCTTATATCTATATTGAACACAAGGCATAGACCGTGTCATCCTTGTCCAATTCAATATTGGGCCCGTAGACATTTATCCTGTTACGCAGGATGGGAAAATTCCATCTAGGTCACTCATGTCCCTTAGTATGCTTCGTGAAGTACCCATCAACTATCTTTATGGTCATCCAGTTACGGACAATGTTTGATCAACAATAAGGCACTCGACTCTACATCTAGGGTACATAGTGGTTTCAGGTCAAAGGGTGGTATACACCATTATCACCATGAGAATAACTTATGACACTTAGCATAACATTCTATATAGTATTCTTATAGTGGGACAATCCAGTATAAATATTACTCTCAATATTCATACTTATGTTTAAGACTTTATAACTCCTTATCCATGATCCATGAGATGTGATTATCAGTCTATATACATAATAGTCTTAATGCTTTAATGTTATCCCACTTCGCAACAAATCTCGACTACGGATACTTTAAGAATAATGTCCTTATGTTGAATGGGGTCTCATGATTAAGTCACACTTCATACATTAAACGAACTAGCTATTCTAGGGACTTTATTAAACAAACATAATAAAGAAAAAGATTTTTATTATTAATAAATAATTTGATACAAGTATCAAAAGTATTGGCCTCTAGGGCTTACACTAACAATCTCCCACTAGAACTAGAGCCCATTAGGCATACCCCTAATGGCCATAGATCTAGTATGGCCATCATGCTTCTGCTGCATAAGAGGCTTTGTCAGTGGGTCAACAATATTGTCAAGTGTAGGTACTCTGCATATTTTCACATCTCGTCTATCTATTATCTCTCGAATGAGATGATAACACCTAAGTATGTGTTTGGATCTTTGGTGAGATCTAGGCTCCTTAGCTTGTGCGATAGCACCATTGTTATCACAATAGAGACCAATGGGATCCACAATGCTAGGAACTATGCCAAGTTCACTAATGAACTTTTTGATCCAACAGCTTCCTTTGTTGCACTTGAGGCAACAATATACTCGACCTCAGTTGTAGAATCAACAACTGTATCTTGCTTTGAACTTTTCCAGCTCACAGCGCCACCGTTTAAGCAAAACACATAACCAGATTGCGATCTAAAGTCATCCTTATCTGTCTGGAAGCTAGGATCGGTGTATCCAATCACATCAAGGTCTTCCTGACCTCCATATATCAAGAATGAGTCCTTAGTCCTTCTTAAATACTTAAGGATATTCTTGACAGCTACCCAATGAGCATCACCCGGATCATATTGGTACCTACTCATTGCACTTAAAGCATATGAGACATCTGGTCGAGTACATAACATGGAATACATGATAGATCCTATTGCATATGCATATGGATACTTATTCATGCGATCCCTTTCTTCCTTAGTTGAAGAGGATTGTGTTTTTGATAGACACAAGCCATGTTGCATATGTATGAATCCTTTCTTGGAATCATGCATATTAAAGCGTCTCAGCACTTTGTCTATGTATGTATTCTGACTTAGGCCAAGCAGTTTTTATGATCTATCTCTATAGATCCTGATTCCTAATATATAGGCTGCTTCACCTAGGTTCTTCATAGAAAAGAATTTCCCCAACCAAGACTTTACTTGTTGCAGGGTAGGGACATCATTTCCAATGAGAAATATGTCATCTACATGTAATACCAAGAAAACGATCATGCTCCAACTAACCTTATTGTAGACACAATGCTCATCTTCGTTCTTGATGAATCCATATTATTTTACTGTTTCATCAAAACGAAGATTCCAACTTCTGGAAGCTTGCTTCAATCCATAGATTGATCTTTGTAACTTACATATCTTTTGGGCTTCTTTTGGTATGTCAAATCCTTCAGGCTGTGTCATGTACACATCCTCAAGAAGATTCCCATTAAGGAAGCAGTTTTGACATCCATCTTCCATATTTCATAATCATGATATGCAGCTATAGAAAGTAAAATCTGAACAGATTTAAGCATTGCAACTGGTGGAAAGGTTTCATCATAGTCAACCCCATAAATTTGTTTATAGCCTTTTGCAACCAGTCTTGCCTTATAGGTATGTACCTTACCATCCATGTCAGTCTTCTTTTTAAAGACCCACTTGCATCCTATAGGGTTAAGTCCTACATGAGGCTCTACCAAGGTCGAAACTTGGTTTGTGTACATGGAATCCATTTCAGATTTCATGGCTTCTAGCCACTTCTCATACTCGGGACCAATTATGGCCTCTTGGTAGATCACAAGCTCATCTTGATCCATGAGTAGTACATCACCTTGATCAGTTATGAGATATCCATATCTCTCAGGTAGGTGACGTATCCTGCTTGACCTATGCTGGTCTTGTTCTACTTGAGCAGGTTGCTCTTCCACAACGACTTGTGTTTCCTGCTCTAATTCCTCCATAGGTGTATCAATGCTTTGTGATTCTTGAATTTCTTCAAGCTCTACTTTTCTCCCATTGATTCCTTTGGAAATAAAATCCTTTTCTAAGAAAACTCATGTTCGAGCGACAAACATTTTGCCCTCAGAAGGATTGTAGAAGTAATACTCTCTTGTTTCTTTAGGATACCCCACAAATAAGCATTTGTCAGATTTGGGCTCAAGCGTAGTTGAAATTTGTCGTTTCACATAAACTTCGCAACCCCAAATCTTCATGTAAGACATATGTGATTTCTTACCACTCCATATCTCATATGGTGTCTTCTCAACCTTTTTGGATGGAACATGGTTAAGTGTGTAAGCTGTTGTCAATAGTGCATGTCCCCAAAAGGAGTTTGAAAGATCGACGTGACTCGTCATGGATCGGACCATGTCTAACAAGGTTCAATTTTCTCTCTCAGATACACCGTTCCATTGGGGTATTCCCGGAGGAGTAAGTTGGGATAAGATCCCACACTCTTTCAGATGGTAAACTCTAGGCTTAAATACTCACCACCTCGATCTGATCGAAGAGTTTTAATATTCTTACCTAGTTGGTTTTGTACTTCATTCTTGAATTCCTTGAACTTTTCAAAGGACTATGATTTTAGTTTCATTAAAGAGACATAACCATATCTACTGAAATCATCAATAAATATGATGAAGTACTGAAAACCTCCTCTGGCTCGTATGTTCAGTGGTCCACATACATCAGTATGTATGAGGGTCAAAAGATCATTAGCTCTTTCACCTCTTCCTGTGAATGGAGACTTTGTCATCTTTCCAAGTAAACAATATCTGCATGTCCCATATGATTCATAATCAAAAGAGTCCGAGAGTCCATCTTTATGGAGTTTGGAAATGTGTTTCTCATTTATGTGGCCTAATCGACAATGCCAAAGGTAAGTTGGATTTAACTCATTAGGTTTCATCCTTTTAGTATTAATGTTATAAATAGGCATTTCAAGATCAAGGACATATAGTCCATAGTTCATTTGTGTAGTAGCATAGAATATATCATTCAAATAAATGGAGCAACAATTGTTCTTTATTATAAATGAAAAACCAAACTTGTCTAAACAAGAAACAAAAATAATATTCCTGCTAATTGCAGGTACATAATAACAGTTCTCTAACTGAATTATTAAACCACTAAGTAAAGTCAATACATAAGTTCCTACGGCTAAAGCAGCAACCTTTGCTCCATTGCCAACTCGTAGGTCAACTTCACCTTTTGCCAAATCTCTACTCCTTTTTAGCCCCTGCACATTGGTACAAATGTGAGAATCGCATCCAGTATCTAATACCCATGATGCAGTAGTAGATAAGTTAATTTCAATAACAAAAATACCTGAAGTTGAAGTTTTTACTCCATTCTTCTTATCTTCCAGGTACTTTGGGCAGTTTCTCTTCCAGTGTCCGGTCTTACCGCAATGGAAGCAGGTGCATTCCTTTGCTATACCTCCACTAGGCTTCAAAGCAGAAGCAGTGGTTTGGGTTTGGCAACTTCCTCGCATTCCCTTTTATCACCCTTCTTGGTGGGTCTTTTGTTCTGTCTCTTTCCATTTCCGATCATCAGAATGGACTTCCCTTTTGACTCCAGATTCTGCTCAGCAGTTCTTAACATGGATAGCAATTCAGGAAGAGGTTTGTCCATATCATTCATATTAAAATTAAGGACAAACTGACTTAATCTATCTGGCAATGATTGCAAGATCAAATCATTCGCAAGTTCCTTTCCGAGGGGAAAATCCAACCTCTCAAGGTTCTCCACATACCCAATTATCTTGAGCACATGGGGACGTACATGGGCTCCCTCAGCTAACTTGCCTTGAAAAATGGCTTTTGAGACTTCAAACCTTTGATACCTTTCTTGCTCTTGATAGAGCATCTTCAGGTGTTCGATCATATTGAACGCTGTCATGTTCTCATGTTGCTTTTGCAACTCTGAGTTCATAGTAGCTAGCATGAGGCAAGCAATTTCATTGGCATCATCGACATGCTTCTTATAAGCATCTTTTTCTGCCTTAGGTGCAAAACTAGGAGGTTCCTCTTCAGGAACAGGTTTCTCCAAGACATACAACTTTCTATCATGTTTGAGGACAATCCTCAGATTTTGGTGCCAATCTAGAAAATTTGTCCCAGACAATTTTTGCTTATCAAGGATTGATCATAAAATGTTGTTAGAGGTGTTTGTTGTCATGGTAGTCTACATGAAAATAATGAAAATATAAGTATGAATAACATATTTAATTAGGCCTTTAATTAAATATGCTCCAACTATTTTACTCAAAACAAATGACCTTCACCATTTGATTCGGAAAATCCCGTTGGAAGATTTTCTAGCGGGTCGAGATCCACATTTCACTTTGTTTTAAGTCCGCATAGGCGGATTACACATAACTAGGTTATTTAGATAGGAACTCCTTCCAATTGTATCTAATACAACTCTCTAATATTTTAGTTGGGTGAATAACTCTTTATTCCAATCCATCACATGGATCATTTCCAACTCTTGCTTCTAAACATATATAATCTTATTATAATTTGTTTAGTTAAGTTTGACCCATTGTTTTAGTAATTGGATATTACAATTATTCCATCTCACCTTACTAATATAGAATATGCACCCCGCGTAGGCGAAACCTACATTATTCGATACTAGTCTTGATGAGTGCTAAAACTTGGAAAGCATAAACTTAATATTTAATTTGAGGGAATTTGCAATTATTCTGATCTCACTGGGTTATTTATCATAAAAATCGTCTCTCACATGCATCAACATACATTCACATGCATCAATATACATAATGAAATAATTATGGCCCCTAGCGCAATTGTTCTCCCAAGCCAATGAGAGAACCTAAGCTAACCTAATAATGATCTAAGCTTCTCCAAGCAAGATCTTCAAGGTTGTCCTCCTTTGATATTGTATTCTTCTCTTTCTCCATAACATTACATTACATAAAAGAAACTCATTTTACATACGAGGGAGTGAGATGAGAAAAGAAGTTACATTAAGAGATTAAAAGAGAGGTACGACACGCAAGTCGTATTTTAAAATCCCAAAATAAAATTAAGGAAAACTAAGGCCATAACCGATCTCCACAAGACAATAATAATAAACACATTATTATTATTATTAATTTAAATTATGTTAATTAATTAAAACCAAATTAAATTCCGGCGACCGATCACACTACGCAGAGTTAGCCCGGGGTTCCGCTGCCCTAATGCAAAATTTTAATGAACAATTCACTTGAAATCGACGTTGTTTTTCGCATCAACACTTAATACTTTAAAGCACAACTCTTGCGTAGTCACAATCCTAATCGCATAACTCTTTGACAGCATAACCCTTATGCCGTCATGAAACCTAAGGCACCAATTTCAGACCGTCAAACACACCTCGATTATTAATTCAGTATGATTGATCAACACGTCATTGCTTCACCATTCTAATGTCGGATCAAGAAGCAAATGACCATTGATCGCTCAAAGGAAAACAACCATTAAGTGTTTGAATGAATGAAACAGAACCAGTATATCATATATACTGTATTTTGAATCATGATTACTTATATCATATATATAACTTGATCGATCTCAATTGCATAACCTATGGACAATTGATGTATCGCTGCTTCACCATACTAATGTCAGATTCCGAAGCATAGTCAACATCAATCATCCAAATCGTACACACATGATGCCAAACTTTAATTACTTGTTTATCCTTTGATTCATTCTGTCTTTTAATCGTATTAATACAAAAAATACAGAAAATAAACAGCTATCAGATGCATGGTTTCGTAAGTGGCTCTGATACCACTGGAGGAGAATAGCGATCCAAAATGCAGCGGAATTAAAAAAAAAACTCCTTTAGTTATCTATATGAATGGGCATGATCAGTGATAGAATCATTACCTCTTGTGACGATTGAAACCTTTGATGTAGATCTATGGAGCGACCAGGAACGTTGAATGGTGACAACGCCTCTACTCAGTCCACACGAACAAATTTCTTTAATCTCAGTGCTAGCTACTACGAATGAAGGCTTTGAGTGAGAGAGAGAGAGAGAAACAAAATTGCAACTACACTAATGCTTCTGCACAAGGGTTCTATTTATAGAACCACTTGTGTGGGTTGTAAGCTAAAAAGTCCACTTAAGTGTATGTGGCCCATATCTTATAATATGCCAAAATCACTTAAGCGCGCGATACCTTACCATATTTCATATTCTACTTAAGTACATCGCATCTTACGATGTTCTACAATTCACTTAAGTGTATCGTACCTTAAGGTGTTCCTTAGTTACTCTATCTCTCTCATCAATCCATCCTTTTGTGTGTGACCTCTAGGTTTTCGCGGAATTGAAAATTATATTAAATCACGTATTTAACATAATAAACAGTGAGTGGTATCTAACAATACATCACTGCTATCCAAGACACGAAAATGTCATGTGATCTGACAAATCCTGTTGTGATAATACTTATGTGTATAATTACCATTTTGCCCTTATGTCTATATTGAACACAAGGCATATACCGTGTCATCCTTGTCCAGTTCAATATTGGGCCCGTAGACATTTATCCTGTTACGCAGGATGGGAAAATTCTATCTAGGTCACTCATGTCCCTCAGCATAGCATGCTTCGTGGAGTACCCATCAACTGTCTTTATGGTCATCCAGTTACGGATAATGTTTGATCAATAATAAGGCACTCGACTCTACATCTAGGGTACATAGTGGTTTTAGGTCAAAGGGTTGTATACACCATTATCACCATGAGAATAACTTATGACACTTAGCATAACATTCTATATAGTATTCTCAAAGCGGGTCAATCTAGTATTAATATTACTCTCAATATTCATACTTATGTTTAAGACTTGATAACTCCTTATCCATGATCCATGAGATGTGATCATCAGTCTATATACATAATAGTCTTAATGCTTTAATGTTATCCCACTTCACAACAAAGCTAGACTACAAATACTTTAAGAATAGTGTCATTATGTTTAATGGGATCTCATGATTAAGTCACACTTGATACATTAAACGGACTAGTTATTCTAGGGACTTTATTAAACAAACATAATAAAGAAAAAGCCTTTTATTATTAATAAATAATTCGATACAAGTACCAAAAGTATTAGCCTCTAGGGCTTACACCAACAATATACACTTCCGAGGATTTTTGATTTAATGGATCAGTTGGTAGGTGCTTATGTGTTTAGCGAGATTGATTTGCGTTCGGGTTATCATCAGATTTGCGTGAAACCAGAAGATATCCCGATGATTGCATTCAAAATGAGGTATGGGCATTACGAGTATTTAATGATGCCGTTTGGAGTGTCTAATGCACTTAGACTGATCATGGAGTACATGAATAGAACATTCCATCTATATTTAGATCAGTTTGTGGTGGTTTTCATCGATAACATTATGATATATTCAAAGTCTAACGAAGAGCATGTGGAGCATCTGAGAGTTTTGTTGCAGACCTTGAAGGAAAAGAAGTTGTATGTGAAGTTGTCCAAGTGCGAGTTCTGCTTGCAAGAAGTGATTTTCCTTGGTAATGTAATTTCTAGTGATGATATTGTTGTTGATCCTTCGAAGATAGATGTTGTGTTGCAATGGGAGACTCTAAAGTCTGTTACTAAGATTAGAAGTTTTCTTGGGTTAGTTGGTTATTATAGGAAGTTTATTGAAGGTTTTTCGAAGTTAGCTTTTTCGTTGAATCAGTTAACTCGAAAGGTTCAAGCATATGTATGGGATATGCATTGCAAAGGGAGTTTTCAAGAACTCAAGAAGAAGTTGACATTTGCTCCAGTTTTGATTTTTCCAAATCCTAGTGAGTCCTTTGTGGTGTATTATGATGATTATGATATGGTTTTAGGGGGTGTGCTAATGAAGAACAGTCAAGTTGTGGCTTATGCTTATGTACAATTGAGGGTTCATGAAAGGAAGTATCCTACTCGTGATATATAGTTGGCATCTGTGGTGTTTGCATTGAAGATTTGGAGGAATTATCTATTTGGCTCCATATTTGAGGTGTTTAATGATCACAAGAGTTTGAAGTACATATTCAATCATAAGGAGTTGACTCTGAGTCAGAGAAGATAATTTCAATTTCTGAAGGACTATGATTTTGGCTTAAGTTACCATCCAGATAAAGCTAATGTCGTAGATGATGTATTGAGTAGGAAGTCGCTGCATATGTTGACGCTTATAGTCCAAGAATTGGATTTAATTGAGCAGTTCATAGATCTGAGTTTGGTATGTGAAGAGACTCTTGATAGTGTAAAGTTGGGTATGTTGAAATTAACAAGTTGTGTCCTTGAAGAGATCAGAGACGACCAGAAGATTGATGTGGGATTGTGTAGTGGTGTATTCATCACTTTATGATTTATTGACTAAATCAAAAGCAAAGCATACAAAGATAGAGTCGCCACCGCACTTCTATTTATCCAAAGGAATGGCTAGAAAGCGAACAAAAGCCTAATAAGTTTTACAAAGAAAACTAATAAAAGGGGTACAGAGATCTGGGTAAGAGGGTAATTATGCAAAGGGAAGGTGTTAGGCACCCAATGCATCCTAGGGAACCCTTTTCACAACTTGTTGTAAAAAGTAATGTTAATGAAAATATTTATTGTGCAAACATTGATTGGGAGGATGAGAGAAGAATATACAATTTTATTATTTTTGTGTTTGGATGGATGAAACTCATTGCCTACGTACCTTTACAGGATCAAAACCTCGTAGTTCGGCTAAAAGATTTCCAAAAAAGTAAGTGGATTGATTTTAAACAAAAGCCCTAAGGTCTTTCATTATCCACGGGAGAAAACTCAACCTATACAACCACAAGTCCACCATGCGAGGATAGCTTCAACATACTAGTGAGGGGTTAACCCTATAATAAGTATGGAAGTCTTACAATCAACTCACTAAGGACAAAAGGTGAGATTCACATCAACCACTAAGATAATTGAGATCTATGGCTAATGTATGAAAACTTATCAAGAAGTGGACAAGGGCCACAAAAACAATTGAGTGAGTGAAATTAACCAATTATGAGTATTCACAAAGATGGTCAAAGTTGACATTAGATCCAATTCAGAAGAAGTATTGTGAAAATGAAGTTTGAAAATCAGAGGCTTAAGGCCTAGGTTTCTAGTTTGAAAACAGATGAAAATGTTTGCACAAAGTTTTCTGGGTCGGGTTACAAATGCAAGTGGAGGTTGTAAGGAGACAAAAGGTGGGGATGAGGAGTAAAACTTCATTAGGAGTTCCTCTCTTGAAATCATATGTAGATGATCCAAGTAAGTACCATCCTTTGGAATAAGCAACAAAGCAATAAGCAAATAAGCAGGTTCAAAGGAACAAAGCTGGAAATGGAATGCCAATAAATGGTCTTACGTCCAACTCCGAAAACAAATGGGAAACGGAGTGCCAATAAATGGTCTTACGTCCAACTCCACAAAAGGAAACAAAAACAGGAAACAGATAGCCAATCAATGGTCTTACATCTAACTCCTCAAAACAAAACAATATAGGAAATGGAGTGCCAATCAATGGTCTTATATCCAGCTCCACAAAAGGAACAGGAAACAGATAGCCAATCAATGGTCTTACATCTGACTCCTCAAAACAAAACAATATAGGAAATGGAGTGCCAATCAATGGTCTTATATCCAGCTCCACAAAAGGAACAGGAAACAGATAGCCAATCAATGGTCTTTACATCTGACTCCTCAAAACAAAACAATATAGGAAATGGAGTGCCAATCAATGGTCTTATATCCAGCTCCACAAAAGGAACAGGAAACAGATAGCCAATCAATGGTCTTACATCTGACTCCTCAAACAAAGCAGATAACAAATGCAAAAGCAAAATGCAAACAATATGCAAAAGCAACATGAAGGATGCACTGGTAAGCAAACAATCAATCAATTAGCACACTCTATACACAATCAAAAGGCTCATACAAGGCTGGGCTTTAGTCAAGGGGTCATATCAACCTAGACAAACAAGCCAGATATGTAAGGGTGTTCAAGCTCTTAACCTCTGACATTGACCGTCAGGGTGAGTAGATGAAATGGAAAATGAGGATTAGACCTCATAGCTCTTAACCCTGGCCAGGGTGAGCTTGAATCAAAGAAGGTGTGGGAGTCCAGAATGAGGAACTCTACTCCACAATGACTGACTCTATATACAAGATCTTGGGGTGTTTATTCAAATGCATCAGCACATAGTGCGAGCAAGATGAAAGACTCAATTGAATAGCAGGGGATGGATTGCACATCCCTTCTATCTGCCAATGCCTCTTCAATTAGGAGGTCTTAATATGTAACCATGCCTCATTGAGGTCTTTAGCACAAAATTAAACAATCAAGAACATGGTCTCTTAAGGAGGGCTTCAGACAGGTGCCTGCCAAAAGAACATGACAGGTCTTCCAGACTACATGGAGAAAAGAAATTACCTAAGTGGTATGCCAACCACAAGCAAAGCAAAGCAACTCAAGTAATGAGTTAAAGCTACTAAAGTACCTGTAAGAAAATCAAACAAGTCAATATTCACATTCAGACAAACTAAACAGACAGTCAACAGTCAGACAACCAATATACACAAGGTAAGTCAACAACTCAAGTGAGTTAGCCATCCAAGGACCTACAACACAATCAACATTAGTTAAACAAAGCAAATTGTATCTCAACTTATGAGATCAACATCATCCATTAGGACTTATTGCATGAACCTGAAAGGCAAAGCTCAAACTGTGAGTTCAAACCCCTAGGGCAAAGCCTAGGGTCAAAGGTGAGGCAAAAAGTCAAAACAGAAGCTAAAATTCAACATGAATCACATTTAATCAATCATGAACATGTCCTAAAAAGGACCAAATCAAAATCATCAAGCAAAGTCATGTAGTGAGCAAGAGAAGACAAAAGGCAATTTCAGAGCACACAATTGGACATTAAGAATCAAAATTCCATATTAAAACAGAAATGACTCAAACAATTCTGGAAATTTTTCTGTGCATACAAAATGTCAAACAAAATCACCATGCCAAAAATTAGAAGCAACAGAGTTCAATTGACCTAGAAATGAAAATGCACAAGTATGAGACCAAGAATGTGACACCAAATGTTGCACAACAATGTCCATGTGTCTAAAACAGAGATGAAAAATGGTAAAAATGCACAATCAAGCCTCAATGGTCAAGCAACATGTTGGGAATCAGTGTGTAAAATTTCATGGCAATTGGATCATTATTGAGCATTTCACAATAAGATGAATGAAACATGTCACATATGCACACATGATCAATCAACCAATCACAATTCAAATTCTAGAGATGATAAAATCATGAAATCACAACCAAAAAATAATAGACAAACACATGAACATGTAGCAAAAAATTGGGAATTAATTGGATGTGTTTTCAATTTTTAGTGAATTTTTGAAGTTGGAAAAAAATTGAAATAAAATGAATCAAAGCATATGGTAAAATGGAGGGAAAGGTTAAATGATGGATTAATTTGAAAACATGGCTCAGGCATGGATCGAACCAGGTGTGCGCGCTGGAAATAAATAAATTCCAAAATGCTTAAGCCCAGGATCGAATGGACGTGCGCTGAAACGATGTAGTTTCATTAATGCGCTGGCGCTTACATCAGCGGGTCAATGCATATGTGGACGCGGTCAAAGGATTGTAGGCCTATGGATTCGCCAACAGGCGCGGATATGTGGCAGTCAACACACAAAACCCTAGCCAGCAACATAAATTGCAGACGGCGGCGCCTAGGGCGAAAAACACCGTCTTCTTCGTGAAGACGGTGGAGGAACAGTACAGCCTCATGATTTTTTTTCCAGAATTCACTAAAAATTATATCAACAGAAAGTTCTTCTCATGCACATCACGAATCCACTAATAACTAAGCCAAACAAGCCATGGATTAAGAGAATCGAGCAAGAACATTATGACATACAAAACTTTAAATCCACATAACTCGGTCAATATTCAACCATTTCACACGAAATTTAGATCAGATTAATCAGCAAGAGAAGATCTACACTATCATGGCAAAAGATTGGAGAATTAAAAGCTTCGAAAAACCTACCTCTTGAAGAGCAGTTTCTGGAATCAGCAATTTCAAGGCCTGACACGATTCAAATCCACTCCTCTATCACTGTTATGAAGCTTTGTGAAGAAATTGGAGCTTGGAGAGGTTTAGATCTTGCTCAAATAACAGTTTCCATCTTCACCTTCATGAGCTTGGTATGCTTGATTTCTGCTCGAATTCAATGATCCAATGCTTGATCTACACTAAATGAAGATCAGAGAACAAGAATATGAAAGAAAATCAAAGGCTTATGTGGAAGAAATTTGAATTTGGATTGAGAGAAAATTTTGGAGGGAACTTGAATTTAGATCTAAAAATTGTGAAGATCCCCGAAATTCTGTTATGCTTTGGTTTATATATGCTCCACTAATCACATCCAAATTATAATTAAGCATGGTTTAATTGAGATTAGTGAAAATAGGGTGTGTGACCAAAAAATGAAAATTGGTGGTGCATGGAGCATTTGGACGTGAACAGTAGCATGTGCATGATCAATTTCACCTAAAATCTTCCAATGAACACAATGGCAATGGTATTTTGTCCATACAATGCACCAATTTTAAATTTGTCATTTTCCCTCCAAAATGGGCATGAAAGAACAAATGATCATGTGATGAATTTTCATGTAATGTGATGAATGATTTGGAAAATACATGTCATGAGGAGCAAAATTCAAAAAGAGGCACTAAATTTGGAGTTATGAGTCAAAAGTTATGGCCTTTTGAAGTTCCAAGCACACTTGGCAATGATTTGATCATATCTCCTCAACCATTCATCAGATGCTCATGATCTTGGACTTTTTGGAAATGGGAGAGAGAGAGATCTTCAACTTTCATGTTGGACAAAATTTCATTTGAAGCTTCTTTGATGTTGGAAAGTTGAGTTGAAGTTGGTCCAAAAACTTTCCATTTTTGGAAACTTGAAATTACAGGTCACTTTCCATTTTTGGAAACTTTTGCTTTGACTTCAAATTCTTCAATGTAGATGTTTGACATGATGAATAAGCATTGTTGGAACATGAATGGGATGAAGAAACTTAATTTCCCAATTCAAAAACCACAGTTGACTTTCAGTTGACTAGTGTCGCATCCGCGAAAAACAACCGGCGGGAAACACAAGAACAACAGAGCCGCCACCGTGCGTTATTTATCCCAAAAGAGGGAAAGGAAACGCTCAGAGTAAACCTGGAAAGAACATGGTCTCGCGACCAAAGAGAATGGGATCGGGAGTCGGTTATGCGAAGGGAAGGTATTAGCACCCCTACGCATCCGTCGTACTCGACGGGATCCACGCTCTAAAAGATAGGAAAAGGTTGCTAAAACAAACAGACATCACACACACACACAACACAGGTGGGAGAAGAGGGGAGAGGGCTCGCTAGGATATCGCATCCTATGCCTACGTATCTCGTCTGGAACGAGAATCAGAGCCACCGTAGTTCGGCTCACGCACGCCGAAACAAAACACACGCAAAAAGGCAAACATGGAACCCGAACTCCAATCGCTGGACTTACATCAGCTTCCGAACCAAACAAACCCACACTGGAAACCAGATGCCACTTGATGGACTTATACCGGACTCCAAGCACACAACAAGAGGATACAGAATGCCAATGGCTGGGCTTACATCCGTCTCCTAACTCACACACAAGAAGAAACAAGCGACAAGTTACTAAGGAGTCGGGAACTCGAGTCTCGCAACTGTCAAGCAAACACACACAAAAAAGAAAAAGAGTGCCCGGAGAGACCTCGCACGGTCTCCTGCCTACGTACCTCATCTGGTATGAGGATCAGGGCGACGTAGTTCCCCTGAACGGGAAAGAAATTCTAACCAGATACAAAGGGAGACACACTACTAGGGAGCTGTACTCGAGCCTAGATGTTATCATGCATATCATCCCTAAGTTATGGTTTCTATCCTAACTTGCACAGGAAGCAAGCTAATCCTAAACAGGTAAAGCAGAGCATGCAAGCATAATCAAAACAAAGCAAACATTCACAATTAGCACACACTATATCCAGACAAAGTGGGCTCAAACAAAGGGTTAGGCTGCAAAAGCAAACCAACTGTATCAGGTGATGTTAGCTCTTAACCCTGACATTGAGAGTCAGGGTGAAGCCAGATGAAGTGGAAGTGAGGGGTGTGCCTCACAGCTCTTATCCCTGGCCAGGGAGAGCTTCAGACAAAGAAGTGTGGGTCCAGAAAGTGGGAACCCTTCTACACTTATGACACTGACTCAACTGTACAACTGTACATGGATCTTGGGTTAGGATCCACAAGGCATCAACATGTGATGTGAGCCAAGGGACGACTCAATAGAATAGCAGGAGGTGGACTACACACCTCTTGTATCTGCCAATTGCCTTAACAAAGGTCTTTTCCTGCTTGGGGACAAAAATAAACAAGCACAAACATTGCCTCTTAAGGAGGACTTCAGACAGGTGCCTGGCCAAGTAACAGGCCAGGTCTTCCAGACTACATGGAGTTAGTGATTCTACCTCAATTGGTTTACACAACCAAGCAGCAGCAACAGCAAGTACACAATGAACTATAGCAACTAAGGTACCTGAAATCAATCCAACATAATCAGTATACCAGACAAGCAAAAGTCAAACAGAAAATTACAAGTCCACAGCACAAACAGATAACAAGCATCAATGCACAAAGGTGCAAGCCACAAGGCCTAAGCATAAGTCTCAATGCCTACAAAACAAACTCAAATTAGTCATAAACAATCAATAAACCAATCCCAATTGAGTGCACATCATCAAGTATAAGCAATTGTGCTCTTTGACCTGAAACAAAGCTCAAATGTGAGAACACAAACCACTAGTACAAGACTAGGGTCAAAATAGGATCAATAAGTCAAAACAGAACATGAAACTTATCCAAAATCAAGATCAATCAAATAAGAATCAAATCCAATTGGTCTCATGTTCATATCATCAACCATTATCATTTCATGAAAAAAATAGTGCAAAGCATGCAATTTAGAACCTCAAAGGACCAAACAGAAAGATCCAATTCAAATCAACTCACAAACAATTCAATAAATTCCTAGAAAGTTCATGGCTAAACAGCATTAACAACATGATCTACACACCAAATTTTAGGCCATTTGGACAAAGGGAAGCAAGTAAATTAAATTCATCAAGCCAAAGCATACCCAAACAAGCTCATACAAGGCATCAAAACATGCATCAACTTCAAGCAATCATAAAACAGAAACCAAACATGATAAATGAGTGAAACCAAAACCATGGAAAACTTCAAGATGTCTATAATACACATGCCAAATTTAAAGTCCATCCAATACATATCAAGAATTTCACAAAACAATTAAAAACATGACTCACAAAAAGTCCACATTTGGTCAAACAGAAAGGAAATTACCAAACAAATAGGAAATGCACTCAAAAATTCCACAAAAATTCACATGTGAGCTTAACATCCAGAAATATCAACATGCAAAATTTCAGCTCATTTCAAGTTCATATGGCATGGTAACAAAAATCATGAAGTTGCACAAGAAATGGTGTGACACAAATTGTCACACCTCCAAAGATCATAGCATATCTCACAATCCAGGAACTCAAAAATCACAAACTACATACCAAAATGCTCCTTAAGATGTCTAGATCATGCACACAAAATTTCAGGAATTTCCAATTAAGCATCATCATTTCATGATCAAAATACCAAGCAATGTGCAAAAAAGAACATACATGAACAAACCCTAGGCCATTCCAAAAACCACACGTGCAAAATTTTTGCAAAAATCATCATAAAATATTAGAGATTACAAGGATCATGGTGAAAAAAATTTCAGTTAATTTGGACAATTATTTCATGAGATATGAATTTTGGAAGTAATGAAAAAAATAAAAAAAAAGTGAAATGGAGGCATGTGAAGCATGTGAACATATGGAAATAAATTGCAAAAGCCAAAAGAGGAATTGTCATGGCAAGGAATCGAATGCTACAGGAATTCAAAAAGTAGCGTGCGCAAACACCAAACACATGTACAGTGCGCGGTCATATGGATCTAAGCACGATTCTGGAAAATTATTCAAGTGTTCATCATGTTCATCATACATTCATCACTCAAGAACTTTTTGTCACCAAATTCAACAAACCATACATCAATGGAAAGGTCTCACAACGTACATCAACAATATCACATTCATTAAGCCTAATTCATCCTAATTTAACCGGATCGATCCAAAACATGTTCATGCATCAAAATTTAAATCATCATAACTTGACCAATTCTTAATGAAAATCAATGGTTCAAAGTGCAGATTTACCTACTCTAAGAGATCTATCTAAAGCATCAAACAATTTCATGAATTATTAAGGTCGAAATCTGACCTTCTTTGAAGCACAGGTGTTGAATCACGCGTTTTAAGCCTTGAAATGTGAAAACAGAACTTCTTTGATGCTTGGATAGATGAATGGAACAAGGTTTGTTGCTCAATTACGCACGATCTTGATGAAATCTCCATTTGCCATTGTTGCACCTCACTTTAACAGTCCACGATTTGGCTTGATAGTGATGATTCCTTGCTTCAATTAGCTTCAACAATGATTGTAGATGATGAAACAATGAAGATCTTAGCTAGGCTTGTGAAGAAATTGCAAAAAAGTGAAGATGAAAAGTTGAGAGAATTGTGCAATTTTGGATCTAGATCTGAGATGAATGAATGTTAATCTGATTTTCTGTTATGATTAACCATTTATATGATGCACTAATCCATTTTGTTAATCAAGTTTAGCCAAATGTGTGTGATTAGTGAAAATGCACTTTTATGCTAAATGGTAATTAGCCAATCCACCCTCACTTATGCAAAACCAATGTAACAGTAGAAATTTCTGGTTGCAGCAAGTTTCAAATGGTATTTGTGAGCTATTATTGCAAGTGGAATCATGTGAAAACAAGGCTTATTTCTCAAAATGCACTTTTTCCCTCCAAATTCAAAATTGGTTCACTTGAAAAATGGACTTTTTGTGTGATGAGTTTTCATGACAGGTAATGCTTGTTTTGGATAGAGGACATCAAAAGAATTTTGCTCAAAGAAACCTCACTCCATTTGGCCTTGTGAATCAAAAGTTATACCACTTTGAAATTCAACTTTTTTTGACAATGATCAATCCATAACTTGCCAACCACAAATGAGAAATTCATGTTCTTGGACTTTTTGGAAAGGTGAGAGCAAGATCTACAACTTTCATGTTGAACAAAATTTCATTTGAAGCATTTTTGAACATGTAATTTTGAGGAGAAAAACTTTCCATTTTTGGCAATTTTCAATTACAAGTCACTTTCTATTTTTGGAAAGTTTTCATCTGACTTTATTTTCTTCATTCTTGATCTTTGAAATGTCAAATGAAACTTGTTTGGACATGAATGAAGTGTCTCTAACCCTCTCCCACCTCCAAATCCATCAATTCAGGCACAGTTGACCACAATTGACTTTTCTGACTGATAGATGAATTTCAGCTTGACTGATGAACTTGAGCTTCAAACTCCTGATGAAATAACTCAATGATGAAACCCTAGCTTCCATAAGCTCAATATAACCATATGATGATCTCCATACCCATTGAAAACCTCATCTTCTTCACAAGCCCTGATTGGCCCAATGCAGATGATTAGGGTTGACCAGTGGTCAAAACCCTAATCTCAAGGTATCTGATCATGAACAATGAATCTCTTGGTGATGACAAAACCATGATGATGATGATGTACCATTTCAACCAAGATGATGCTCAACCTCCTTGAGGAACCAAGAAACCCTAATTTGTAGCACAATCCTCAGATGGCTAATGATCAACCTAATGAAACCCTAGCTTGCATCTTAACCTCTTTATCTTCTGAACAAGACATAGGAGGATGGCTTGCTTGTTGTGGCCATATGATATGCAAATATGTAATGCCTAATGACCTAAGAATGATATGCAATATGCTAAGCTAGTCCCAAGAGAGGAGGGCAAATTTTGAGGTGTTACAACTGGCATAGGCCCTTAGATGACCTGAAAATGTTTTGATGAACTTGGGTCTCAATCACCTGGGGAATTTGCTTCACAATGGACCTATAGCTCATATAAGCTCAAAAATAATGATCACATGATCCATATCTCAATGGAAAACCTCATCTCCTGCACAAAGGATTCACTTGAATTGCCTTGACCTGTTGACTGCTTAAGCTGCAAGACAAATGTTAGATGACATATTTTTGTACATTTTGGTTAGTGATTAAAAGAAAAGCAATGATATACAAATGCAAGCAATGCTTGGTGATCAAAAACCACTCTCAAGAAATATCCCACCCACAGGGAAGGAAGCAAGGTGTCCAATGATCCTTGAGGCTTATGCAATGCTATGATATGATGCCATGAGGGATCTTAGGGACAAAATTGGGGTCTTACAGATGCCCCTATTTAAGGTCATTCTAGTCGGAGAAGTGAAGGTTAAAATCTTCGTCTCGACGCGGTAGAATGGGCTTAAATAACAATAATGAGACAAATTTTGGTCCCTAAGAGACCTCATGATGCAAATGTATGAATGCAAAGGAGACAAACTCTGTGGGGAACATAGGTCCACAAAGAAGAAACTCAGGAGAAAAGACAAATCCACAGGAATGATACACTTCCTAGTGGAACAGAGACTCTGACGGGACTCTCATGGGGATAAGAAAAAAGAATGCATGAGCAGGGCACGACTCTGAATTAGGGGAAAAAGAACTTGACACTGCGTGAGCAGGGCACGAATGGAGACCTTACTAGGGAGTAAAGAACTCAAACTGGGAAAAAGAGTTCCAAAGGGAAGAAATCCAATGGGAAGACTCAAGCTGACTCAAAGATGTGTGTATTGGGGAAAACGCCAATACAGCAAGACTATCCACAAAGGATACTTCGAATAAAAAATCCGGACTCAGGCTGGGGAAAGATTCACACATAACCTCCCTGTCGCATCACGCGAAAAACCGGCGGGAAAGAAAGAACAACAGAGTCGCCACCGTGCGTTATTTATCCCAAAAGAGGGAAAGGAAACGCTCAGAGTAAACCTGGGAAAGAACATGGTCTCGCGACCAAAGAGAATGGGTTCGGGAGTCGGTTATGCGAAGGGAAGGTATTAGCACCCCTACGCATCCGTAGTACTCTACGGGATCCACGCACAAAAGGAAGGAATATTGGTTGCTAAACACTGCTCATAAACACACACACACTGGCTGAAAGAAACGCAAGAGACTGACTGAAACTGACTCGGCAGGATATCGTATCCTGGGCCTACTTAGTCTATCAGGCATAGACATCAGAGTCGAAGTAGTTCGGACTGGGGAGACGACACATGCTCGCTAGGATGTCGCATCCTATGCATACGTATCTTCTCGGACGAGAGAAGAATCAGAGCATTCGTAGCTCGGCTGACACGCACACAAACAAACAAAGGCATAGGCAAACGTGGAGCCTGAACGCCAATCACTGGACTTACATCAGCATCCGAACCTAAAACACACCCACACTGGAACCCAAATGCCACTCGATGGTCTTACATCAGCTTCCAAGCACACAACGACACAACAGGTTAATAGGGAGTCGGGGACTCGAGCCTATAACTGTTAAGCACACACACAAACAGACAGACAACAAATTGCTAAGGAGTCAGGCACTCGAGCCTAGCAACTGTCAAACAACACACACAAAAAAGAAAAAGGGCCCGGAGAGATCAGCTCAACCTCCTGCCTACATACTTCATCTGGTGTGAAGATCAGGGCGATGTAGTTCCCCTACGCAGAGACAAGGATCTAGCCTAACCAGATAACAGAGGGAGACACAACTCTAGGGAGACTATGACTCGAGCCTAGATGTTGTCATGCAAAATCAACCCTAAGTTATGGTTTCTAGCTAAATGGCACAAGGGCCAACCTATCCTTAGCAAACACAGGAGAAGCAAGATCTCAATTGCTACTAGGGCAAGAGAAAGGGGATATCTCAATCACAACAGGGGTGAGAGAAAAGAAAAAGATATTAGTGGTTAGTCAAACTCGACAAGACATCGCATCTCGTGCCTACGTATCTCATCTGAACATGAGAATCAGAGTTGCCGTAGTTCGGCCTAACAACTCTAAGCATGGCTCACACAGGAAGTAAGCCACACAGACACTTAACTTGCACAGGAAGCAAGCCAAGCAAAACCTAACTTGCACAGGAAGCAAGTCTAAACTAATCCTAACTTGCACAGGAAGCAAGTCAAACAATCCTAACTTGCACAGGAAGCAAGTCAAACAATCCTAACTTGCACAGGAAGCAAGTCAAACAATCCTACAAGCACAGATAGCACACGCTATACACAGGCAAGTGGCTCAAACAAGGCTAGGTTTTAGTCGAGGGGTCATATCAACCTCAACAAACAAACCTCTGGAACTGGGTGAGTGTTGCTCTTAACCTTGCCATTGAGAGACTAAGGTGAAGCAGATGAAAGGTGAATGAAGATAAGACTTCACAGTTCTTATCCCTGGCCTGGGAGAGCTTAAGACAAGAATGTGTGGGTTCAGAAAGTGGGAACCCTTCTACACATTTAAAACTGACTCAACTGTACAATTGTACAAGATCTTGGGTTTGTATCTGCAATGCATCAACACAGTGGTGTGAGCAAAGCAGATGACACACTGAATAGTGGGGGATAGATTGCATATCCCTATCTTCCACCAATTGCCTCTTCACTTAGGAGGTCTTTGACTCTGTACAAGGACAATTTAAACATACACAAGCATTGCCTCTTAAGGAGGGCTTCAGACAGTTTGCCCGGTCAAATAACAGACCGGGTCTCCAGACTACATGAAGAAGAAGTAATTATACCTCAAGCAAGTTGCTAAATAGCAAAGCAAAACAAGTTCAGAGAACTTAAGCAACTAAAGTACCTGAAAAAGTCAAAACAATCAGCAAACAGTTCAAAAGTTTAAATCAAAAGGAATTGGTAAACAGTCAATACAGATGGTCAACTGTGCAAGGCACAAGACCCAAACACATGAGTCAAACCTACAAAACAAAGGTTAGCATATGATAAAACAATCAAGTTCAATCAAGTTTGAATGATCTTTGAGGCATTGGTGCTTAACCTGAAACAGGAACTCAATTGTAAGTCTAAAAGACCACTAGGACTAGCCTAGGGTCAAGGATGAAAGAAAAAGTCAAAACAGCAGAGAAAAGTCAACCAAAGTCAAAGTCAAACATTTAGGAAGCTATCACAATTGGGCCCACATTCAAATCATGCATTATTATCATTTCATGATCATTTGAAGTCAAAGTAAGGCAAATGAAAGCACAAAAAAGTCAACAGAATGACTTGCATCAAAAGTCAACCCAAACAATCTCAAAAATCATCAAATAAATCACATTCAATCCTAACATCTAGCATGGCAAGCATGTCAAATTTCATGGCATTTGGATGAGAGGAAGGCAGTCAATGAAAATCAAGAAGTCAACATAATTTCAAGTAAGCACAATGAAAGTCAACAAACATGGGTCAACTTCAAAAAATCCTATCAAATTGAAAACAGATGAGAAATGAATGAGATTAACACCAATGCAAAGCTCAAGATGTCTAGTTATCACATATGAAATTTCATGATCATACAATATGGTATGAGAATTTCCCAAAGGATATGGCAATGTGTATTACAAAAAGTCAACATTTGACTAGGTAGGGAAGAAAATTCTCAAATAAATGGATAACAGCACAATTAATTCCAAGAAAATTCATACACCAACTAGACACATAAGGGAACATTCATGCCAAATTTCAAGTTATTTGAAGGCCAGGAAGTATGTCAAAGAAAATCATGAAATGGCATAGCATTGGTGTGACACAAATTGTCACACCCTACTTCAGAAAATCATATCTCACACACCACATATGATCAATGCACAAACTTTATATGGAAACAAAGGTGAATGAGTGTAGAATAGCCACAAAAAATTTCAAGAGCATTGGATGCAACATGAGTATTTCACAATTGTTTTGGCAAAAGGTGTCAATTAGGCATACATGACAAGAAAATTCATACCATTTAAAATTCAGCCAACCAAAAATTAAATAAAAATCAAGATTAAATACTAGACATCTTCATGGACATGATGCAAAAATTGGCATGATTTTTGGAATTAAATTGAAAGAGAAATGAATTTTTGAAGTTGTGTAACAATTTGTAGCAAACATGAATACATCACATGGCATAGTGGTCAAACATGTGGTCAGCGTGGCAAATTGGTAAATAAGCGTTTCACTTATCCAAACTCTGCGTTTTGGGCGCGCAGAGGAAATGTTCTCATTGGCTGTTGCCAATGGAACAGTAAACTGGCCAATGGAGCTTCAAATTTTGGGTTCAAAAACCCTAGGGTTTAACAGCAGCAACATTCATGGTATTTTCAAGCATCGATCATGAACAACAACAACACCCAGCATCAACAATTAATCATGGCAAGGAAGTACTATCATCATGCAACATCAAATGACAACAAGACAAGCATAAGTTCTTGCAAATTTTCTGGGCAGGACAAGGGGTTTAACAGCAGCAAAATGCATTCATGTAATCAACATCATAAACAAAATTCGACCAAGCATCATGGCAATGAAATACATCATGCAGTCACCAGCAGCAATAGTGTCCAACACATATGTATGTATGCAACAGGATTTCTGGCAAATATGATGGGGTTCATGAACAGCAGGGCAACAACTTCATCACCTTCATGAGCTCGAAAATTCCAAATGCCCAGAAACAAGAAATGAGTATAGCAATGTGATCCTCATGCATCATACATACATAATCCATTATTCATTTTCATCAAAGCACATAAACAAACAAGATTCGTGCAAAAACACACATGAACACTAAACTTCAGATCAGCATATCTCCAAAAATACACAACCATTTCAAGCAAACTAAGGTTCATTAGAATCAGCATAAAGTGAACTATCATAAGCATAGCATGGATTTTAGAATGGTGAAAGTCGAATTTTACCAATTTTGAAGCAGAATGAGAAACAGTGTGGTTTTGGTCCTCTTAGCCTGAAACAGATGCTTTAGAACCTTCCCAATGATGAATGATGAAGGTTGTTTTGCTTGAGATAGCTTGTTTTGGCATCAATCTTGGACTGTCATGGATGAGTGTTTTAGAGAAGACAGTAGTGGGAAAGGAGTTTATAGGTGAAAAACGATGATTGCCACAGGTCCAAAATGCTGTTTTAATGATGTCTTAGGCAAGGCAAGATTTAGCTCCTTTGGGAGTTTGACAGGTTTTTGAAGAGGCAAGCAAAAATGAGGTTTTTAGAGCATGAGAACCAAGGTTTGTTTCATGTTAGAGGTGACTAGTTGTGTTTCAACATGATGCTTGGATGCAGTTTTAAGCAAAGCAAAGCCAAGCTCTTTGGTAGTTCTTGGACAGATTTTTAAAAATGCAAGAGTGAAGTGTTTTGTGTGCAACCTTGGCTGCTGCTAGGTGGAGGTGACAGAAAAAATGAGGAAAGGATATGTTATTGGATGTTGCTTTGTGGCAGGGTTTGGTCCTTTGGTCTTTTGGACAGAAAAAAGAAATGCATCCTAGATGATGTTTTTTTGAGAATGAGATGAATGGAATTTTGCTGTGGTAGGGCTGCTTCTAGTGTTCTCCAAATGGTGGATGGATAGTGAAATAGCAGTGCAAGGCCTAGGTTCTGTGGTGTTTTGGACAGGGTTTTGAAAAATGCAAAAAGCAAGGTGAAGCTTGAGACTTTTGGTTGGTCTGCTGCTGCAAGGGTTTTTTCATGACAGAAAATGAAGTTTGGTTTGCTGTTAGAAGTGTGTAACATGACAGAAAATGTGGAACATATTGCCTCGAGTCAAGGCCAGGTCTGGTTCCTCTTGGAAGTTTTCTTGACAGAAAATTTGAAATGCCAAGATGTGGTCTTTAGCACAAGGTTTTTCTGCTGTGTTGTGGCTGCAGCACTGGTTTCATTTTGATGAATGGATATTGTTTTTGAACAAATGCTAAAGGATGCAGTTTTTAGAAGAGGGATGAAGTTGGTTGGTTGGTTGCAGCCAGTGGTGATGCAAAGCCTTGTAACTTAGGAGTTTTTGGACTGTCTCTTTGAAAATGCATCAAGGTCAAGTTTTTAGGGAATGAGTTGTATGCAGTGTATTGCTGGTTTGGAGGCTCTCATTATGGTTCACACAATGACAGAAAATCTTCCTCAAATCTGCTGTTGGATGTTGCTAGCAGGTTTTGTGTTTTTTTGACAGCTTTTGGTCAAGTGCCAAGGATGAGTATGAATGAGTGCAGTTTTTTGGTTTTTTTTTTGCTGTCAAAGGTGGTTTATGTGCCTGCTATTAGGATTGGTTTGACAGAAAATCATGGTCAAAGTCTGCTGTCTTGTGGTAAAAGCATGGCTTATGGGATGTGGTTTGGTGAAACTTGTACTTTCTTTCCAAAAATCAAGCAAACTAGCATGGGCTGTATGTACTTCATGGGAATGGGCTTCCAACAAGTTTTAAATAACATTTCTGAACATATTCCAATGGCCAAATGGTTAAAAGATGATTAAATCAAAAAGTCAACTCTTGGTCAAACTTGAATTTAAATGAGACAAGTCAAAAAATGCCATTTTGATTGGTGAATTTTTGGCTCATGAAATTTATATTTTTGGAAAGAGGAGATCAAATGTGACTTGTATGAAAAAACCCCACCCAAATTGGCCAAACGGTTTGAGAGATATGGCCTTTTGAAGTTCAAGAATTTCTGAAGTCGATTCGATCATAACTTGCCAACCACGCATGGGAATTAAGAGTTCTTGGACTTTTTGGAAATGGGAGAACAAGATCTTCAACTTTCATGTTGGGCAAAAATTCATTTGAAGCTTGTATCATGATGTAAGTTTGAGGATCAAGACTTTCCATTTTTGGTAAGTTTCAGTTACAGGTCCAGTTTCCATTTTGGGAAATTTCTGATTTGGCTTCAAATTCTTCCATGATGGTGTTTGACATGATATATGAGGACTATTTGGCCATGAATGAACTCTCACAAACCAATTTCCATCATTAAATCACTGATTAAATGGACAGTTGACCAACAGTTGACTTTTAGGGTTTCTGACTGTCTGCTCATTGACTGATGACTTCCAAACCCTAATTCCTTGAGAACTTGACCTCAAATGATGTCCCAAGTTGTATGAACTCTTGATTATTGACCATGGTGCCCAAATTCCACAAGAATGGCCACCATCCACTGCTTTGACTGACTGTTGACTTTTTAGGGTTTTTGACTGTCTGTGTAAGAACTGATGACCTCTGAGCCTTCAACCCCTGACATGAACACTTCAAATAGACCTCCTAGTCATGTGAACTTATTGGACAAACCCTAGGGCTTTGGCTCCTTGAGAAACAACTTTGCTTGATTGGTTGACTGATCTCCTGATCAGTTTGACCTAATTTCCTGACTGTCTTGCACTTGAGGCAACTGAAGCAATGCAAATGTTATGCAATGGACCATGATATGCTATGACCTAATATGAAAATGTATGTATAATGGTAGGTGCAAATTTGAGGTGCTACACTCCCTGACGGGGAAAGTTGCATATATTGGGGAAAACGCCAATACAGCAAAAGGGTAAATCACAACAGAAACTCCGCTGGGGAACGTCTAACAAAGACTCTCCAGAGGAAGCAAAAGGATGAAGTGTTACCGGTTACTGGGTAACAAGCTCAGGAAGAATGAATATCTAAGACCGATATAAGGGTGAGAGATATCAATCAACCAAAACATCTGAGGAAGACCTGAAAAAGGTATATCAACTCAGGAAAATCTGACTCCACAGAGGACCAAGGTCATAATAGGGAGCAGAAAGGAAGGAACACCAGGGATACCGGCTACTGGGTATATAATAGGTGACCAACCAAAGCGTGAATTGGGGTTTACTGCCAAAACACTCATCATCCAAAAGGAGGGCTTGAAAAAGCAAATCGACTTACAGGATGGACATTCCAATCCGCGACGGGAAAACGAATCTTACTCAAATGGGGAAGGACAAAAGGCTTCAACCAAAGAGCGCATGAGATATATTATCCATTACCGTCAGAACGTGGATAATACACTCGCATGGAAGGAACACCAGGGATACCGGTTACTGGGTATATAATAGGTGACCGACCGAAAACGTGAATTGGTTTTTACTGCCAAAACACTCATCATCCTGAAGAGAGCAAAACACAAACTTGTTAAAGGATGGATATTCGATTCTACAAAGAATACGAATCTTACTCCGCTGGAGAAACAATCAAAAGATTTTGACCAAGGAGTGCATGAGATATATTATCTATTACCGTCAGAATGTAAATAGTATACTCGCATGGAAGGAGCACCAGGGATACCGGTTACTGGGTATATAATAGGTGACCGACCGAAAAGAAAAACAATCGTTACCAACAAAAATAGGGTAGACGAAAGATAACTCGCTGGGGATAAATTGCAAGCATACGGCAATTATCCAGGAGACATATCACCGGTTACTGGGAGATACGCTTAAAAAAGGGATAGCAAAGAATATTCGATTCCGCAAAAGGAACACGAATCTTACTCAACTGGGGAAACACAACAGGCTTCGACTGAAGAGTGCATGAGATATATTATCCATTACCGTCAGAAGTGGATAGTATACTCGCATGGAAGATTATTCACAACCGGTTACTGGGTTAATAAAGGATAAATCATCCGAAAAGAAAGGCACCGGGATACCAAAACTAGGTATATAAAGATGACCGATCAAAGGGAGCAATAATCATTACCAACAAAAGGGTAAATGAAAGAGGACTCACCGGGGATGCATTGATAAAAATCAATGATCCGGGGAACAAATCACTGGCAAACGGTGAAAGGACCCGCTAAGGATAAAATTGCTAGCATACGACAATTATCCTCAAAAAAACCTGCTGGGGATACAATTGCTTACTCAGAGCAATTACCCAGAAGAGGGTGAGGAAAGATCAACATCGAATACTGGATATTGATAACCACCAAGAGTAACCGTCATCAACTGGGATGAACCACAAAAGGTTAACTCTACAAAGGGGAGAGATTAGGATTTACAACCATCGAATAATGGGTAGAAACCATCAACTCTGATGAGGAGAAAACATAGGGTTTACAACTACCGAATACTGGGTAGAAACCAAAACCTCTGCGTGGGGATCGAAAGGATCACAATTCCGCACGGGGGAACAAATAGGGTTTATAACTACCAGTTACTAGGTAGAAACCAAAACTCTGCTGAAGAACAAGAAAATAGGATTTACAACTACCGAATACTGGGTAGAAGACCAAAAAACTCAGCTGAGGATAAAGTGAATGATTGCCGGTTACTGAGCAAACATCCAACTATTCCACAAGGAAGCACAGACTTCGATAGGGAGACAACAACAACATAGGATTTACAACTACCGAATACTGGGTAGAAAACCACAAAATCCGCCATCAACCAGGATGAACCACAAAGGTTACCTCTGCTAGGGGATAAAAGTAGGATTTGTAACTACCTGTTACGGGTAGAAAACCACAAAGATAGGACTTACAACTACCGGATACTGGGTAGAAGCCACAAACTCTTGCTGAGGAACAAAAGGTTCACAAATACCAATCTCTGGGTAAACAACCACAGATTCCGCAAAGAGGGAAAAAGGTATATAGGATTTACAACTACCGGTTACTGGGTAGAAAACCGCAAAGATAGGACTTACAACTACCGGATACTGGGTAGAAGGCCAAAAATTCCGCTGAGGATAGAGCGAATGATTGCCGGTTACTGAGCAACTATTCATTTATTCCACAGGGAAGCACAAGAGACAGTTTAAAAAAAGTCCAATTCAGGATCAAACCAAAAAGGCAAACTGAATCAAGACTCGTCCTAATGAGGAAAGAACTCAAAAGGGAAAACCCATCCCAATATATGTGTTGGGAGGAAACGGGAACAACCGCCATCCACTAGGATATATCTCAGTGGGGAACTGCAGAAGGAATGACAGACACTTTCTGCTTAGGGGCTGACTCTATATTGAGAGATTAAACACCCGACATCTGCTTGGGGAGATCTATTGGGGAGATCTATATCACCAATTAGCAGGAGACAACAAACAAAAGATATATGGCAAAATGCAACATGAATATCTGAATGTTGAAAGTATGCATGAATATGCGTGATTTATATTTGATGAATGCTGACAAAACAGACATTTCTAACACAAACAGGTCCAGGAATCAAACACCCGGTACTACACCACAGGAGAGAAAGCCAGGATCACCGGAGAATAAACAATTCTGACGGGATCAGGAAACAACAAGATCTCTGCAAGGATGGATCATCAGCCTCAGCTGGGAAACAGGAGCTCACTGCACATGCGAAAACTGCCACGAAAGCAACTTCAAACAACTCCACTGGGGGAAAACCCACTGAGGGAGAGAAAAGATCACACAAGTAGATTCTGCCACACAAGCAACTCTACTGGGGATCAGAAACATCAGGAAATCAACCAAATCTCTGTATGGGAGGAATCATTACAGATATAATCCACCACCACAAATCTACTGGGGATTTATCTAAAGGGGAACTGGGGATCAACCACCAAATACCGAACCTTCCAAAAGGAACCACAACTGCTGAGGAGGAAAGAATCACTGCTCTGCTGAAGGGAGGAGAGGTGAAAACCTCCACAAGCACTCTGATGGGAAGAGTCCTAACAAAGGCTCTGCTTAACAAAAGTCTATTCGGGAGAAACCCCGACAAAGACCCTGCTTGGGAAACAAAATCTCAACAGAAGCTCTGCTTGGGGAGAAACCCCAACAACAATCTGGAGAAAGAGGATACCGCCATGCCAGGAATATGAACGAATGTCTTACCCTGTTGGAAAACATGCCACCCTTGGGAGAGCACTGAGAAATTCTTAAGTATCCTTTCATCATTGTGAATGTTCATTTTGTTTAAAAACAAATTTGAAAAATTTGTTTGTTTAAAACAATGACATTTTATCAATTAAAACATGCAAAACATTTGTTGAATTGAAACAAATAAGAGTGCAAATAATTGGATAAAAGCTCAAATTTATTTGATGGAATGGTAGCCTGCAAATGGCAAGACTCCATAGATATGTACAAATTTGAAATTAGTGATATATATTGGAAGAGGGATACATTGAACATAATGACCATTTCTCTACCAATTTGAATCTGATGTATTTGAAGCTTCAGTTGACGATGACTGAGCGAGAATCTCTGACGAAAAGACAATTGTGAAACAGAAAGTCTTGTCAGGATGCAGTTACTTGCCAAATCCCTAATTTTTGCCTAGATTGCCCCAGGGTGAGGTACTCAATCTAGCGGGATGCAAATTCATTTTTTTTATGTCTCTAATTTTTGCCTGGATCGCCCTTTCGGGTTATCCACCGAGACGCTCATTTTTGCCTAAGTCGCCCTTTCGGGTTTTCAACTTAGCGAGCTATTCTGTTTTTATTTTTAGGCAAAGTATTTCTTGACTGCATCTGAATTCACAGGACGAGTGAAATCCTCCCCATCCATTGTTGTAAGCATCAAAGCACCGCCTGAAAAGGCTCTCTTGACAACATATGGACCTTCGTAGTTTGGAGTCCACTTGCCCCTGGAATCGGGCGCGAAAGACAAGACTTTCTTGAGCACAAGGTCACCTTCTCGGAACACACGAGGCTTGACCTTCTTATCGAATGCTTTCTTCATTCTCTGCTGATATAACTGACCGTGACACATGGCAGTCAATCGCTTCTCTTCAATCAAATTCAATTGGTCGTAACGACTCTGAATCCATTCAGCATCAGTCAACTTGGCTTCCATCAAGACTCTCATTAATGGGATCTCTACCTCTACTGGGAGAACAACCTCCATGCCGTAAACAAGAGAGAAAGGGGTTGCCCCTGTTGAAGTGCGGACAGATGTACGATATCCATGCAAAGTAAATGGCAGCATCTCATGCCAATCTTTGTACATGACTGTCATCTTCTGGATAATCTTCTTGATATTTTTGTTAGCAGCTTCAACAGCCCCATTCATCTTGGGTCTGTAAGGAGATGAATTATGGTGTGCAATCTTGAACTCAGCGCACAACTCTTCCATCATCTTGTTATTCAAGTTAGATCCATTATCAGTAATGATCTTATCAGGCACACCATAACGGCATATCAGCTGATTCTTGACAAACTTCACGACCATCTGTCTGGTCACATTAGCATACAACGCCGCTTCAACCCATTTGGTGAAGTAGTCAATTGCTACGAGAATAAACCTGTGCCTGTTGGACGCTTTAGGTTCAATCATGCCGATCATGTCGATTCCCCACATAGAGAAAGGCCATGGTGATGAAATCACATTCAGAAGTGTCGGAGGAATATGAATCTTATCTGCGTAAATCTGACACTTGTGGCATTTCTTCACGTATTTGCAGCAGTCAGACTCCATTGTCAGCCAATAGTAGCCTGCTCTCAACATCTTTCTAGCCATGGCATGTCCATTGGAATGAGTACCAAATGAACCCTCATGGACCTCAGTCATTAACAGGTCTGCTTCGTGTCTATCCACGCATCTGAGCAGAACCATGTCAAAATTCCTCTTATATAGCACTTCTCCACTGAGGTAGAAACTGCCTGACAACCTTCTCAGAGTTTTCCTATCTTTCACAGATGCCCCAGGCGGGTAAACTTGGTTCTGGAGGAAACATTTGATGTCATAATACCAAGGTTTGTCGTCATTCACTTCTTCAACTGCAAACACGTGAGCTGGTCTATCCAAGCGCATCACAGTGATATTGGGAACTTCATTCCAATATTTGACCATAATCATGGATGCAAGCGTAGCAAGAGCATCTGCCATCCGATTATCTTCTCGAGGGATATGATGAAAGTCAACTTCTGTAAAGAACGTTGAAATCCTCCTCGCATAATCTCTGTACGGAATGAGACTAGGTTGGTTAGTTTCCCATTCACCCTTGATCTGATTGACAACGAGGGCCGAATCACCAAACACATCGAGATGCTTGATCCTCAGATCAATGCACTCTTCTAATCCCAAAATGCAGGCTTCGTACTCAGCCATATTATTCGTGCATTTGAAAGTTAGCCTTGCTGTAAATGGAATATGTGTGCCCTGAGGAGTAATGATTACTGCCCCAATACCATTTCCGTATTGATTTACAGCACCATCAAACACCATCGTCCATCTGGAACCAGGTTCCGGACCTTCATCAAGTGTAGGCTCATCACAATCTTTCATTTTCAAATACAGAATCTCCACGTCTGGGAAGTCGTACTGAACAGACTGATGATCTTCAATCGGCTGATGTGCCAGGTGGTCAACCAAGATACTACCTTTGATAGCTTTCTGAGCTCGATACTCGATATCATACTCAGATGACAACATCTGCCAACGGGCAATCCTCCCGGTTAAAGCAGGCTTCTCGAAGATATACTTGATTGGATCCATTCTGGATATTAACCAAGTTGTATGATTTATCATGTACTGGCGTAAACGCTTAACAACCCAAGCTAAAGAACAACACATCTTCTCAAGCATAGAGTATCGAGACTCACAATCGGTGAACTTCTTACTCAGGTAGTAGATAGCAGATTCTTTCTTTCCCGATTCGTCTTGCTGACCGAGTACACAACCCATCGAGTCTTCAAGAACAGTCAGATACATGATCAGAGGTCTTCCTTCTACAGGCGGAGACAAGACCGTAGGTTCAGACAGATACTCTTTGATGCTGTCGAAAGCTTTCTGGCAATCCTCGGTCCAATCATGAGATTGATCTTTCCGGAGGAGTTTGAATATCGGCGCACATGTGGCAGTCATGTGGGATATAAATCTGGAAATATAGTTCAAGCGGCCAAGAAAACCTCGGACTTGCTTTTCAGTTTTGGGCGCAGGCATCTCTCGTATTGCTTTGACCTTTGCAGGATCAACCTCAATACCTCTTTCGCTGACAACAAAACCCAATAACTTTCCAGAACGGACTCCAAATGTACATTTGTTCGGATTCAGACGAAGCTTGAACTTCCTCAAACGCTGAAAAAGCTTCAACAAATGCTCAACATGTTCCACTTCCGTTCGTGACTTAGCAATCATATCGTCAACATAGACCTCTATCTCCTTGTGCATCATATCATGGAACAAGGTAGTCATAGCTCGTTGATACGTGGCTCCGGCGTTCTTCAAACCGAAGGGCATCACTCGATAACAGAATGCTCCCCAAGGTGTGATCAATGTTGTCTTCTCCATATCCTCGGGTGCCATCTTGATTTGATTATATCCGGAAAATCCGTCCATAAACGAAAAGACTTTGAATTTGGTTGTATTGTCTACCAACATATCAATGTGTGGTAGAGGAAAATCATCTTTCGGACTAGCCTTATTCAAATCTCTGTAATCAACACACATACGGACTTTTCCGTCTTTCTTAGGCACAAGCACAATATTGGCCACCCATTGAGGATATGTGGAAGTCACCAGAAACCCTGCATCAATTTGCTTCTGAACTTCCTCTTTGATCTTCACTGCCATATCTGGATGAGTTCTTCTAAGCTTCTGCTTCACAGGCACGCACTCAGGCTTCAAAGGCAGGAAATCTTGCACAATATCTGTATCTAGACCTGACATATCTTCGTACGACCAAGCAAAGATATCGGAATATTCTCGTAGTAAACTGATCAACCCCTTCTTGACAGACTCTTCAAGGAGTGCCCCAATCTTCACCATCCGAACACAATCTTCAGACCCCAAGTTGACTTTTTCCAGATTCTCAAGGTGCGGCTGAATGATCTTCTCTTCGTGCTCAAGAAGACGGGTAATCTCATCAGGAATCCCTTCAACATCATCTTCCTCTGCCTCGAATACAGGGAATTCAAAATTGGGAGATGGCGTTGGATCATTATGTTCAATGGATTTTAGAATCAACCTGCATAATGATTTGGGATAATGAAAAACTTTAGAATTTAAACAAGCAAATCATTATGCAGATGAAAAGATTGTTTTTATTCTTGTTTTTAGGGTTTTTTGTGATCACCAATTTCATGCAAAAAGCAAAAAGTGAAAACAAATGGAAAAACAAATATTTAACATGAATTTATTGAATGAAATATCATTATATATATGATGCCAACAATGTCATCACTTCTCCTTTTGGCATGGGAGAAGGGTTTTTAAACAAAGTGAACATATTACGCTGACTTATGAATGACCGTAGGAACATCCACAGCGACCCAATTGTGGCAGATCCCGCCAGGGATGACAAAATTGTCAGTATCTTCTGCATCTTCTTCCAGAATAACAGCAGCTTCCTCGCTCTGATCGGCGTGGATGAAACCTCCACTCTTGAACAACCCTTTGTCGTTGAAGACCCCAGAAGAATAGCCAATGCCAGCCCGGGATTTATTGTCTTCAAGCTCGATCATTTTTCCTAGACCAGCAACTGCACCACATTCAATGGCCAGTTTCGCATCACGATAGGAAGCAAATGAAGGAGTTTTCTTCTCAATTGGTTCAGCAATAGACAAGGCTTGGAAAGGCGTTCCAACTTCATCCTCAGCATCAATGTATGAGAAAGAAGACAAGTGGCTAACTAGGAGAGCCTTTTCTCCCCCTACCACGACCAGTTTCTTGTTCTTAATGAATTTCAGCTTCTGGTGTAGGGTGGATGTCACGGCGCCAGCCTCGTGAATCCATGGTCTGCCAAGGAGACAGCTATAAGATGGGTGGATATCCATAATCTGAAAGGTAACTTGGAAATCACTTGGTCCAATCTTGATTGGGAGATCAACTTCCCCAATCACGGTCTTTCGCGACCCATCAAAAGCTTTCACAACAACTCCACTCTGCCTCATGGGAGGCCCTTGAAACGACAATCTAGAGAGAGTGGATTTCGGCAATACATTCAAAGATGACCCAGTGTCCACCAGTACATTGGACATGGCGTCGCTCTTGCAATTCATGGATATATGTAAAGCCATGTTGTGGTCTCTTCCCTCCTCAGGGAGATCGGCGTCACAGAAACTCAAAGTGTTGCAAGCAGTAATGTTTGCAACAATGCTGTTAAACTGTTCAATAGTGACATCATGATCAACATAAGCCAAGTCCAAAACTTTCTACAAAGCCTCCCTATGGGGTTCTGAATTCAGAAGCAAGGATAACACGGAGATTTTGGACGGCGTTTGTAGACGCTGGTCTACAACGTTGTACTCACTCTTCTTGATGAGCCTCAGCATCTCATCACAGTCTTCATTCATAGTGCCACTAGGGCCAACAGAAGAAGTAGGAGTCTTTTGTACAAAGGAGGGTTTAACAGCAGGTGCCGGGTTCGGAGGATTAACCGCATTCCCAACCGGACGCTCAACACAATCAGCTCTAGCCTGAGGCTTCGGAGGTGAAAACACGCGACCACTACGGGTCAATCCGCTCACATCAGCTATATTCACAACAGAGGGAGAAGGCAAGGGCACTTCTTTCTCATCTTCAACAGCAACAGGATTATAGCAGAATGGAATTGCTTTTATCGGAAGAATAAGGCATTGGGCCGGCAGGCTTGATGATCAGGGCAGGAGAAACCTTTTGCTTGCTACCATCATAACGAATGACAACAGGCTCAGGGATTTTGAATACCGGAGAAATCACATTCACCTCTGGTTCGTCTTCATCAACATTTCTGTTTTAAAGAATCTCAATAGTCCCATCATCCAGCAATTCTTGCAGCTCTCTACGCACTTGGCGATATCCCAATCTACTAACGGAACAAATTCGGCACTTATCATGATCATGCTCCAAATGACTGTACCGACACAGCAGACGGTGCAACTCAACAAGTGACTGTCGAATATGGCTAACATATTTGACCTTATATTTGCCAGGGCAACCCTGGACCATGTTAACAGACTTCTCATGCTCGGGCAATGGGTTCTTCTTAACATTGGGACCAACGTCCTCAAAGCACAAAATTCCGCACCTCATAAGGTCTTGAACCTTAGTCTTCAACGGAAAGCAGTTGTCCACATTATGGCCGGGAGCACCCGAATGATAAACACAATGCTGATCGGGCTTGTACCACCACTGAGGGTTAGCAGGTATAGCCGGTGGGTCCCTGGGAGTAATCAATTTCCGCTCTATCAAAGAGGGATACAACTCTGCGTATGACATCGGAATCGGATCGAAAGTGATCTTCTTCCTTTCATAACTTGTACTAGCTTGATTACTGTTGTTGCGAGGCTGGTAAGCCTGCTGCTGAGGACGATGCTGTTGTTGATACTGTTGAGTTGGTTGTTGATTGTTGTGCTGCTGATGATTATATTACTGATCTCTAAAAACAGGTGCTATGTGGGCCACCTGGTGCTGGTTGCTGGCTGAACGCACAGGCTTCCTCCTAATGGAGGGTCTTCTGGGTATGACATGGGATTGCACAACATGTGCCTCTCCATCTTTCTTCTTTGCAAATGCCCCATATCGCTTGATAGAAGAGCCTTCATCCTTGGTCAGCCGTCCTTCACGGACTCCCTCCTCTAGTCGCATCCCCATGTTCACCATCTCGGTGAAATCAGAAGGAGCGCTATCAATCATCCGCTCGTAATAAAATGAACTCAAGGTCTTCAGAAAGATCTTGGTCATTTCCTTCTCTTCCAGCGGAGGAGTAATCTGAGCTGCCAGCTCTCGCCACCTCTGGGCGTACTCTTTAAACGTCTCTTTGTCCTTCTGGGACATGGCTCTGAGCTGATCTCGATCGAGAGCCATATCCACGTTGTATTTGTATTGCTTGACGAAGGCTTCCCCAAGATCATTGAAGGAACGAATGTTTGCACTGTCCAAACTCATATACCATCGCAGTGCAGCACCGGACAGACTGTCCTGGAAATAATGAATAAGTAGCTGATCATTATCCGTTTGAGTAGACATTTTCCTGGCATACATAACCAGGTGGCTGAGCGGGCAGGTGTTCCCCTTATACTTCTCAAAGTCTGGGACCTTGAATTTGACGGGTATTTTTACACCGGGAACCAAACAGAGTTCGGCTGCAGACTTGCCAAACAAATCCTTTCCTCGAAGGGTCTTCAATTCCTTGCGGAGTTCAAGAAATTGGTCATTCATAGCATCCATCTTCTCATGAAAATCTGGGCCCTTAGACGTCTCAGAATGATAGATGGCGTCGTCTACCCTGGGAACGGTATGCACGACAGAAGGAGGCACAACAATGACCGGGCTAGATGCCGGCATGGAAGCAATTGTTGGTGCAGGAATATCAGGCATAAAGCCAGGAGGCATACCCCACGGAAACCCGGCTGGCATGGCTGTTGGCACAAAATGAGCACTGGCAGCTGGCACAGTAGCAGAAACAACCTCAGAAATAACAGTCCTCTGGGGAGGAGTTGCAGGTGTTGGAGACGGCTGATTCTGAGCAGCCAGGAAAGACTCCATCAAAGCACTCAGTCTGGCGACTTCCTCTTTCAGCTCACGATTCTCTTGCTCGAGATGATCCATCAATCTTGCAGAGTTAGCTCTGGTGTAGTACCGATGAGTCAACTTGTCTTCAAAATAAATGAAGAGCACAAAGTTAGGCCACAGACAAGAAGACCGGAACAAACACCTGCTTATGCAAATGATGCATGCAATGCTCGTGCACATGATTTGTTTTTATTTTCGAAGGAACTTTTAGGGTATTATTTGCAAATTTTGAGTATTGAGCATTTTTATCGCATATGGAAAATATCTCATCAAATATATTTCAGAAAAAAGAGTACAACATTGTTCATCATTACAAGAGAAAAGGAAAATAAACATCCTATGGATCCCTAGAAGCTCGGGATGCCGGAAGATAAGCTGCACGAAGCCTCTTAATCTCTCTCTCATATGCTGCTTCCATATCCGCCTTCTCTTTGGCGAGTCTGTCATACCTCCTTTTCCAGAACTTGGAAGACTGAGGAAGTAGAGAAGTCCAAGCATCATCAGGATCATCAATAACCTGATGCTCGAGGAACTCGATCAGAGCATCCTTCTCCTTAAGCTGTTGAAGCAAATCTTCTCTTTCACGGATCCAGGCACGTGAAAGGTCTTCGTCTCTCAACTCCTCTACGCCTTGGTTAGGGAGGGTTGAAGGCCCAGCCACAACCAAAGGTGTAGGTCTCGGATAATCATAAGGCATGAGATACTCGGATGCTCTCTTCCTCACCCAAGTAGTGTACGGCTCCAAAGAAATGCAGTTCTTCGGACCCAACTCACTTCTACCCTTCTTACGGATCTTGCGCCAAGCGCGGACCATCCTTGCTTTCAGGCCTTGGGGATCTTTACCCTCCTGAAAGAACACACCTTCTAACAGAATGTTATTAGGTTTATCCTTTAGGGGGAACCCAAGCTGACGTCGTGCTAAGATAGGGTTGTAGCTAATCCCACCACATGTACCAAGAAGAGGCACATTGGAGAATTCACCACAAGAATCAATAATCTGGACACCGTCATATGCACGATCATACCAAGAGACATCATCATTAGTGAGAGACATAAGTCTCGTGGACCGCCGTAGACATCCCTTGTTTTCCTTGAAAGCGACCGTCTGAGGTAAGTGAGAAATAAACCACTTATACAACAGAGGCAAACAACACACAATAACGCCACCACCCTTTGCATTCCTCAGATGCAAAGAGACATAGGCATCACCCAACAGAGTCAGAACGGGATTAAGAACAGAGAAGATCCTAATAGCGTTCACATCCACGAATTTGTCGATGTTGGGGAACAATACCAATCCATAGATGAGAAGTACAAATATGGCTTCAAAGGCATCCTCACTCATGGCCTTCCCATAAACGGTAGCTTGAGCGATGAGGAACTCAGAAGGGAGACTTTGAATTCCACCTTTGGAAGTCATATGAGCTTTAACCAAGGATTCATTTATGTGCAATAAGTCTGCTATCTCTCGAGAAGTAGGAATACTCTCCAAGCCACTGAACGACACCTGATCCAGAATCGGAATACCCACAAGATGAGCATACTCCTTAAGGGTAGGCAACAACTGAAAGTCTGGAAAAGAGAAGCAGTGATACAGAGGATCATAGAACTGCACCAAAGTGCCCATCAACCCTTCGTCGACCTGAGTAGTCAGAAGAGGCAGAAGCTTCCCATAACGAGCTTTGAAACCCAAGGGATCTAATACATAGGATGTCAGATTCCTTAACTCTTTCAAATCGGGTTGTCTGAAGCTGTACTTCTTTGTATGCCTTTTTGGTCTTTCCATATCTGAAAATTTTGCAAATAAACCCCTTAAGTTCCTTGAAAATTTTCTTTTTTCTGATGATATGGATGCAGATGAATGCATGAATGCATGAATGCAACAATCACACTCAAGGATCAAGCAAAACACACCAGACAAAGGTCATGGGATAGCTCGTATTATCCTTAATATCAATCATCCATTTTGGTGGATTATGGTTTTCACCTTATCGACACCCAAGTTCTATTGATATTAACGATATACAAACGGATCAACCATCCTTAATATCAATCATCCATTTTGGTGGATTATGGTTTACACCTTATCAACACCCAAGTTCCATTGATATTAACGATAGTTGAACGGATCAACCATGAATCACGGGTTTGTTGCAAGTCACGAGCATGGAGTCTCGGTTAAGAACCACCCAAAGGGAGTGTACTATGGTTTAAACCTGCCGAACATGTTCTACCAGAGGTTCCCATAGTCATCATCCCATCTTTCGAATACTATCGGAGGAACGAATACTCGTATTCCAAAAATATTCTCAAGAGAGACTCTTATGAGTGTAGTATCGCGTAACAATCGCATCAAATCTGACATTTGAACAACCTCCGCACTACATCCTAAAAAAATAGGCCAAGATGGGCTTGGTAAACTAAGGTCCTTGGCTTCTAAGGCACATATTGGAAGAATAATGCCTAACCACAAATAACTTGCGTGACATCATTAATCCAACATGACCTCCACCAAGTGAATGGACTCGCAAGTCAACTTGCTAAGGAATAACTCCACACAAGTCGACGAGACTATGCCATTCTCCTATCATAAGGTGCACTCGAGTTCGGGTATAGAACTCATCTCACAGAGATCACCAAGCAAGCAATTGATATATCAAGCAAATCAATCATCACAAATAATACAGTAATTCCAAATTGCACAAAAATATGTCATAAACAATAGACAAATAATACAACAAAGTGTGAAAAGTTGGCAAACCCACCAGGAAAATCATCCTGTTCCCCAGCAGAGTCGCCACTTTTCTGTAGCGGTGTATTCATCACATTATGATTTATTGACTAAATCAAAAGCAAAGCATACAAAGATAGAGTCGCCACCGCACTTCTATTTATCCAAAGGAATGGCTAGAAAGCGAACAAAAGCCTAAGAAGTTTTACAAAGAAAACTAATAAAAGGGGTACAAAGATCTGGGTAAGGGGGTAATTATGCAAAGGGAAGGTGTTAGGCACCCAATGCATCCTAGGTACTCCTAGGGAACCCTTTTCACAACTTGTTGTAAAAAGTAATGTTTATGAAAATATTTATTGTGCAAACATTGATTGGGAGGATGAGAGAAGAATATACAATTTTATTATTTTTGTGTGTGGATGGATGAAACCCATTGCCTACGTACCTTTACAAGATCAAAACCTCGTAGTTCGGCTAAAAGATTTCCAAAAAGTAAGTGGATTGATTTTAAACAAAAGCCCTAAGGTCTTTCATTATCCACGGGAGAAAACTCAACCTATACAACCACAAGTCCACCATGCGAGGATAACTTCAACATACTAGTGAGGGGTTAACCCTATAATAAGTATGGAAGTCTTACAATCAACTCACTAAGGACAAAAGGTGAGATTCACATCAACCACTAAGATAATTGAGATCTATGGCTAATGTATGAAAACTTATCAAGAAGTGGACAAGGGCCACAAAAACAATTGAGTGAGTGAAATTAACCAATTATGAGTATTCACAAAGATGGTCAAAGTTGACATTAGATCCAATTCAGAAGAAGTATTGTGAAAATGAAGTTTGAAAATCAGAGGCTTAAGGCCTAGGTTTCTAGTTTGAAAACAGATGAAAATGTTTGCACAAAGTTTTCTGGTTCGGGTTACAAATGCAAGTGGAGGTTGTAAGGAGACAAAAGGTGGGGATGAGGAGTAAAACTTCATTAGGAGTTCCTCTCTTGAAATCATATGTAGATGATCCAAGTAAGTACCATCCTTTGGAATAAGCAACAAAGCAATAAGCAAATAAGCAGGTTCAAAGGAACAAAGCTGGAAATGGAATGCCAATAAATGGTCTTACGTCCAACTCCGAAAACAAATGGGAAACGGAGTGCCAATAAATGGTCTTATGTCCAACTCCACAAAAGGAAACAGAAACAGGAATCAGATAGCCAATCAATGGTCTTACATCTAACTCCTCAAAACAAAACAATATAGGAAATAGAGTGCCAATCAATGGTCTTATATCCAGCTCCACAAAAGGAACAGGAAACAGATAGCCAATCAATGGTCTTACATCTAACTCCTCAAAACAAAACAATATAGGAAATGGAGTGCCAATCAATGGTCTTATATCCAGCTCCACAAAAGGAACAGGAAACAGATAGCCAATCAATGGTCTTACATTTGACTCCTCAAAACAAAACAATATAGGAAATGGAGTGCCAATCAATGGTCTTATATCCAGCTCCACAAAAGGAACAGGAAACAGATAGCCAATCAATGGTCTTACATCTGACTCCTCAAAACAAAACAATATAGGAAATGGAGTGCCAATCAATGGTCTTATATCCAGCTCCACAAAAGGAACAGGAAACAGATAGCCAATCAATGGTCTTACATCTGACTCCTCAAACAAAGCAAATAACAAATGCAAAAGCAAAATGCAAACAATATGCAAAAGCAACATGAAGGATGCACTGGTAAGCAAACAATCAATCAATTAGCACACTCTATACACAATCAAAAGGCTCATACAAGGTTGGGCTTTAGTCAAGGGGTCATATCAACCTAGACAAACAAGCCAGATATGTAAGGGTGTTCAGGCTCTTAACCTCTGACATTGACCGTCAGGGTGAGTAGATGAAATGGAAAATAAGGATTAAACCTCATAGCTCTTAACCCTGGCCAGGGTGAGCTTGAATCAAAGAAGGTGTGGGAGTCCAGAATGAGGAACTCTACTCCACAATGACTGACTCTATATACAAGATCTTGGGGTGTTTATTCAAATGCATCAGCACATAGTGCGAGCAAGATGAAAGACTCAACTGAATAGCAGGGGATGGATTGCACATCCCTTCTATCTGCCAATGCCTCTTCACTTAGGAGGTCTTAATATGTAACCATGCCTCATTGAGGTCTTTAGCACAAAATTAAACAATCACGAACATGACCTCTTAAGGAAGGCTTCAGACAGGTGCCTGCCAAAAGAACATGACAGGTCTTCCAGACTACATGGAGAAAAGAAATTACCTAAGTGGTATGCCAACCACAAGCAAAGCAAAGCAACTCAAGTAATGAGTTAAAGCTACTAAAGTACCTGTAAGAAAATCAAACAAGTCAATATTCACATTCAGACAAACTAAACAGACAGTCAACAGTCAGACAACCAATATACACAAGGTAAGTCAACAACTCAAGTGAGTTAGCCATCCAAGGACCTACAACACAATCAACATTAGTTAAACAAAGCAAATTGTATCTCAATTCATGAGATCAACATCATCCATTAGGACTTATTGCATGAACCTGAAAGGCAAAGCTCAAACTGTGAGTTCAAACCCCTAGGGCAAAGCCTAGGGTCAAAGGTGAGGCAAAAAGTCAAAACAGAAGCTAAAATTCAACATGAATCACATTTAATCAATCATGAACATGTACTAAAAAGGACCAAATCAAAATCATCAAGCAAAGTCATGTAGTGAGCAAGAGAAGACAAAAGGCAATTTCAAAGCACACAATTGGACATTAAGAATCAAAATTCCATATTAAAACAGAAATGACTCAAACAATTCTGGAAATTTTTATGTGCATACAATATGTCAAACACAATCACCATGCCAAAAATTAGAAGCAACAGAGTTCAATTGACCTAGAAATGAAAATGCACAAGTATGAGACCAAGAATGTGACACCAAATGTTGCACAACAATGTCCATGTGTCTAAAACAGAGATGAAAAATGGTAAAAATGCACAATCAAGCCTCAATGGTCAAGCAACATGTTGGGAATCAGTGTGTAAAATTTCATGGCAATTGGATCATTATTGAGCATTTCACAATAAGATGAATGAAACATGTCACATATGCACACATGATCAATCAACCAATCACAACTCAAATTCCAAAGATGATAAAATCATGAAATCACAACCAAAAATTAATAGACAAGCACATGAACATGTAACAAAAAATTGGGAATTAATTGGATGTGTTTTCAATTTTTAGTGAATTTTTGAAGTTGGAAAAAAATTGAAATAAAATGAATCAAAGCATATGGTAAAATGGAGGGAAAGGTTAAATGATGGATTAATTTGAAAACATGGCTCAGGCATGGATCGAACCAGGTGTGCGCGCTGGAAATAAATAAATTCCAAAATGCTTAAGCCCAGGATCGAATGGACGTGCGCTGAAACGATGTAGTTTCATTAATGCGCTGGCGCTTACATCAGCGGGTCAATGCATATGTGGACGCGGTCAAAGGATTGTAGGCCTATGGATTCGCCAACAGGCACGCATATGTGGCAGTCAACACACAAAACCCTATCCAGCAAAATAAATTGCAGACGGCGGCGCCTAGGGCGGAAAACACCGTCTTCTTCGTGAAGACGGTGGAGGAACAGTACAGCCTCATGATTTTTTTTCCAGAATTCACTAAAAATTATATCAACAGAAAGTTCTTCTCATGCACATCACGAATCCACTAATAACTAAGCCAAACAAGCCATGGATTAAGAGAATCGAGCAAGAACATTATGACATACAAAACTTTAAATCCACATAACTCGGTCAATATTCAACCATTTCACACGAAATTTAGATCAGATTAATCAGCAAGAGAAGATCTACACTATCATGGCAAAAGATTGGAGAATTAAAAGCTTCGAAAAACCTACCTCTTGAAGAGCAGTTTCTGGAATCAGCAATTTCAAGGCCTGACACGATTCAAATCCACTCCTCTATCACTGTTATGAAGCTTTGTGAAGAAATTGGAGCTTGGAGAGGCTTAGATCTTGCTCAAATAACAGTTTCCATCTTCACCTTCATGAGCTTGGTATGCTTGATTTCTGCTCGAATTCAATGATCCAATGCTTGATCTACACTAAATGAAGATCAGAGAACAAGAATATGAAAGAAAATCAAAGGCTTATGTGGAAGAAATTTGAATTTGGATTGAGAGAAAATTTTGGAGGGAACTTGAATTTAGATCTAAAAATTGTGAAGATCCCCGAAATTCTGTTATGCTTTGGTTTATATATGCTCCACTAATCACATCCAAATTATAATTAAGCATGGTTTAATTGAGATTAGTGAAAATAGGGTGTGTGACCAAAAAATGAAAATTGGTGGTGCATGGAGCATTTGGACGTGAACAGTAGCATGTGCATGATCAATTTCACCTAAAATCTTCCAATGAACACAACGGCAATGGTATTTTGTCCATACAATGCACCAATTTTAAATTTGTCATTTTCCCTCCAAAATGGGCATGAAAGAACAAATGATCATGTGATGAATTTTCATGTAATGTGATGAATGATTTGGAAAAGCAATGATATACAAATGCAAGCAATGCTTGGTGATCAAAAACCACTCTCAAGAAAGATCCCACCCACAGGGAAGGAAGCAAGGTGTCCAATGATCCTTGAGGCTTATGCAATGCTATGATATGATGCCATGAGGGATCTTAGGGACAAAATTGGGGTCTTACAGATTGGTTGACTGACTGGTGTTAATCAATCAAGATAAGGGAGGCTATTTCAGGATTGATGAGAATGGTATGATGAGGTTTAGAGACAGGGTTTGTGTACAAGATGTACCAGAGCTTTAAAAGAGTATTCTTGAGGAAGGTTATATAAGTGGTCTGCATATTCATCCTAACGCCACTAAGATGTATCAAGACTTGAAGAAGTTGTTTAGGTGGCCAGGAATGAAGAAGGAGGTAGCTGAGATTATTTATTCCTATTTGACTTGCCAGAACTCGAAGGTTGAACATCAAAAGTTGTTGGGTTTGATGCAGCCGTTGAGTATTTCTGAGTGGAAGTGGGATAGTATTTCCATGGATTTTGTGACAAGTTTGTCGAAGACAAAAAAGGGATTTGATTCCATTTGGGTTATTGTTGATAGGCTGACTAAATATACTTATTTCATTATGATTAAGATCAGTTATCCTTTGCAGAAAAGAGTTGAGTTGTATATTGAGAAGATTGTTAGTCTTCATGGTATTTCGCTGAGCATTGTGTCGGATAAAGATCTGAGATTTATGTCAAGGTTTTGGAAGAGTTTGCAAGAAGCTATGGATACTAAACTAAAGTTGAGTTCCACTTATCATCCGTAGACAGACGGTTAGACGAAGATGACTATTCAATCCTTGGAAGATATATTAAGGGATTATGTGGTAGAACAAGGAGGGGCTTAGGATAGTTGATTGCTACTGATTGAGTTCACTTACAATAATAATTTCCATTCGAGTATTGGAGTGGACCTGTTTGAGGTATTATATGATACGAGGTATAGGACACCTCTGTGTTGGCATGAATCCCATGAGAGTGCGGTGATGAGACCAGGGATTATTCAACAAACATTTAAAAAGATCAAGATGATCCAAGAAAATATGAAAGCTTCACATAGTCGTCAGAAGAGTTACCATGATAAGAGGAGGAAAGCACTTGAGTTTTAAGAGGGGGATCATGCATTTTTGCGAGTTACTTCAGTAATTATGTTGGTAGAGCTTTGAAGTCTCGAAAGATCACGCCACATTTTGTTGGTTTGTACCAAATTTTACAGAGGATAGAAGAGGTGGCCTATCATATTGCTTTTCCACCGCCACTCTCTAATCTTCATGATGTGTTTCATGTGTCTCAATTGAGGAGATACATTCCAGATTCGTCTCATGTGTCCAAGTGGATGATGTACAGGTGAGAGAGAACTTGACTGTTGAGATATTACCCATGTAGATAGAGGATCGAGAAGTGAAGGAGTTGCATGGTAATGAGAATAACTTGGTGAAGGCAATGTGGGAAGGACCAGTAGGTGGAAGCGTGACTTGGGAACTGGAGAGTCAAATGAGGCAGTCATATCCGACTCTATTTCTTTCAGGTGATTTTTTAGGGCAAAAATTATTTAAGTGGGGGAGAGTTGTAACACCCTGTTTTTATAATTCATTTATTTAATTGAAATTGTGTGAGTTTAATTATTTAAAATTGATTTCTATGTGTTTCGGGTGGTGAGCAGTAATGTTTGATGCTTTTGGTTGGTAGAGAATAGTCTTGTTATTTAAATAATAAAATAATTAATAATGAGATTTTTTATTATTAAATAATTAGGATAAAACTATTTTTTAAAATTAAATTATTGGAATAAAATAGAAATAGTAGAAATAAGCGAGAATAAGAGTAGTATTTTGTTAAAATAAAATTAGAGCCAAGAGGGGTATATTGGTAAATAAGAGAATAAATGATAGTATTGTTGGAAGTCTCTAATTGAGGGAGATTAGGTTAATGATAAAAAGGTTAGTAAGAGGGTTTGGAGAGTTTTCACGTAAAATATAATTTTGTGGTGAGAATAGGCAATGGCTAAGGCTAAAAGAAAACTCCATTGAAGAGCTTTAAGGAATTTTTACTGGAAAATCAAGGTAAGGGGGTAGGGGTTACTCCTAATATTGGTGTAGATTGCATGTTGGGTAGAGGGAATTCCTTAACCCCTTTAGGTTCTCATAACTTTTCCCCTTTTTTTTAAACGAATTATGAACATGATGTAAAGCTTATGATAACATGACTTGTATGATGAATGATGTGAAAAATATGTACTATTTTTTTTGTAGAATTTATGTGTTCTTGTAGATAATTGTTAGTATGGATTGTTGTTCTTATGTTATTATGAATTGATGAACAAAACATGTCAAATCCATGTTAGTTGGTAGATAATTGATGAGGGATTGTTGATTTAGATGTTAAAGGATGATAGAAACTCACGTGTTTTCATGTACAATGATGTATGGTATATTTTGGGACTTTTAGAAGTCAAAATATGGGGTTTGGAGTTTGATGAATGGCTAAAAAACAAGAGTGATCATACAAAGTCGCGAGAAAATTGTAGTTTTCGGGGCACTGCTATGGGTCGTAGCAGCCCTCTTGGTTTTTGTACCAGAGGCGTGCTCAAAGGTTTTTTTTGGCTTCGGGAGTGCTACGGGTCGTAGCATCTCCCTGGATTTTGTACCAAGTGAAACATTTTTAGTGTAACTTGAGTTTCGTGACGACTCCTTTTGAGGCGTGGTTTGAAGAGTTGGATAGATAACATATAAACCTACCTTATAATGATGCTTTAAAGAGTAAACATGTACATGAAAATATGAATAATGTGAGGGTACTAATATGTGTGTTGTCGTTGTGCTTATAACATTATGCATGAATGGTGTTATGTGAGATGAACGATGTTGTATTATGATGTTATGGATTTAATTCACATTTTTGTATGGAGAATTATGTCGTTGTTTATTAATGGTGATCATTTTTTATGAGATTGCATGTTATGGTGAATCATGCATCATGGAGTACGGACTTCGGTCCAGGTTTTTGTGTGCCTTGGCCTGGTGGTATGGGTTTAGGAGCGAGTAGATAATTCCATTGAGGGATCAAAGAAGCGTTTCTTATGGTGATAGTAACGAGTTTTGGTGTGCTCTGGTCCTATGGTGAGGATTTAGGAGCGGGTAGTTGGTTCCATATGGAAATTGATGAAGCATTATCTATGGTGATGGTAGTGATTTGGTGTACTCTAGTCCTATGATGGGGATTCAAGAGAGAGATTGACATGACTTGTCCATAGATGGTACCATATTCATTGTTGAGTCTTGGTGTTGAGTACATTGCATCCATTATTTGAATATGTATGAAATGGTTATGTTGATGTTAGTGATTGGTAATAGTTTGGTGATGTATGCAAATGAATTATGTTGAATACTTTTTTATGTTTGTTTTAGGACACCCTTGCATAATTTTCACCATTACTTATCATAAGTGTATTCTCACCCCTTTGTTGTTTGTGTGGGTATGTGCTCCTTGTCGAAGTACACACGAGCAGGTAACTAAGTAGCTTCTTAGAGGCTGAAGGATGGCATAAAGGTTGTTCTTCTTTTTCTTGCTTTAGGCATTCATTTTAGATTTTGTTGCTCTGATCTATAAAACTGGATGGGCAAACATTTTGTTTTTCTATTTGCTATTATTTTGATGATTATTTATGTTGAAGTCAATTGTCGTAACCAAGTTTTATGTTATAAACTTAATTGGTTGCAGAATAATTCAAAATCAATTATTCTGCTACAATGAACCTATGTTAAGGCGAGCATGTGATAACATGTTTTCAATCTAATGCATGTTTTAAATAATCCATGTTAAGGAGTAGGTGTATATTATATTTGAATGACACCTTATGTGTGTATTTGTTTTATTTATGCATTATTTCACATTTTGGGATTTAGGGTGTTACATTGACCAAAACGCCATCCACCTTCATTTGTTTCCCTTTTATTTAAAAGACCGTGCAAGGGCTTGGCTCCAATCCTTGCCCACCAATTCTATTACTTCATGGACCCAATTGAAAGCGGTTTTTATTGCACGATACTTTCCACCAAGAAAAACGGCTTAAGTTAGGAATGAGATAAACAACTTTAGGAAAGAAGATGGGGAATCTTTGTTTGACGCGTGGGAGTGTTATAAAGATTTGTTAAGACCATGCCATTTCCATGGGCTTGAGAAGTGGATGATTATCCATACCTTTTACAATGGTCACCTTTACTCCACAAGGATTACCTTAGATGCGGCTTATGGCAGAGCCCTAATGAATTGTCCTTAAGATTTAGCTTATAACTTGATAGAAGAGATGGCAAAAAACCACCACTCATGAGGAAGCGTGCGACAAGTTGCAGGTAAGTCCGCCCTTAAGACCGATGGTATTTTAGAGGTTAGTGTATTTGACCATGTGAACACTTAGGTGGATGCCCTTTACAAAAATATAGATAGTCTAAGCATCGCACCTTCCACACCTTTTATTCCAGTCCTTGTTGCTTCAGTTTCCCCTGCTACTCTCTACTGTGAGATATGTGGAGTTAATGGGCATACCGATAGAGATTGTCAAATGATCCTCATGGGAGGATCCACCCAAGAAAATGCAAACTTTATGAATAATAACCAATGGAACATGTAAGACCCCAATTTTGACCCTAAGATCCCTCATGTTATCTCATCATATGCATTAACATTGGGATCACACCTTGGCATTCTCCGCCCACCCATTTTATTGGGGTTGCATTGGGAGAGATCACCGAGCACTTTTGATTGTATCATACTTTGTTTTTCATTATTTACTAACCAAAATACCAAAAATATGTCAATGTATAGTTTGTTACTTTTGTAGGTAGTATGTGTGCTCACCCATGCTCTATCAAGCTTATATCTAGAGTTTGAGACCCTCATTACAAGGAGTTAAATCAAGAAATGGTTCACATTGGCTCTAAGTATCATATATGGATACCCATGATCTTCACATGTCATTTTGATCAAGATATCATCAAGAATTTGGAGTTTGTTTGCCTTGGAAACCCTAATTCATCTAGGTATCTTGTGTAACTTCTTCAACAAGTTTCTTTAAAAATTGATCAAATATTTAAAGAGATACTTCATATCACATCATACTACACATATATGATCCTTCATGAGTCCTAAAAGTCAAGAGAATGTCAAGTTAGCAAGTTGGTTCATGGTGGTTGACCAAGGAAAGTCAACTGGTCAAAACTGGGGTTCCCTAGACCCTATCTCCTACTATTTTTGTCATATGAAAATGATTTCAAGATAAAAGTTACTAAAAGTGACATTCCAAGACACTTTCATGTTAAGGTCAAGAGCTAGTTTTGCTTGGAAAGTCATTTTTTATGGTGAAAGATTATAGGTCATTTTGTTTGAACCCTAGTTTGGAGGTCAACTTCCCAAGACCATAACTTTCTCAATTTTTATGATATGAAAGACATTAAAATTCCATGATCAAATTCAATATGTCTAATTCAACTTTTATGTTTGGAGGAAGTTCAAATTCAACTTTCAAATGCATGTTCCAAAAGGAAACATTATAGGTCACTTTGGACCAATGCCATTGAACAAGTGATTTTCCTCAACTTCTAAAATGCATAACTCCTTCATGCCAAATCTAAATAAGGTCAAATTTGTGACCAAATTGAATAAGTTTGAAATAGATACAACTTTTATGAAGAAACGTTTCTCATTTGAAGTCCATAGAAAAAGTTATTCAAGGTGGAAGAACTGAACATTTGACTTGGGACTTAGAAAATTTTCAAATATGTTTGATTTCCCAAACTTCCACCTAAAAATTAATCATGATACAAGAATCAAATGGAAAAGTGTTCAACATGAAATTTGTTCCACTTGATCTCACCTTTCCAAAAAGTCCAAGATCATCTCATTTGGATCAAAATTGAGGGACTTGCGCATGGCTCCATTATGGGAAGTGTTTTGGCAAGATTTGGATTCAAATGATCATTCTTCTTTGCATATGCTTCCACATGATGATTTCAGTACACTTTGCATACGAATTGGAGTTGGATTACATTAGTCCTTAAACCTAAATCATTGCTCATGCACCCATTTAAGGAGGTTTCTAAATTTGGCCAAATTTCAAGTGGTGCAAAAATCAAATTCATTGCCTATTTAAACAAGCTCAAGGCTTCAGAATTAACATCGACACCCTGCCCAAGCTTTGCTAGACTGATCCAAACCCTCACTGCCATCAAATCTCTGAAGGTTTCTCTTGAAATTGAGCTTGAACTTCATCTTCTGTTTGGAAGTTCAAACTCCAGAAATTCACTTCCCTTTTCATCTCAATTGGTTTCGGCAAGCAAGAGGAAGAGAAAGCAAGCAAATCCAGATCAAGATCAAGTGAAATTGGATCAACTCGAAGGTGATTTTTCAGAAACTTCATCTCTTCGATTCTCTCTCAATTCTTCACAATTCTTTGTGATTTTTGGTTGTTTGAAGTTCTATCAATGTAGGCAAGAATATTGAGTTGCTTTGAGGTCAAACTGAAGCAACTCAATTCATGATCCTCAAAATTCAAATCCCTGTATCTTTTTATATACTTGGAATTGGAGAAAATTGAGGCCAGATTTGTGCTCCTGAGCATTTTTCCTTCAAATTAGTCTATTCACTTTTCATTTTTCATGAAGTTGAGCTTGAACCAAACCGGTGGTGATCACCGGAGAAGATGACCAGAGCTAGGGCTCCGGTGATGTGTTGGCATTGCTTAGACCATCTGATCTTGGTTCCACGTTTTAATCAGGACGCTTGCTTTTGATTACCACACGTGTGGCGCTTTGACTCAAGTCCACCATGGATAGCACGCGCGTGGCCATCAGATCTTCCACGTCAATTAATGAGGGAAATCTGATGGCCCTTGATTTTTCATATTTTCTGATTTTTGATTTAATCCATTTATTTTGATTAATTCATATTAATTTCATTTTTAATCCAAAAAATACGGGACTTTCACCAAAAATCTTTAAATATTTTCTCTATTTCATTTTCTGAGTTAAAATTATTTTTTGGATTAATTTTGATATTTTTCATGAATTAATTATTTTTGTGCATATTTTTTATTGTTTAAAAATACTTATGACTTTTCAAAAATTATAATTTTTTTTGTCTAAGGTCCTTCGACCTTGTTAGACCTAGGATAAATCTCTCGACCGTTTATTTGGTGTTTTGAAGAGGTTTTAGGTTTTTACCAAACTAAGTTTAATTTAAATGCATTTTTTAATTTAATTTTTAATTGATTAATTATATAGAAATTATGTTGAGCTATTTTTATTGACTTATGATGTTTGACTATGTGTTTGGGCCTTGGTCAAGGTTGACTTGACTTTTGTTGAGTTAAAATCATTGGATTTAATTTGATAAAATTTCTCCCACGACCAATTTGTGTTTCTCTCATCTCCCCTCCCTTTTCATCTTCAATCCCCATCTCTCCCATACTTTTTATTGACCAATAAAATCTCAATATCCTAAGGCTAATTGGTTCATCAATAACCTTGTGTTAGATGAACCAATACAAGTATGGATGAGATAGGTCCATCCTTTTGATCTTTTCTTTTAGTGTGTGGTATGTTTTAGAAGTTTGGTTTATCATATCAAATCTCTATCATGCATTATCACCTATTTCTATTGCCCGACCTCAGATAGTTGTGACTACTATATAAATCCAATTACGATTGCTTAACATAAAGCAAAATTTGACCCTAAAGGCATAACATTCTAGTAAGTGAGATTGTAATTCTCCCCCCTTTCATGGTATTGTGTGGAAACTTGGCCTTTTTTCCTTCCTTTGGAAGATGTCTTAGTTCAAGGACCCATGCTTGTGAATAGAGGGTTGAGTGTTCTCCAAAGAATGACCTAATCAACTGAAAAGCAAAACATCACTAACATCTAATCAACTAACATTTGTTTAACTTGTATTAATATTGATTTTATTTTTCAAGTCATTTACTTTATGCAATTTAAATTCAAGTCATTTATCATTTCATTTGTCATTTTACATATCATTTAACTTATTTATGTTTATTCCATTTTCACTTTGCTCATTTGAGCCATATATTATGATCGCATAGATTTGTTTGTATATTTTGTTTGTGTTTGTGGTCTTAGGACCTTAAAATACTTAATAAACAACAAAAACCCTAAAAAATGTTTGTGTGGACTGTTGGATTTGATTTGAACTTTTGGACTTAGAATTAGGCAACATTCCATGAGTAAAAGGACTTGGCTAATGCCAACATTTATGAGACCAAGTTATTGTGATTTGAGCTTTCATCTGATGCAAGTATTGGGACCCCCTTGAATTCATCTTCTACATGGTCTTGATGCAACTGTTATTTTGATCTTGTGTCTAATATCTTCTTCTGAGTTAATCAAAGAGTATTTCATATGATACATGAGAAGACAAAGAAGACTTCTAGCTATGGAATTTGCTTGCTTGTATGTGGCTATCTTTATTTGATGCCTCGATCTTCATGATGCTTGATATTGATAATTGCTTGCTGATTATTGCTTGATTCAAAGTCCAAAGGGGAAGTGAGTTTTCTATATGACATTCTTGTCTATTGGATTGCATCCCATTGATCATATATTTTCAACTCTTAACTTTTAATTTTATGCTTAAGGTAGTCTCTTCATCTCCTCCCATTTCTTAAATTTCAAATATCTCCCCCCTCTTTTAAAAACTTTCTTTGCTTGTGATTTCAAAACTTAAACTTTATTGCAAACTAGAAACTTTGGCCTTATGCCATTGTCTTTTCTAAACTCTTTTCTTAAATCAAACTTGTAAATGAAATTAACCATATTGACTTAAAATTTCAAAATAAAAAAGGAAATAACACTCATTCAAACTTTTGGGCCCTTTGTGTCTCTTTTAAACTCAAATTTTGATTAAAAGAAATCCACTCATTTTGAAACTGATACCACGAACTACGAGGTTTTGATCCCTCATTTTTATGTTGGTACGTAGGCACAAGTCCGAAGGTCTTGTCAAACACAAAAATATAATCAATGAATTCTTTTCTCATCCCCACATTCTATTTTTCTCAAACATCTTTTACACCAAAACACATACACACATAAAAAGGGCTCCCTAGGAGTACCTATGACACTTTGGGTGCTAACACCTTCCCTCTGTGTAACCAACCCCCTTACCTGTAATCTTTGGCATTTTATTAGTTTTGATTTGAAAACTTATTATCTTTGGGTTTTGTTAATACTTTTCCCTTTTCCTTTGGAAACAATAAAAGCGCGGTGGCGACTCTGGTTTTATTGACGTTAAGTTTATCCATAGCTCAATGGTCATGAATTTATCGCTACAGAAATTAAGTGGCAACTCTGCTAGGGAGTAGTCCTCAGTGGGTTTAACCTACTTTTTTATGCGTATATATATTTGTATATTTGATGTTTGTATACTTGCGTTGTGTGATATAATGTGCTTGTTATGCTTGGTGATCTCTGAGCGGTGAGATAAGTTCAAAGCCGAACTTGAGTGCAATTAAGATAGGAGGATGGTATAGTCATGTTCGACTTGTGTGGAGTAGTCCTTATCAAGTTGGATTGAGACCCATCTACTAAGTGGAGACCCTTTTTGAGTTACTAATGTCACACAAGTCATTTGTGATTAGGCATTACTTTCTCTGATTTGGGGTTCGAGAAGCTGAGGAACGTAGAACATTTAACCCAACTTGGCCTATTTAGGACGTAGTGTTGAGACTGTTCAAGTGTAGACTTGATAACAGTTGTTACGCGATACTACACTCAGACGAGTTTCTCTTGAGAATATTATGGGGTAATGAGTCAGTCATCCTAACCTATAATATCCGATAGATGGAATTAAGACTCTGGGAACTCTTTAGATCATGATCTACAGGTTTTTTATCCTTAGTACACTCTTTTGGGATGGTTCTTAACCTGACTCCATGCTCGTGACTCATAACAAATCCTTTGATTCTTGGTTGATTCAATCAAGTCTTGCCAATATCAATGGAACTTGGGTGTCGATAAGGTGAAAACTATAATCCACCAAAATGGATGATTGATCTTGACAAGGACTTGATTCATCCCTTGACCTTTGTCTGTTTTCCTTGTGTGTGATCCCTTATTTGTGATTGTTGCATTCATGCATTCATGCGCATCATGATATTCATCACACGAAAAATAAATTCAAGGAACTGAGGTTTTATTTGCAAATATTTTCCGACCATGGATTGTGGACGAAGGAACACTAAGAAGTACAATTTCAAATGTCCTGATTTGAAAGAGCTAAGGAAGTTATCATCCTTTGTATTAGATCCCTTGGACTTCAAGCAATGCCATGAGAAGCTTTTGTCTGTGTTATCTGCTGATGTGGTTGAAGGACTCTTGAGTGTGTTGGTTCAGTTTTATAATCCTCTCTACCGTTGTTTCACTTTTCCCGATTATCAGCTTATGGCTACGTTAGAGGAGTATGCTCATCTCTTGGGAATACCTGTTTCTGACAAGATGCCTTTTAGTAGATTGAAGGAGATTCCCGGATCTCATATTATAGCTGAAGCTCTTCACATGAAGAAGTCTGAGATTGAGGCTCATTGGGTTAAGAAATGAGGAATGTTTGAGTTGACTTATAAGTTCCTCATCGGGAAAGCTATTGTATTTGCTCAAGCCGATAGTGTGGATGCTTTTAAAGCTATCTTTGCGTTGCTCATCTATGGTTTAGATTTGTTCCCTAACATTGACGGTTTTGTCGATGTTAACACCATTAGAATCTTCTTGATTGGGAATCTTATGCCTACTCTGTTGGGTGATATGTACTTCTCTTTGCATCTAAGGAATTCTAAAGGTGGTGTGACTATTGTCTGTTGTGTTCCTCTTCTATATAAGTGGTTTATTTCCCACTTGCCTCAGATGCCTGCTTTTATAGAGAACAAACAATGTCTACGGTGGTCTCAGAGACTTATGTCCCTTACCAATGATGATATTATTTAGTACGACTCTGCATTGAGTAGTTTGGATATTATTGATAGTTGTGGTGAATTCTATAATGTGCCTCACATTGGTACACAAGGAGGAATAAACTACAACCCTACTTTGGCTTGTCATCAACTTGGGTTCCCCTTGAGAGACAAGCCTAATAACACTCAGTTAGAAGGTGTTTTCTATCAAGAGGGTAAAAATCCCCAACATTTGAAGCAAAAGATGATACATGCTTGACATAATATGCATAGGAAAGGAAGATCCGAGCTTGGTCCATGAAACTGAGTAGCTTTGGAAGCTTACACTACTTGGGTGAAGAAGAGAGCTTTGGAATTGAAGATCCCGTATGCATGTGAGAGACCCATGTCTTTGGTTGTCTCTGAGCCACTAACTCTCCCTGATCAAGATGTAGAGGAGTTGGAAGACGCACTCGCCAAGATGAAACAAGAGAGAGAGATATGGGAGGAGCGGTTCCATGCTTTAAGCCGAAAGCATGAGGAGTTGCAGCTTGAGTTAAAGGATAAAGATGCGCTTATTGAACTTGTTGAAGACCGAGCAGTGAAGAGACAGAGAGAGCCAGAGGGTCTATATTCCTCTTATACCTCAACCATCTGGTGCTTGGAAGAAGATTGTTGATAAGCTAGTTCTTGAGAAGGCTCAGATGCAAACATCTTTTGAGACCGAGATCCGGCGCATCCGAAGGAAGTACGCGCCAGCAGCCAGATCGTCTGACACTGTTGTTAGGGGATCCTTAGGATGATTAGTTTCCTTTTCTTTTGTATTTGTACTTTGGTTTCTTAAATTGTACTAAGTGTAATCCTTCCAAATTATATGAATAAAAAAGATTTTTATGGTCAATCAAATTGTTACTATTATTATTATTATGTAAATATTTGCAAATAGAACTTTGTATGTTCCTTGAAATAAAATAAACAAAAACATTGCATTTCATGCATCATTTGCATAACGGGTTTTCTTCTGCCAGATGTCTTATCAGTTATTCTTCTGTGCTTCAGCCAAGCTGACTCTTCGATACAACACCCGTGCCAATCAACCCAGAATTATGGAGCATCTGGAACAAGAGAACAGAGAATTGAAGGATGAGATTACCCGGCTGACTGCCATGATGGAGTCCGTTCTTGCTGCACAGAATTAGTCTTCACCAATTCCCGCAACTCCTCCCCAGAGGACTGTCATCTCCGAGGTTTCTACCTCGACCATTCCTGTTGCTGCTACTCAATCCGATCCAACTATGCCTACTAGATTCCCGTAGGGGATGCCACCAAATTTCATGCCTGAAGGGTTTGCACCCACATTTGCTTTTATGCCGACATCTAGCCTGGTCATGTCTGTGTCACCTCCCGTTTTTCATACCTTGCCTCGTGTTGAGAACACCATATACCATTCTGAGTCGTCTGAGGGCCCAAATGTTTATGAGGAAATGGATGAAATGAAGGATCAGTTCCTTGAGCTGCGAAAGGAATTGAAGACTCTGAGAGGAAAAGACCTGTTTGGTAAAAGTGCTGCTGAACTTTGCTTAGTATCAAATGTGAAGATCCCGATGAAGTTCAAAGTCCCCGACTTTGAAACGTATAAGGGAAATACTTGTCCACTAAGCCACCTTGTTATGTACACCAGAAAAATGTCAACTTAAACTGATAATGATAAGTTATTGATTCACTACTTTCAAGACAGTTTGATTGGCGCTGCTCTAAGATGGTATATGGGGCTGAACAATGCAAGTATCCATACTTTCAATGATTTGGGTGAGTCTTTTGTGAAGCAGTATAAGTATAATATGGATATGGTACTTGATAGAGACCAGTTGAGGTCTATGTCTCAAAAGGATTAGGAGACGTTTAAAGAATATGCTCAAAGATGGAGAGAACTTGCCGCACAGATTAATCCTCCATTGGAAGAAAAGGAGATGACGAAGATTTTTCTGAAGACCCTGAGTTCATTTTATTACGAGTGCATGATTGCCAATTCCCCTAGTCACTTTACCGAGATGGTAAACATGGGGATGAGGTTAGAGGAAGGAGTCCGTGAGGGACTTCTGTCTAAGGAAGAGGTGTCGTCTAGTAAGAAGTATGGGATTGGTTTTTCCAGAAAGAAGGAAGGGGAAACCAATGCAGTGTCTGTGGGGAGGCAGGGGAGGCCTCATGTCATAAGAAATCCTCAACCGCGTCAGCATCAAGTTTCATCAGTAATCCCAGTGTTTTCAAACAATTCCAACAATCAATCAGTTCCAATTCAACAATAACGTCAACAGCAACCGCAACAAAGAACCACCACCACCACCAACAATAACAATAATAATAATCAACACCAAAACTTCAAGAGGAAGAAAGTATCTTTTGACCCTATTCCTATGTCATACGCCGAACTCTACCCATCTTTGGTTCTCAAGAATCTACTTCAACCAAGAAATCCACCTCAAATTCCCGAGCCACTTCCATGATGGTATAAGCCTGAACTCCGTTGTGTCTTTCATCAAGGAGCTCTCGGTCATGATATTGAGAACTGTTACCCATTGAAGTACGAGGTACAAAAACTTTTGAAGAGTGGGATGGTGTCCTTTGAGGATCGTGCGCCGAATGTGAAAGCCAATCTGTTGCCCGCCCATGGTAACTCTTCTGTCAACGTGGTAGATGGTTATCCTGGAGAATATAAGGTTTATGATGTTCGCCATATCAGACAATATTTGGTTGCAATTCATAGAGATATCTGTTCGGTAAGTGATTGTGAGCATGACCATGATGGTTGTGTGACATGTAGCGTGAACCCTAGAGGATGTGTCATTGTCAAGAGAGACATTCAAAGATTGATGGATGAATGGCTTATCCAAGTTTGTCAGTCAAGGGAAGTACATAATGTCAATGTAATTATTCAAGTGTTTAAGACCCTTGAGCGGGTAGTAATTCAATTTGATAGTAGCAGCAACAACAACGTCAATAGATCGGTATCACCGTTGGTAATATGGTTAGCGGCCCCTGTCCCATATACATCTGATAAAGTTGTGCCCTATCAGTATAATGCCACCATGGTGGAGAATGGTCAAGAGGTTCCATTGCCTACGACAAATTCTATTATGAATATAGATGATATTGCGAAGGTGACCCATAGTGGTCGTGTATTTGGCCCAGTCTTTCCAAAGGATGTAGAAGAGGCTGCGGTCAATAAGAAGGTGGATGTAACTGTGGTGAATCCAATTAGTGCTCCACTATGTCAGTCTGGTGAATCCGACAAGCTAAAGCCTAATGATGATGATGAGGTACTACGATTAATTAAGAGGAGTGAGTTTAATATGGTAGAGCAGTTGCTCCAAACTCCGTCGAAGATTTCAGTGATGTCTCTGTTGATGAATTCTGAAGTGCACAGAGAAGCATTGCAAAACGTGTTGGAGCAAGCCTATGTTGAGCACGATGTAACTGTGGATCAATTTGACCATATTGTGGCTAACATTACTTCTTGTAACAATCTGAGTTTTTGTGATGAAGAGCTTCCCGAGGAAGGCAGAAATCACAATGTGGCATTACACATTTGCATGAACTGTAAGGAGGATGCGCTGTCCAATGTGTTGGTTGATACTGGTTCTTCTTTGAATGTACTCCCGAAATCAACTATGTCCAGGTTATCCTATTAAGGCGCCCCAATGAGGTATAGTGGCGTGATTGTCAAAGCGTTTAATGGTTCTCGCAAAACCGTCAATGGAGAAGTGGACCTCCCAATAAAGATAGGTCTGAGTGATTTCCAAATTACTTTTCAGGTAATGGATATCCACCTGGCCTATAGCTGCTTATTGGGAAGGCCATGGATTCATGAAGCAGGAGCTGTAATGTCTACTCTACACCAGAAATTGAAATTTATGAAGAACGACAAGCATGTCGTTGTTGGTGGAGAGAAAACGCTCTTGGTGAGCCATTTGTCATCTTTTACATATGTTGAAGCTGAGGAGGAGGTCGGAACTCCATTCCAAGCCTTGTCTATTGCCGATGAGAAGAAAGCTTGGGCACCCATGTCTTCTTTCAAATATGCTCAGAAAGCTATTAAGGAAGGCAATATAGACCAGTAGGGCCGTATGGTAGAAGTTGTCGAGAATAAAAATAGGGCCGAATTGGATTTTCAAAAAGGGTCGTTCAATGTCAAAGCTGAAGAAGTGTAACACCCCAAAATTTGCCCTCCTCATTCATGCATTCATTTAGCATTTCATATTGCATTTCATCATGTCAATCAGAATTAGATCCGGAAAAAAAATGAAAAAATAAAACGAAAAAAAATAAAATAAAATAATTTTTTACAAAAATAAATAAATAAATAAAAATAATAATAAAAAAATAAATAAAATATAATAAAAATTTTTGGACTTGGGTCTCTCTCATTTGAGCCCACAAAACCATGAAATTCAGTCTATAAATACCAAGGCTTCACTTGAGAAAAGGGAGAGAAGCAAAATACTCTGAGGTTTCCTTGGAACAAAACCCTGGACAAAACCTGAAGAGAAATCTGACAGAGAATTCAGAGCAGCCTCCAAACCCTGAAGGGCCTCACGGGTGCAACTCAATTTCAATCAAGCTCTCCAATTAGGTTTGCCCTATTCCCATTATTTTACGCCTTCAATTTGAATGTTCTAAATGTGTGATGTATTATGAATGGGTGAAACCTATGCCTTGAATGTTTAATCACATGATTTCTGAAGTGTATGCCACAGGGTTTGAGGTTTCTGAAACCATACTGTTATCCATGAAAAAAATGCTTATGGTGTTTCACTAACCCTTTTGTTGAGTTTTTGTGAGGGCTCACATGACTTTTGCAGGGATAACTTGTGTGGTTTCCCACTTTATTTGTGGGATAACCCCTGGAGGTTCATTCCGATTACCTGTACTGACTCACCTTTCTTTGATGGCATTAGCTTGGGAGGTCCCTGTGTTTCTTACTCCTTTAATTGCTGTTACTTCGGATCTTCATCCGTGTGGTACTTTTACCTCTTTTCCGCATTTTATCGCTTTCTTAGCTGGAAGACCTCGATAGGAGGCATTTGTTTTCTTTTGTTTATTTACTTCTGAGCCCCTTGTTGGCACATTTACTTTATACATGTTTGTTTTGTATGTGTTCGTATCCCTGCAGGTAGCGCGGTTCCTTCATCAAGGACTGCCTTTTTGCCCTTGAGCATCCCAAACCCTAAAACCCAAAGCAACACGTTAACTCCTTCTACTACAGGCGAGTAAGTCTCCAAAGGTCGAGCATCCAGTAGATTGCGTAGTGACGTCGTTCGTCCAAAACCCAATCCATAACCCCATAGTTAGCCGAACTACGTTTTGCTCTGATTCTCAGGCCAAATGAGATACGTAGGCATAAGACGCGATGTCTTAGCGAGCACACATCCCCCCAACCCATAGGTAGCCGAGCTACGAAGACTCTGATTCTCATATTCAGATGAGATACGTATGCAGTGGATGCGACATCCGCACGAGTCATTTTCATTTAACCCTTTTTTTTTGGCAAACAGCACAAGATAAACCCACACCCTTTAGACGAAAACTACAAAAGTGGATCCCGTAGAGTACTACGGATGCGTAGGGGTGCTAATACCTTCCCTTCGCATAACCGACTCCCGAACCCAAGATTTGGTTGCGAGACCCCGTCTTGTCCTTTCCTTTTTCAGGTTTACTTTGAGCGTTTCCTTTCCCTCCTTTGGGATGAATAACGCACGGTGGCGACTCTTCTGTCATTTTCTTTCGCCGGTTGTTTTTTCGCGCACTGTATTTTTCAAGTTGCGACAGCTGGCGACTCTGCTGGGGACTAAGTAGTTGACCTCTTGCTGGTCCATCTTCCCTAAGCGAGTCCCTCCTAGCTTGTGTGATTTCTTGTTTATTGGGTGTTCATGCTTTTGTACATTTATTTGCTTACCTGCTTGCATGCATCTGTTGTATCTATTGGATCTGTTTGTTTGTTTGTTTGTTGGGATGGGATGTTCTACGAGAGATAAGCCCATTACCCAGGCTTGAGTGTACACACAGGTTTTAGAGTGGATGATCATGAGGCTTGCGTGGCATGTTGCTATGTTAAGTCGTTCATGAAGAACCACACCTAGACGAGGTTTCTTTTGGATATATTATGTCCTACGGATGTTCCGTAACGACATGGTGTTCCTTTAGAAATCGTCGACTCTGGTGACCATTTCCCGAGAACTCAGTCGAGGCCTCTCCTCCGAGACGTGATTATGTTAGCTCTGGTGGGTGCATTCTCGCTGATCGATCCGAGGACCCCGAGACTGGGAACTTGCTTTAGGATGTCCTGTTGAGGGGAGTCAGTGGAGGTCTTTTATCCCGTAATAATGCCAAACCTTCAGTGGTAAACGTATTATTCGCGACTGAAGGGCTGAAGCTGACGAACTTCTGTTCTTAGAACCTACCAGTGAGGGGTGGGCTAAATTCAGGAAACCTTAACCTCCAACCAACCCGGTTTTCTGGAGCAGAGTTTTGGTCTTGTATTATATTTCTCAGTGAATTTCTCTCCAGATGTTCAAGCGGATCCATCAATTCTGATTGACATGCCTTTGCATTGCATAACATCATCTGCATATTTGCATCCAACATCTCATGCTTATTCATTTGCAGGGTATTCCCTTTCAAAACGGGGGTGCCTTAAAACTGAACAAGCAGTGCATCGCATACCATGCATATTAACCCTTGTCTATTTTGCAGGTGTCACCGCAGTGTCTAATGTTTGTTCCCTGTATCAGGCAGTTATTGGTCCCAAGCGAGTTCACAGATACCCGACAAAGGAAAACCGTCCACGACTAGCGATGGACCAAGTACAGAAAGAGCTGGCTGATATGCGTGAAAGGATGGATCAGTTCATGACATTGATGACTGGTATGGCAGCAGGTCAAGAAAAGCTGAGGGAATTGGTTGAGCAACCGAGACCCGATCCGGAGGTGGAGATACCAAATGCTGAGGGAAACCCTGGTAACCCTGGGAACGCTGATAACCCTGTGAACACTGGTAACGCGGGTAACGCAAATGCTGATGGAAACCCGGGTAATGTTGGCAACACAGGGAATGTTGGAAATGGTATTGGCGGAAGGTACAATGTGAATAAAGGAATTCGGATTAACGGGCACCCCGTTACTGAAGATTATCAGTATGATCAATTTTCTTTGCACGACGAGGCCCTCGAGACCACTCGCCGTATGGATGAGCTTGCTGAGAAGCTCAAATCTTTGGAGTCTCAAATTTCCTTAGGCTTTGATGTCACAAATCTTGGTCTGGTTAAGGGAGTAAGGATTCCTCACAAGTTTAAACCCCCTACTTTTGAGAAATACAACGGGGCTTCTTGCCCACGCACTCATCTCCAATCTTATTTGGGAAGGTTGGGAGCTCACACGGAAGATGAAAAGCTGTAGATGTACTATTTTGAAGACAGTCTAACTGGAGCTTCTCGTGAATGGTATTCTCATTTGTCTCGTAGTACCATCAAGAGCTGGAAAGACTTGGCAGAGGCTTTTATCAAGCAATATCAATACAACTTGGACATGGCTCCAAATCGGACCTTGTTGCAAGGTATGTCTCAGACTGCCAAGGAAACCTTTAGAGAGTATGCTCAGTGTTGGAGACAGATTGCTGCGTCCGTCCAACCCCCTATGTCTGAAAGGGAGATGGCGGACATGTTCATGAACACTCTTCAAGGCAATTATATTGAGAGATTGGCTGCTTGCCCGTCAATCAACTTTGCAGAGATAGTAATTGCTGGAGAAAGAATCGAGAGTCTGTTGAAGATGGGCCGAATTCAAGACAATAGTGTTTCCAACCCATCAGGTCCCAAGAGACCGTTTGCTGGTAACGATCAGCGAAGAAAAGAAGGCGAGGCAAGTGTTGTGTATGCCGGCAGAGGCAGGGGTAGAGGACGCCCTAATTATTATCAAGATCAAGTGGCCGCAGTCACTATTCCAACACCTGTTCCTCAACCGCAATATCATCCGCAACAACAACCCAGGTACAACAATCAACAACAAGGAGGTAATCTGGGTCAGCAGAGACACTATCAACAACGTCCAAGGCAGATGGACCGGGTCATCGAGCCAATCCCAATGCCTTATTTAGTATTACTTCCCAAGCTGATTGACATGAATCTGGTTACGTTGAGAACTCTGGCCCCACCAATCGATCCTAATAATTTGCCTAGAGGTTATGATGTCAACGCCAGATGTGCTTTTCACTCCAACGCACCTGGCCATACTACAGATAATTGCAAGGCTCTCCAGTTAAAGGTACAAGATTTGAGAGATGCCCAGGCTATCAATTTTGCTCTGGTGCCTAATGTTATCCAGAACCCGATGCCGGCTCACGGCGGGCAGAGGATTAATGCTGTTGATAGTGGGGAAACTTTGAATTTGGTTTCTGATGTGACTAAGGTGAAGACTTCGCTATCGGTGGTTAAAGACCGACTTCTGAAAGGACAGATTTTCCCGGGCTGTGGGGAAGAATGCAGAAATTGTCAAGCTGCCGAAAACGGATGTGACAGTTTGAGAAGGGGTATTCAGCAGCTGATAGATGAAGGTTGTCTTCAGTTCGATCAGGCCCGTCCGGTGAAGAATGATGTATCGACGGTGACGTTTTATTTCACTCCTGAAGAAATATATGTTCCCGAGAGACTCGCTCCGACAACAATATATTTCCCAGAAAGTACAGAACCAGCAGCGGTGAACATCGAAAGTTCAACACCAGTCGCAATTTACTCTGACAGCCCTCAACCGACTTTGGTTGGTCCAATCACCATCACGGTACCAGGACCTGTTCCGTATGAGAAAGACAGTGCTATCCCGTGGCACTATGGGGCTGATATCTACTGCCAGGGGCAGAAAGTTAACAAAGAAGACATTGACATTGGTAGCTCCGCTGTAGACAATGTTGGAGGGGTTGGTGGCTTCACTCGCAGTGGACGCCTATTTGCACCATCAACATTACGCGCGAATACTGAAGCCGAGGCAGCTGCCAAGGCTAAAGGGAAACACGTATCCACCGAAGAGGTTACTACTGAGGAAGATCCTCCTAAGACTGCATTCGAGAAGGAAGTGGATGAGTTTATGAGGATTATCAAGAAAAGTGACTACAAGGTAGTCGACCAGCTAAATCAGACACCCTCAAAGATCTCCATTCTCTCACTATTGCTGTGCTCTGAGGCGCACAGAGCAACCTTGTTGAAAGTACTGAATATGGCCTATGTTCCACCGGAGATAACTGTTAACCAACTGGAGTCGGTAGTTTCCAATGTAAACGCTAGCCGGGGGCTAGGTTTCACCGATAATGACCTGACATCTGAGGGCAGGAATCACAACAAAGCCTTGCATATCACAATGGAGTGCAAAGGGGTGGTGCTTTCCCATGTTTTGGTTGATACAGGCTCTTCTCTGAATGTTCTCCCAAAGAAAGCCTTAACGAAGTTGGATTGCGATGACACCATCCTGAGGCCAAGTAACTTAGTTGTGAGGGCTTTTGACGGCTCTAAGCGAGATGTTTGTGGCGAAGTTGAGTTGCCAGTTAAGATTGGACCGCAGGTATTCAAGAGTACCTTTTATGTGATGGATATTCAGCCTGCCTATAGCTGTCTGCTAGGTCGACCTTGGATTCATGCTGCCGGTGCTGTTACTTCTACCCTCCACCAGAAGCTCAAATATGAACTAGAAGGTCAGGTCGTCACTGTCTGTGGTGAAGAGGATATTTTTGTTAGCCACCTGTCTACATTTAAGTATGTAGAGATGGACGGCGAGATGCACGAGATGCTGTGTCAGGGCTTCGAAGCCATAAACATCAATGAGGTCGCGCCTGAAGCTGTCTTTTCACCTGAGTTTGAGAAGGTCGGGACTTCTATCTCTTCATACAAGCAAGCTATCGAAGTGGTTAAAGCTGGTAATGCCCAAGGCTGGGGCAAATTTGTGGAGCCATTCATCAAAGAAGACAAGTTTGGATTGGGGTATGCTCCGGGGTCTCAGAAGAATGAAGCCGGTACTTTCTCCAGCGGGGGTTTGGTTTCTCCCCACGTCGTCAATGCTGCAGATGAAGACAAGGCTGATAGCGACTGTGACTTAGATAGCTGGATTCGCCCGTGTGTCCCGGGAGAAAAGCTCGACAATTGGTCGTCTGAAAAAACCGTCCGGGTTACTCGGCTGAAAGAGTGATTTTTATTGTTTTCCTTTATTACATGCATAATAAATTCTTACACTTTGCCCAAGGTGTAACGGCTCATTTGTAGGGCCATCCATTTAGTTACATTTCGCAATTATTTTTATCATCAATAAAGGACAGCTTTTGCAAACAATTTTGTGTTCTCTTTCTTTCAGTTTTTTTACTTTTACAAAAAAAAATGGCAATGTTTCTTTTTTCGTTTTTTCTTTCTTTCCAAAAAAAAAAATCTCTCATTCTAAGGAAAAGCATGATCCTCCATCATGCAGAGCCGACCACTCGGATCTCACTGCTAACGACACTGCTATGGCCAAGTATGACTTCGACAATCCTATCTATTAAGCCGAAGAAGGGGTTGAGGAAGATTGTGAATTGCCTGAAGGGTTAGCCAGATTGTTGAAACAGGAGGACCGAGCTATTACACCTTATCAGGAGGTGATTGAGACCGTCAACATTGGTACCGCAGACGACAAGAAAGATCGGGGCAAGTCTACAGGCCGAGAGGAAAGACCGTTGATCATGTACTTGACTGTGTTAGAAAGGTCAATGGGTTGTGTGCTCGGTCAACATGACGAGTCAGGTCGAAAAGAGCATGCAATATACTACCTTAGCAAAAGTTTACCGACTGTGAACAAAGATACTCATTGCTCGAGAAAACTTGCCGCGCTTTGGCATGGGCTGCTCGCCGACTAAGACAGTATATGTTGACTCACACGACTCTATTGATATCAAAAATGGATCCAGTCAAGTATATTTTTGAAAAGCCATCACTTACCGGAAAGGTTACTAGGTGACAAATGATACTGACAGAGTATGACATCCAATATACTTCACAAAAAGCCATTAGGGGAAGTGTCTTGTCAGACTATCTTGCAGAGCAACCGATTGATGATTACCAACCTATGAGGTTTGACTTTCCTGATGAGGACATCATGTTTCTCAAATCGAAAGATTGAGAGGAACCACTCCCGGAGGAGGGGCCTGACCCTGAATCCAAATGGGTTATGATGTTTGATGGGGCGGTCCGCGTCAATGGTCGCGGAGTTGGTATAGTGTTGATCACACCGGAAGGGGGTTCATATGCCATTTGGTGCCAGAATAACTTTTCCCTGCACCAACAATGAAGCCGAATACGAAGCTTGTATCCTAAGACTTGAGGAAGCCGTCAATATACAGATTAAAACCCTGGATGTATACGGGGATTCAACTTTGGTCATCAATCAAACCAACGGGAAATGGTGCTATGCTGGAACTACGTACCCAGAATTGACGTATCTCGGTCAGAGACGAATGAAGAAAGCATTTGGTCAGAAAGTGCGCCCTCGGGGGTATCAAGTCGGTGAATTGGTACTCAAAATATTTCTTCCTCCCAACACAGATCACAGGGGCAAATGGACACCGAACTATGAGGGTCCGTACGTGGTTAAAAGGATTTTCTATGGCGTAGTTTTGATGCTAACAACCATGGATGGCGAAGGATTCGTGTCCCCTATTAACTCAGACGCAGTTAAAAAAAAATACTTCGCATAAAATAGACCCGCTGGACGATAAAAAGAATAGTCCAGGCAAAAAAAGGGCATCCCGACGAAAAAAAAAGAGAATAAAGAGGTTCGGGCAAAAATTAGGGATATAAAAAAAGAGTACACCCGGTGAGTCGAAAACCCAAAAGGGCGGCTCAGGCAAAAATGGGTATCCCGATGGATTGAAAACCCGAAAAGGGGGCGATCCAGGCAAAAGTTAGGGAATAAGCGAACGACTGTGATCTGAGTTCATCAGTGTTATATCACCGTTTCATTCAATCCGACAATCTTCGAAGGTTAAAGATCGACTAATCATCCACTTCAGAAAGCAAGATGAGCAGAGCGTCTTGAGGACATACGAGTCATAGCAGAGTCGAAACTCAGTGGGACCCCGTATCCCCGTTGTCATTAGGATAGTTATCTTTTTATAGCGATCACCTCTTTTCAGGGATCAGCTTCCTGATACCCTCGCCTATTCCTGGCACAAATTTTCTCCCCATTAAGAGTCGAATAATTCAGTTAAAGAGCCTCTTTATTTTTCATTTATCAGTTTGTTTGCAAAAATGTCCGAATTTTTGATAAAACATATTGCATATGAATAGAATGGTGGCTTTTGCAGATGATTTGCACAGGAAAACATTTAAAATTGCTTTGAATGTGCTTAATCCCGAACGGTGAATTCAAACCGAGTAATTCCCCCGAGGCATACGTGTATTTTTGGTTGCAGGTCACAGGAACCGGATGCCAAGTCATGAATCCTCATCCCCAAGCGGTTGATAAAGTCTCTCCTCAGCAGAGCATGTTCCCCAACAGAGTTGACAGTATCCAGACTGTCTATCCCCAGTAGAGTTGACAATATCCAGACTATATATCCCCAGCGGAGTCGATAGTGCCAGACTGTATCTTCCCAGCAACAGCGGAGTAGTCGCATAACCAACAGATGAGAGGGTGGCATTCCCAGTGTTCATCTCATTCCCCAGCAGATTATTTTTAACAGATTTGTTAATCCCCAGCTTGAGGGTGATTAGCAAGTTCATATCCCCAGCAAAGGCCGTTTCCTACGACATTTCCCCAAGAAGTGTTTTCCCCACAGACTCTCCTCACAGAGCCTCGCCGAACAAAGTTTCCATAGTTGATGCTCCCCCCGCAAGGTCAACTTTTCAAGCAGCCAATTTATTTTTGGTGGCTCATTGGTCCCGGCAGACGGATCATTCCCCACAGAGCATTCAAGGATTGATACAACGATCTGTTCCCTACCGGAGTTTGCTTCCCCAAGCAGATTTCTTTTTACACCATGCATAACATTTGCATTTGCATGCATATCATATCAAGCATACACATAAGCTGATAAACAGGTTCTTCCAAGCAGACTGAAGAATTACCTTACAACCAAGGTCATGAGATCCAGCCAGAGGATCAAGCGTGAGTGATCCAGCCTGAGGGTCGTTTTGAAGATTCGGCCTGAGAATCGTGTTCCAGTGATCCAGCCTGAGGGTCATTTCGAAGATTCCCCAGTGAAGTCGCCTACAAGCTTTATTTCCCCAGCAAGCCCAAGTCTAATTGAGGAGTCGTTACAACATGTTCTAGCCCGAAGAATATGTACGAAGCCCAAAAGTGGAATATTCTCGAAGCTGCATATCTAATATGAAGGTTGGGTGTAGATTTCAAAAGAGGGTCAACCAGCGCATGCCTCAGATGCGGGATCCTAATGATGGGAATTTATCATCAAAACAATCCAGATCTAGCCAGAAGATCGAAATAGATTCAGCCAGAGAATCGAAACAAAGGAGATCTAGCCAGAAGATCGAAGAAGATCTAGCCAGAAGATCGAAGTCAGGTCTAGCCCGAAGATCGGAAATAGATTCAGCCAGAGAATCGAAACAATTCAGATCTAGCCAGAAGATTGAAGTAGATTCAGCCAGAGAATCAAAGGAAATAGATTCAGCCAGAGAATCGAAACAAAGGAGATCTAGCCAGAAGATCGAAGAAGATCTAGCCAGAAGATCGAAGTCAGGTCTAGCCCGAAGACCGGAAATAGATTCAGCCAGAGAATCGAAACAATTCAGATCTAGCCAGAAGATCGAAGTAGATTCAGCCAGAGAATCAAAGGAAATAGATTCAGCCAGAGAATCGAAATGAAGAAGATCTAGCCAGAAGATCAAAATCGTATCCAGCCCGAGGATCAAAATTAATATCCAGCCAGAGGATCGAAACTCCAGATTAAGCCAGAGGATCGGAAGAAAAATAAACAGCACGGTGTATTCCCGCGTTTTTGTGGTGTTCTCGGAGCGTAAATTTTTGGTCTGTCTTTGGTATTCAATCACAGCTCACCCCGTTTGTCTCATAAGCTGTTCGCTTTCATCCTACTCGGTTTAGCTGATGATTGAATAGGGGCAGCTGTAACATCCCAAAATTTGCCCTCCTCATTCATGCATTCATTTAGCATTTCATATTGCATTTCATCATATCAATCAGAATTAGATCCGGAAAAAAAATGAAAAAATAAAACAAAAAAAAAATAAATAAATAATTTTTTACAAAAAAAAATAAATAAATAAAAATAATAATAAAAAAATAAATAAAATATAATAAAAAATTTTGGACTTGGGTCTCTCTCATTTGAGCCCACAAAACCATGAAATTCAGTCTATAAATACCAAGGCTTCACTTGAGAAAAAGGGAGAGAAGCAAAATACTCTGAGGTTTCCTTGGAACAAAACCCCTGGACAAAACCTGAAGAGAAATCTGACAGAGAATTCAGAGCAGCCTCCAAACTTTGAAGGGCCTCACGGGTGCAACTCAATTTCAATCAAGCTCTCCAATCAGGTTTGCACTATTCCCATTATTTTACGCCTTCAATTTGAATGTTCTAAATGTGTGATGTATTATGAATGGGTGAAACCTATGCCTTGAATGTTTAATCACATGATTTCTGAAGTGTATGCCACAGGGTTTGAGGTTTCTGAAACCATACTGTTATCCATGAAAAAAATGCTTATGGTGTTTCACTAACCCTTTTGTTGAGTTTTTGTGAGGGCTCACATGACTTTTGCAGGGATAACTTGCGTGGTTTCCCACTTTATTTGTGGGATAACCCCTGGAGGTTCATTCCGATTACCTGTACTGACTCACCTTTCTTTGATGGCATTAGCTTGGGAGGTCCCTGGGTTTCTTACTCCTTTAATTGCTGTTACTTCGGATCTTCATCCGTGTGGTACTTTTACCTCTTTTCCGCATTTTATCGCTTTCTTAGCTGGAAGACCTCGATAGGAGGCATTTGTTTTCTTTTGTTTATTTACTTCTGAGCCCCTTGTTGGCACATTTACTTTATACATGTTTGTTTTGTATGTGTTCGTATCCCTGCAGGTAGCGCGGTTCCTTCATCAAGGACTGCCTTTTTGCCCTTGAGCATCCCAAACCCTAAAACCCAAAGCAACACGTTAACTCCTTCTACTACAGGCGAGTAAGTCTCCAAAGGTCGAGCATCTGGTAGATTGCGTAGTGACGTCGTTCGTCCAAAACCCAATCCATAACCCCATAGTTAGCCGAACTACGTTTTGCTCTGATTCTCAGGCCAAATGAGATACGTAGGCATAAGACGCGATGTCTTAGCGAGCACACATCCCCCCAACCCATAGGTAGCCGAGCTACGAAGACTCTGATTCTCATATTCAGATGAGATACGTATGCAGTGGATGCGACATCCGCGCGAGTCATTTTCCTTTAACCCTTTTTTTTGGCAAACAACACAAGATAAACCCACACCCTTTAAACGAAAACTACAAAAGTGGATCCCGTAGAGTACTACGGATGCGTAGGGGTGCTAATACCTTCCCTTCGCATAACCAACTCCCGAACCCAAGATTTGGTTGCGAGACCCCGTCTTGTCCTTTCCTTTTTCAGGTTTACTTCGAGCATTTCCTTTCCCTCCTTTGGGATGAATAACGCACGGTGGCGACTCTTCTGTCATTTAACCCCTTTTATGACCACTCTTTTTTATGATATGATGCATAAAGAGATCTAAGTCTATGTTGATGACATGATTGCCAAAACAAGTGATGAAGAAGAGCATGTTGAACATTTGTTGAAGTTATTTCAGCGTTTGAGGAAGTATAAACTCTGCTTGAATCCCAATAAGTGTACTTTTGGTGTTCGTTCTAGTAAGTTGTTGGGCTTTATTGTCAGTGAGAAGGGTATTGAAGTTGATCCTGCAAAGGTCAAAGCAACACAAGAGATGCATGCGCCAAAAACTGAGAAGCAAGTCAAAGATTTTCTCGGCCGCTTGAATTATATCTCAAGATTTATATTGCATATGACTGCCACATGTGCACCTATATTCAAGCTTCTTCAGAAAGATCAGTCTTGTGATTGGATTGAAGATTTCCAGAAAGCTTTTGAAAGTATCAAAGAGTATCTACTTGAGCCTTTGATTCTGTCTCCACCTGTTGAAGGAAGACCTTTGATCATGTATTTGACTGTGCTTGATGAAAGTATGGGTTGTGTTCTTGGTCTGCAAGACGAAACTGGAACGCAAGAATATGCAATCTACTACCTCAGTAAGAAATTCACCGACTGTGAGACTCGATATTGTATGCTTGAAAAGACTTGTTACGCATTGGCTTGGGCTGCTAAGCGTGTGCGCCAATATATGTTGAATCATACTACTTGGTTGATGTTGAAAACAGATCCAATCAAGTATATTTTTGAGAAGCCTGCTTTACCTGGGAGGATTTCCCATCGGTAGATGTTATTATCTGAATATGACATCGAATACCAATCTCAAAAAGCTATCAAAGGTAGTGTCTTGGCTAACCATTTGGCTCACCAATCAACTGAAGATTATCAGTCAGTACAATATGATTTTCCTGATGAAGAGATTTTGTATTTGAAAATGAAAGATTGTGATGAACCATTGCTTGAAGAAGGGCCAAAACCCGGTTCTCATTGGGGCATGGTATTTGATGAAGCTGTTAATTAATATGGTAATGGCATTGAGGCAGTAATTATTACTCCTCAAGGAACTCATTTTCCATTTACAACTAGATTAACTTTCAAGTGTATGAATGACATGGCTGAGTATGAAGCTTGCATTATGGGGCTTAAAGAGGCCATTGATCTCAAAATCAAGTATCTTGACGTCTATGGAGATTCAACTTTGGTTGTGAATCATATTAAAGGTGAATGGGAGACAAATCAACCTGGTTTAATACCATATAGAGATTAAGCGAGGAGGATTTCAACTTCCTTTACAAAGGTTGAGTTTCATCATATCCCTCGAGATGAAAAATGGATGACAGATGCTCTTCCAACGTTGGCTTCAATGATTATGGTAAAGTTCTAGAATGAAGTCCCTAATCTGACCATGACGCGTCTTGATAGGCCAACTCATGTGTTTGCTGTTGAAGAAGTCAAAGACGAAAAGCCGTGGTATTTTGATATCAAGTGTTTTCTCCAAGGTCAGATTTACCCGCCTGGGGCATCTTTGAAAGATAAAAAGACTTTGAGGAGATTAGCTAGCAACTTATACCTGAATGGTGATGTGCTTTACAAAAGAAACTTTGATATAGTTTTGCTCAAATGCTTGGATAGACACGAAGTAGACCTGTTGATGACTGAATTCCATGAAGGTTCCTTTGATACTCATTCCAACGGACATGCTATGGCTAAGAAGATGTTGATAGCAAGTTACTATTGGCTGACAATGGAATCTGATTGTTGCAAGTTTATAAAGAAACGCCACAAGTTTCAAATATATGCAAATAAGATTCATATTCCTCCGACACTATTGAATGTCATTTCCTCTCCATGGCCCTTCTCCATGTGGGGAATTGATATGATTGGCATGATTGAGCCTAAAGCTTCGAACGAACATCACTTCATTTTGGTGGCTATTGACTACTTTACAAAGTGGGTTGAAGCGGAATCGTATGAGAATGTAACCAAGAAAGTTGTTGTGAGGTTTATCAAGAATCAGATTATATGCCGGTATGGTGTGCCAAGTAAGATCATTACTGATAATGGATCGAACTTGAATAATAATATGGTGGAAGCTCTTTGCAAAGACTTCAAGATCGCACATCATAATTCTTTTCCCTACAGACCTAAGATAAATGGGGATGTTGAAGCTACAAATAAGAACATTAAGAAGATCATTCAGAAAATGGTGCTAACCTACAAAGATTGGCATGAGATGCTCCCATTTGCTTTGCATGGGTACCGTACATCCATCCACACTTCAACAGGGGCAACCCTTTCTCACTTGTTTATGGCATAGAAGTTGTGCTCCGAGTAGAGGTTGAGATCCCATCATTACGAGTCTTGATGGAAGCCAAGTTGACTGAAGCTGAATGGTGTCACACCAGATATGACCAGCTGAATTTGATTGAAGAGAAGAGGTTGACTGCCATGTGTCATGGTCAGTTGTACCAACAAAGAATGAAGAAAGCTTTTGATAAGAAGGTCATGCCTCGTGTATTCAGAGAAGGTGACCTTGTGCTCAAGAAGATTTTATCTTTCAAATCGGATGCTAGGGGTAAATTGACTCCTAACTATGAGGGCCCATATGTTGTTAAGAGAGCCTTTTCATGCGATACTTTGATTCTTATAACTATGGATGGTGAAGAGTTAATTCGTCTTGTGAATGTCGATGTAGTCAAGAAATGCTTCGCCTAAAAATACAAGAACAACTCACTAAGTTGAAAACCCGAAAGGGCGGCTTAGGAAAAAATGAGCATCTCGGTGGATTGAAAACCCGAAAGGGCGATTTAGGCAAAAATTAGAGACATGAAATAGAAAATTTATCCTGATAGATTTAGTACCCCACCTTGGGGAAATTTATGCAAAAATTAGGGATTATGGCAAGTAACTGCATTCAGCTGATCTCCAATCTTGAAACAACCTTGAACAAATCAGTCAACTCAGATTCATCATTCTCAACTGAAGCCAAGAGCACAGTGGATATTAAAGTCGGTAGAAGGAATAGTGATCATTGTATTTAATGTAGCCCTTTTCCATGTAAATTACCACTTTTCAACTTTTGTAAAGATCTATGGAGTCTTGTCATTTACAGACTACCATTCTATTAAATAAAGTTGGGCTTTTTATCCAATTGATCCCACTCTTATTTATCTTTCAGCTAAATAGAATTGAATTTTTATGATGATAATTTTGAAAATTTTGAAATATTAAAAATAATTTTTCTTAAAATAATAAAAGTAATTACTTTTTAAAAGCAATCGATTTCAGTAAGGAATATCAACAACGGCCTGAGAGCAGGTGAATCTTGAAAGTGCAAGATATTGTTGGTCTTACCAAGCTGTTGGTTTGATCACTTTTTCCTCCCCAATGGTAATTCAGTTTCTCCAGCCAAACTTTGTAATCGCCTCCCCAACTGAGTTGTAGGAGCATACTCTCAACGATTTGCATAAATCTAGAACCGGATTTTGATTCCCTCAGATCTCCAGTAGAGTTCGCTCCTGATCCCCGTCAGCACTGATTCTTGAGCTGTATTCTTGGTCCTCTACAAGGTTGTCTCCCATTCAGTATGATGTTGACCTAAAATTCCCTGCATAATTGATGAATCAGATCCTCAACAAATCTTTTCTCCTTCCTCAATAGGATTTGAGATGATCAGAGATGGATGATTTATGTTCAACTCCAATTTTTTCTCCAGTTGGTGCTTACACCCTGTCCAGATTAGCCGAGTGTTGTGGCAATGATTCAGATCAATGACATTTATATCCTTTGTGATTGTTTTGTCAGCATAATCATCCATCATATATACATATACATTCATACATCAGATATTTCATTATGCATGCTTTTGCATTTAATTCCTTATTTTCTGATCCTCTTCCAGGGTGACATTATTATTCCCCATGCAGATTTGGTGCGTCTGTCCTTCCTCAATTGTAGAGTGTTATCCCCTTAAGCAGAAAGAATTTAACCTTTCTCATTCCCCACTGAGTTATTTCCTCGTGGATGAATATTATTTCAGCTTCCTCCCTGATTGATTATCTGGATGGAACCGCTCCCCCTGAGTTATATCCTCACCGGACCGAGTCTTTGTTTGACCGTTTCTTTCTAGCTCTTACCTAGATAAATACTTTGGTTCCTCGAAAGTCTATTATCCAGTAACTGGTAATATTCTTCTCGATTTGCGAGTATCTTACTCTTACCCAATACCCGGTAAAAGTAATCTACTTCCTCATATTTTTCCCCTAGCGGATCCGTTTTACGTTTGCCAGAGAGTTAATCCTTGATATGTTCATCCTAACCGATGATAAATTTTCTCCTCTGTGGTTTTCTACCCATTAAAAAGGTAGTTGTAATCCCTATTTCATTTCCCAGAGAGTTAATCTTTGATATGTTTATCCTAACCGATGACAGATTTTCTCCTCTTTGCGGTTTTCTGCCCAGTAACTGGTAGTTGTAAATCTTGCTTTCCCCTGCTGAGTTTATCCTTGATATGTTCATCCTAACCGGTGAAGGATATTTTCTTTTCAGTATTCTATCAAGTAACTGATAGATATAATTCCTACTTTTCTCCGGCAAGTCTATCATTGATATGTTCATCTTAACCGATGACAAATATTCTTCCTTTGAGTCTATCCTTGATATGTTCACTTTAATCAGTGACATATTTTCTCTTTCTTTGATCTCCTACCCAGTAACCGGTAGTTGTAAATCCTTTTTGATATTTTTCCCCAGCAGGTTGTTCTTAACTAGTAACCGGTAACGAATACACCTTTTATCAAATTAATATCATCCATTCATTTTGGAAGATGGAATGTACAATCCATCAATCCCCTAAATCCAATGATATTAACTTGACAAAGTCAAATCAACCTTGACCAAGGCCCCACAACAAGAGTCAAACTCAAACAAGTCATCACAATTGGTCAACAAAATTATTTGGCATTTATTGAAATTAAAAATACTAAAATAAGACATTTAAATTAAATATGGTTTGTCAAATTCCTAAAACCTCATCAAAACACCAAAGAAATGACCATGAGATTTATCATAGGTCAAACAAGGTCAAAGGACCTTGGAGAAAAAATTTCAGAATTTTTAAAGACTTAAAAGTATTTTTAAACAATTAAAAACAAATACAAAATCAATTAAATCATGAAAAATATTAATAATGATCCAAAAAATAATTTTAATTCAAAATATGAAAGAGGAAATTATTTGAATTTTTTTAATGAAACTCCCATATTTTTTGGATCAATATTAAAATTAATATGAATTAATGAAAATAAAACAATTAAAATGAAATTCAAATAATCAGAAAAAACGTGGACCACTTGATCTCCCTCATTAATTGAGGTGGCAGATCAAGTGGCCATCAGCGCGCTTTCCACCATAGTCACGAGTCAATGCGTAACACAAATGGTAATTTCAAGCAACTCGTGAGATTAAAATAATTCAAGTGAGATCAACGGCTCAGAACCTGTCCAGCACACCACCGGCGCTGGACCTCCGGTCACCTTCTCAGGCGAGGTCCATCGGACTGGTTCACTCATCACCATCAAGAAAATGAAAAAAGAGGACATGATCTGAAAGAAAAAATGGCGTAGAGCATGAATCTGACCTTAATTTTAACTAACTCCACATATATAGAAAGATATGAGGAGTTGAATTTTGAGGTATGTCAACTGAGTTGCTTCGATTTGACCTCTAAGCAACTCAATCTTCTTGCCTACATTGGTAGGACTTCAGACAACCAAAGATCCAAGAGAATTGAGTGGAATTGAGAGAGAATCGAAGAGATGAAATTTTCTGGAAAATACCTTTAATGCAGGTCTGGATTCACTTGTTCTTGCTTTGGCTCGTGCTTGATCTTGCTCAGGATGATTGCAGAAGTAGATTAGAATGCACAAAAGGTCTTGGATCCCTGGAGTTTTGAATCTCATAATAGTGAGATTCCAACTCAATTTCCAAAGGAAATTCTCAGGATTATCCTCTCAAATGGAAGGGTTTGGTCTTTGGGATCAAAGCTGACGCGAAGAAGTCCTCAATTCTGAGCATAAGGAGCTTTATTTTTAGCTGAATCACATGATATTTGCACCTTACAATTGAGTTTCCAAAATTGGCAATTAGTGATGTATGTGTGCATGGGCGTGTACAGGCCCATGAGATCATCCATTTGATCCATAATTGAGTGTGAACAAGTCTGAAATCAAATTGGAGTGCTAGGCAATTGTACATGGAAGCTTGAAGTTTGATTTTTGCCAAATGATGATGCAATGTTCAAGCCATGCACAACCCATTCAAACCTTGTCCAAAATGGATGAAGTTGGACTTTTTGGAAAGGTTAGATCAAGAGGAACAACTTTCATGTTCAATACTTTTCCATTTGAAGCTTGTATCCTGATAAGTTTTGAGGTGGAAGTTTGGAAATTTCAAGCCATATATCTCAATATTCCACCTTGCTTAACTTTTTATGTGAGCTTCAAATGAGAAAAGTGTATTTATAAAACTTGTATCTCTTGCAAACACATTCAAAATGGTCACTAATTTCATGTAATTTGGATTTTGAAAGATAGAGTTATGCAGTTTTGAAGTTTGGAAAAATCACTTGTTCAATGGTATAGGTTAAAAGTGACCTATAATGTAACCTCATATCACATGCTCATAAAAGTTGAATTAGCTCTCACTCCAAACATCAAAGTTGAATTAGACATCTTGAATTTGATTTTGAAACTTGGAAATATTTCATATCATAAAAATTGAGCAAGTTATGGCCTTGGGAATTTGACTTTCAAATTAGGGTTTAGACAAAATGACCTATAATGTTTCAACATAGGAAATGATTTTCCAAGCAAAACTAGCTCTAGGTCTCAACATGAAAGTTGTTTGGAATGTAATTTAGAGTAACGTTTATTTTGGAATCATTTTCATATGGTGAAAATTGTAGGAGATAAGGTCTAGGGAGACCCAGTTTTGATCAGATGAATTCATCTGGCCAACCACCATCAACCAATTTGCCAGCCTTCAATTCTTTTGACTTTCTTGGCTCATGGTAGATCATATATGCATAAGATGATGAATTTTGAAGTATCCCTTGAAAAATTTGATCAATTGGTAAGATAGCTTGTTGGAGAAGTTACTCAAGATACCTAGTCAAACTAGGGTTTCCAAGGCAAATCACCCTCAAACTCTTGAAGAATGCTTGATCAATATAACATGTAGGAATCAATGGAACTCATATATGATGCTCATACCCATTCTTGGATCAATTCATGGTTGTGATCTTCGTCATGAGGGTCTCAAACCCTAGATATGAACTTGATAAATCAATGGGATCATGCCTTACCTACAAAAGAGTTAGGCAAATGCAAAGACATATTTTTGGTATTTTGGTTAGTAAAATGATAATATACAAGTATGATACAATTACATGGTGCTTCGTGATCTCTCCCAAAATAAACCCAATGAAGGAGGGGTAAGGAGAATGCCAAGGTATGATCCCAATGCTAATGCTTATGATGAAGTTGCAGGAGGGATCTTAGGGTCAAAATTGGGGTCTTACTGGCTCCATTATGGGAAGTGTTTTGGAAAGATTTGGATTCAAATGATCATTCTTCTTTGCATGCTTCCACATGATGATTTCAGTACACTTTGCACACGAATTGGAGTTGGATTACATCAGTCCTTAGGCCTAAATCATTGCCCATGCACCCATGCAAGGAGGTTTCTAAATTTGCCCAAATTTCAAGTGGTGCAAAAATCAAATTCATTGCCTATTTAAACAAGCTCAGGGCTTCAGAATTAACATCAACACCCTGCCTAAGCTTTGCTAGACTGATCCAAACCCCCACTGCCATAGAATCTTTAAAGGTTTCTCTTGAAATCGAGCTTGAACTTCATCTTCTGTTTGGAAGTTCAAACTCAAGAAATTCACTTCCCTTTTCATCTCAATTGGTTTCTGCAAGCAAGAGGAAGAGAAAGCAAGCAAATCCAGATCAAGATCAAGTGAAATAGGATCAACTCGAAGGTGATTTTTTAGAAACTTCATCTCTTCAGTTCTCTCTCAACTCTTCACCATTCTTTGTGATTTTTGGTTGTATGAAGTCCTATCAATGTAGACAAGAAGATTGAGTTGCTTTGTGGTCAAATTGAAGCAACTCAGTTCATGATCCTCAAAATTCAAATCCCTGTATCTTTCTATATACTTGGAATTGGAGAAAATTGAGGCCAGATTCGTGCTCCTAAGCATTTTTCCTTCAAATTAGTGTATTCACTTTTCATTTTTCATGAAGTTGAGCTTGAACCAGACTGGTGGTGATCACCAGAGAAGATGACCGGAGCTAGGGCTCTGGTGGTGTGTTGGCATTGCCCAGGCCATCTGATATTGGTTCCACGTTTTAATCAGGACCCTTGCTTTTGATTACCATGCGTGTGGCGCTTTGACTCAAGTCCACCATGGATAGCACACGCGTGGCCATCAGATCTGCCATCTTAATTAATGAGGGAGATCTGATGGCCCCTGATTTTTCATATTTTCTGATTTTTCATTTAATCCATTTATTTTGATTAATTCATATTAATTTCATTTTTAATCTAAAAAATATGGGACTTTCACCAAAAATCTTTAAATATTTACCTTTTTCATTTTATGGATTAAAATTATTTTTTGGATTTATTTTGATATTTTTCATGAATTAATTGTTTTTGTGCATATTTTTATTGTTTAAAAATACTTCTGACTTTTCCAAAATTATGAATTTTTTTGTCTAAGGTCCTTTGACCTTGTTTGACCTAGGATAAATCTCTTGGCTATTTATTTGGTGTTTTGAAGAGGTTTTAGGTTTTGACCAAACTAAATTTAATTTAAATGTATTTTTTAATTTGATTTTTAATTGATTAAGTGTATATAAATTATGTTGAGCTATTTTTATTGATTTGTGATGTTTGACTATGTGTTTGGGCCTTGGTCAAGGTTGATTTGACTTTTGTTGAGTTAAAATCATTGGATTTAGGGGATTGATGAAATGTACATTTCATCTCCCAAAATGAATGAATGATTTTAATTTGATAAAATTCCTCCCATGACCAATTTGTGTTTCTCTCATCTCCCCTCCCTTTTCATCTTCAATCCCATTCTCTCTGATCCTTTTTATTGACCAATGAATTCTCAATATCCTAAGGCTAATTGGTTAATCAATAACCTTGTGTTAGATGAACCAATACAAGTATGGATGAGATAAGTCCATCCTTTTGATCTTTTTTTTTAGTGTGTGGTATATTTTAGGAGTTTGGTTCATCATAACAAATCTCTAACATGCATTAGCACTTGAATTTTTATTGGCCGACCTCAAATAGTTGTGACTTCTATATAAGTCCAATTACGATTGCTTAACATAGAGCTAAATTTGACCCTAAAGGCATAGAATTCTAGTAAGTGAGATTGAAAGTCTCCCTCCTTTCATGGTATTATGTGGAAACTTGGCCTTTTTTTCCTTCCTTTGGAAGATGTCTTGGTTCAAGGACCCATGCTTGTGAATAGAGGGTTGAGTGTTCTCCAAAGAATGACTTAATCAATTGAAAAGCAAAAAATCACTAACATCTAATCAACTAACATTTGATTAACTTGTATTAATATTACTTTTATTTTTCAAGTCATTTACTTTATGTAATTTAAATTCAAGTCATTTACCATTTCAGTTGTCATTTTACATATCATTTAACTTGTTTATGTTTATGCCATTTTCACTTTGCTCATTTTAGCTATATATTGTGATTGTATATATTTGTTTGTATATTTTGTTTGTGTTTGTGGTCTTAGGACCTTAAAATACTTAATAAACAACAAAAACCCTAAAAATGTTTGTGTGGACTGTTGGATTTGATATGAACTTTTGGACTTAGAATTAGGCAACATTCCATAAGCAAAAGGACTTGGCCAATGCCAACATTTATGAGACCAAGTTATTGTGATTTGAAATTTCTTCTGATGCAAGTATTGGGATCCCCTTGAATTCATATGCTACATGGTCTTGATGCAACTGTTATTTTGATCTTGTGTCTAATATCTTCTTCTGAGTTGATCAAAGAGTATTTCATCTGATACATGAGAAGAAAAAAAAGATTTCTAGCTATGGGATTTGCTTGCTTGGATGTGGCTATCTTTATTTGATGTCTTGATCTTCATGATGCTTGATATTGCTAATTGCTTGCTGATTATTGCTTGATTCAAAGTCCAAAGGGGAAATGGGTTTTCTATATGACATTTTTGTCTATTGGATTGCATCCCATTGGTCAAATATTTTCAACTCTTAACTTTTAATTTTATGCTTAGGGTAGTCTCTTCATCTTCTCCCATTTCTTAAATTTCAAATATCTCCCCATCTTTTAAAAAATTTCTTTGCTTGTGATTTTAAAACTTAAACTTTATTGCAAACTAGAAACTTTGGCCTTATGCCATTGTCTTTTCTAAACTCTTTTCTTAAATCAAACTTGTAAATGAAATTAACCATATTGACTTAAAATTTCAAAAGACAAAAAGGATTAACACTTGTTCAAACTTTTGGGTCATTTGTGCCTCTTTTAAACTCAAATTTTGATTAAAAGTAATCCACTCATATTGAAATTGATACCACGAACTACGCGGTTTTGATCCCTCATTTTTATGTTGGTACGCAGGCACAAGTCCGAAGGTCTTGTCAAACACAAAAATATAATAAATGAATTCTTTTCTCATCCTCATATTCTCTTTTTCTCAAACATCTTTTATACCAAAACACATACACACATAAAAAAGGACTCCCTATGAGTACCTAAGACACTTTGGATGCTAACACATTCCCTCTGTGTAACCAACCCCCTTACCTGTAATCTCTAGCATCTTATTAGTTTAGATTTGAAAACTTCTTATCTTTGGGTTTTGTTCGTACTTTTCCCTTTTCCTTTGGAAACAATAAAAGCGCGGCGGCGACTCTGGTTTTATTGACGTTAAGTTTATCAATAGCTTAATGGTCATGAATTTACCGCTACAGAATAATCCGTACTCCAACACCTATAATCCAAGGTGGCATGATCACCCTAACTTCTCTTATAGGAACAACGACCCCCAACAAGTCATGGGACCTCCGGGTTTCCAAAAAGCTACACAAACCGAGCCTAAGAAATCTAACCTTGAACTTTTGATGAAAAATTTTGTGTTAACACAAACCCGCCAAAAAGATGAGTTTAGAAATAAAAACCTCCTCACCAATGAGGCGCTTAGGCAGTCTAACACTAAGGTTGATAATGTTGTCACTCATACCAAAATGTTAGAGACTCAAATCTCCCAAGTAGCACAATAACAAGTTACTTCTTCCGCCCCTCATAAATCATTTATAGGGCAGCCTGCACAAAATCCTAAGGGACATTTGAATATTGTGATAACCCATAGTGGTAAGCAAGTAGGTAGTTCTAGTGTGTGTGTGTGTGTGTGTGTGTGTGTGTGTGAGAGAGAGAGAGAGAGAGAGAGAGAGAGAGTAAGAGAGAGAGAGAGAGAGAGAGAGAGAGAGAGAATGTTTCAACACCAACCAAAAAGGAGGTCGTTGAAGAGGTTGAGAAGGAGGCACCTTATATTACTCCTCCTCCCTAAAAACTTATTGTTCCTTTTCCAAAAAGGCTTGTGAGAGCCAGAATGGAGATCCAATTCAAAAAGTCTGTGGAACTTCTCATAAAAATCCATCTTAATATGTCTTTCACCGAGGCACTAACTCAAATTCCCTCCCATGCCAAGTTCTTAAAACAAATTATTTTCAAAAAAGAAAGCTAGAGGACCATGAAACTGTGGCCATGACCCTTGATAGTCATGATTCAAAAGATGGTAATCCCTAAGCTCAAAGATCTGAGAAGTTTCTCTATCCATTGTCATATAGGTACCATGGACTTTGAGAGAGTGCAATGTGATTTAGGAGCTAGTGTTAGCTTAATGCCTTTGTCCGTGTTAAGAAATTGGATATGGGAGACATGAAAACTACTAACGTGTCTTTGCAACTTGCCGATAGATCGATTAAGTATCCTATATGTGTGTTAGAGGATGTCTTGGTGAGAGTTGGAGAGTATTATATGCCGGTTGAATTTGTTATAATGGACATAGATGAAGATTATCAAATCCCGGTAATTTTAAGAATGCATTTCTTAGCTACGACGAGGGCCATCATAGATGTCAAGAGAGGGAAGTTGACCTTTGAGATAGAAAAAGATAAAATAGAATTCATTTTAGAAAAACTGTTGAAGAACCCTTCTTTAAGGGATCTTGTTGTTTGGTTGACTTTCTAAGTGGTTGTGTTGTGTTCAAGAGAATGCATCAAAACCTCTTCTAATTGCTAAGTTGGAAGAGGGTTTGCTTGGTGGCACTAAGGTTGAGAAAGTTGATACCAAGAATAAGGGTTATGAAGAGGCCTTGAGAGGAAATCTTATCTCCTCTAATGAAGGCCTTGATGCGCATGTTAGGAAAGGTGATGAACCCCAAAATCATAGGACTCGTCTAGGGTTAAAGAAGAGTAAACTTAAGGAAAAGAAGAGAGTGAAAGAGAAAGTCCGTGAAAAACCAGACCAAAAGTATGAGCCTCCATATTAAAGGAAGAAGGATACATAACATGGGTGTTTAGAGTTAATTGGATCTCGACAATGGCTAAGGGACATGCTAAGTATTCTAATTTGAAGGAAGCACCCTCTTGAGTTGAGGGTGTAAGTGGTCACGATAAACGACCTTAAACAAAGCGCTTCGTGGAAGGCAACCCACGTTTTTTTGCACTAACTAGTTTCTTATTGTTTTATTTCTTTTCAGGTAATAAAAAGCTCACAAGAACGAATCAATACAAGTGCCAATTGTTGGAAAAGGTTGAGAAAAATGATTCAAGGAATCGTGCCCAGAAGAAAATCCTAAAAAACTAAGAAAACAAACTCTCCCATAGGAAACTCAAAGGCTTTCTACTAGCACCCGTAGCACCTGCTACTGGTCGTAGTAGGCCCAACCCACAAAACCCTAAAAAACACTCATCACCATATAGGGAACAACACCTTGTTACGGGCAGTTGTAGCATATGCTATGAGCTGTAACAGGGCATGCAGAGGGAGACTAAACTTTTTGAAAATGTTTTCAAATTCAAATGCTTTTTGGGACCCCACACACCTCCATTTAAGCCAATCATCATCCATTAACTCTCTTTAAAACACAAAAATATGATTTTCTTACCATCATTACCATCATTCATTCTCTTTCCAAATCTCTCATCTCAAAATTCTCCAAACCTCCACAAAAACTCCATTGTTCCCAAACACAAAGCCTCCACCTTTAACCTCATACTACCCCAACCTCTAAATCACCTTCACAAATTTTTTATTATCCATCATCCTAATTCTACTTCTGGGTACAAATTTCCCAAAACCTTCACTTCAATTCTACTTCTCTATTTTTATTACATTTTTATTTTCTTGCATTTTTAAGTTCATGTTTCTTTCTTTTTTTAACTATTTATATTTTATTTGTTTCAATAGGACAATTTTCGTAGCTTTTCCCAAACTAGGACCATATAAAATGTTTTTCATGATAAGCTTCAGTTATAGGGAGAACGGGAAAGTATATAGAGTTTAAGGAATGAAAGGCTATGACTAGGGACATCGGGAAAGTTTGAAAACTTAGGTATTACCCAAACACCCTAGGTCTCCCATAGTAGGATGCAAGTCTAACATGTAGACTTATACCATAATACTTGGATTCTGAAAAAGTGCCCCCTTATTAATTCAAAATGACAGACCGACATAATTTAGACTTGCCACATGTATGATCGATTGGGAAGCCATAATCTTGGGCACCAAAATGATGAAAAGACAATAAAAAGGCAACTACCATCAAAGTTGGGTAATCCTCACCCGGTTATTTAGCCTAACAGTGGTTGAATTCTCAAAGTTCATCCCAAAGTGGACCAATAAACATTAAAGTGCGTAAATTCATCGAAAAAAAGAAAAAAAGGTGCCTAAAGCAAAAATTTCCGACCAGTCTTGTGTATGCGGCGACAAAAATAAATAAATTGTCTTAATATTGATTAGACAAATAAAAGGGGAAAGGAAAATTTGGAAAAAGATACTTAAGCCCAAAGCATAGTTAGAGAGGTATCCGAAAGAAAGACTTAGGTCAGTGGCTTTATTGCGGTTAGTATTCTTGTGAATACCTTTTTTGACAAGTGATTATCAAGAGAACTAGGCCTAGTCGATCAGAACGAAGACTCACATATGAGTACTATTAACTTTTTTCCTATGATTTATGATGATGTTAACCGCTTGATCCAAAAACTTATAAATGCAAGCTTTATTGCTTGAGGACAAACAACAATCAAAGTTTGGGGAAGTTTGATAAGTGATCTTCGCATCATTATTTATAGTCTTTTTCTCTTAGTATTTTATCACATTTTTTCCGGTCTACTTCCAATTACCATGTTGTATGCTCTGGGTTGTGCATTATCTCTATTTTAAGGGCCTAATGAGAATCCAAGACAAAGAGGGATAAAAAAACAAACAAAACAAGGCAAAATGGAAAAAATACATTTTTTCCCATAGTAAAACCAGAGAGTTGTTACGGCCACCCATAACAACTTCTATGAGTCGTAGCAGCAGAAACCCTAGGCGCTATGCACGACAACATAACCCATACCCGTGAGTACCCACCCGAATTCGTCCTGAATTTTACGGGGAAAACCCGCTTTGATTAAGTTTGGATTCAGGTTTGGGTTTTACCCGAATATAAAATACGGGGATGGGTCGGGTAATGGGGGAACTAGTACCCACCCTGAACCCGTCCCTGAACTAGGCCTAGTTTTGATAATGTAGAATATTAAATATGTGGTTAATGCTTTGATATTTTGATTTGTATATATTATTTAAAATATTTGAGATGTATGCATGAAATTTTTTGATATTTTTTTATTTTTTTATTTATAATATAATTTGATTTTGGAAAAGCAAAATTTTATTAACCAAAATGATTTTACTAAATAGATGGTGGCAAAACGGGGATACCCGAACCCAACCGAACTCGTTTGAGACGAGTTTGGCTTTTAATTCTCCATCCCCGATGGGGTTTGGGGTGGGGAACGAGGATTGTTTTGGAATTTGGGTTTGGGGGAGGTAAAAACCGTCCACGGCCTACCCCGTTGCCATGTCTACTAGGCGCCCCCACTTTGCTCAACTCCCATATAGAAGTCAGAGACCTGCTACGGCCACCCGTAGTAAGAAGGCGAAAAGGATTTATTTTGTTTCCATATTTAGACCGATTCTATATTATTGTGGCTCTTAGGAAATACATGATTTGATTCAAATTTGAATAATAGTCATTTAACCAAGGACTTTATGCACTTTATATTTTTCTCTATAAAACTCATAACCTGTTATGAGTTTTTGGATCCCTATTTTATTCCAGTTTTATACGTATTTGCTATTTGCTTTTTCTTTGTAATTCAAGTCTCCAATGGAGAAATTGTGGATCAAGACTTAATCATAATTCAGATTTTATTATTCATTCTTCTTCAATCGTTTATATGTTATAGTTGTTTGATATGAATTTGATATTGAATACCGATTTCGTTTTGTTTGCTCTCACCATGAGTGAGTAGTTAATTAAGGACTAGGGGTTATGGGGACTATCTTATGACCTCTTGTATGATCCGTCACTATGATTATGAGAATTTTAGTTTAAACTTATTTTATAATCTGAGTTCATGCGTTCCAACTTCATTACGAAAATAAGTAGTTCTCAGATATCGACCGTAGTCTAAAAGAATATGTGTCGATACCGGGGCGCAGCTTTTTAAACAACTGAGTCCAAAATAGATAAATTGCTTGGAAGAATTTGAGAAAACATATAGCTGAGTAAAAGTAACAAAATGTCAAAGAATAATGAGGTCGTGCGAAAGTAGACGAATTATTCATTGTCGATATGGCAATGCGTTGGCGAAAACAGATATTGCCCATATTTATCTATTTTCTATAATTTTATGCGAAATTCTTGTAATTAAAGTGACATGGATTATGTGATTGTGTTAGAGTAAGAGCCATAACCCTAGGTCCTGCTTGCCCCAATTGAGATTTAAGTGGTTATTCAAATAAGTTATTTTCAATTAAGTACTTTTCTTTTAAGTTGTTTAACCAAAATCTATATTTTTGATTTCTCTATATATACACCGATAGGACAAATTTTGGTACTTAAGTCATTGGTCTCTGTGGTTTGAAATCTTTTATTACTTCGCACAACCATGCGCTTGCATCAAGGGCTGAGATGAGGACCATCTGGATTTGGCAAAACCAAGATTTCAGGGATGAGTTGGATCGATTATGTGACTAGTACAACTCTGGTGACATGTGACTTAGGAGTTTTTAGAAATTTTCAATTTTTTTGTTTCCCTTTTGTACTATGATCCAAGGAAGAGTAATAGATAACTCTAAAAAATGCTCTTCCTCTTTTGTACTTCTCTTTGTTTTGAATTATTGAATTAGTTAGTTCCTGTTATTTCTTTTAGATTTTTAATTTTTTACCTTACTAGTGCCAACACAAAAAAGAAAATAAAAAGTCATTAGAAAAAGAATGAACAAAACATATCAACATTGAAGTTCTCTTGCATATTGAAAGTTGATGAAGAAAAGGGAAGCCAACAACTTATACTCAATCTTCAGATACCTCGGCTTATAAGGTTTGAGCAAAATATTTTCATTACTCACCTTTCTTTCTTATGAGAGTACCCGTACATTAGTTATTTTCTAGAATTTTCATTGTTTCTACTTAGTCTATTGGGTTGATAAATTCACACCGAGGTAGTTGTTTGTGAAAACTCTGAGCCTTTTTAAATCACCCGTTTTACTATGATTATATCCCTTTCTAACCACTTTGAGACCTAGTCATTCTTTCGGTGATATAGCTTGTTATATATCCATTTGACTTGAAAGATTACATCTTTTCACCCTCTTTTGAGTTAGGTAGATAAATTTATTTTCCTAGTCTGATGCAAAAGAATAAGTTTGGGGTTTCTCTTGGAAGTTAGCAACATTTTATTTTGGGGTTGGGGTATTAGAGAAATTGGTAAAAAGAAATAAAATAAAAATAAAAATAAGAAGTTAAAAATGAATATTCAAAAAAAAAAATTGTGAAAGAGAAAAGAATGATGAATAGGATCAATAAAGTGAATCTCTAGTACCAATAGAAAAAAATGATATGAAAGGAATCAAGTAACATAAGGAAAACTAGGTACATAACTCCAAAGATTTAAGCCTACTATCCCGAATTATCCTACCCATAAATAAGTCATGTTACAACCTTGAAAAGATCTCAAAAGTGTGTTTAAATATGACTTTAATTGACTATGTTAGAAAATTTTCAAACTCATAGTTAAATGCTTTTGTACGTTGATTGTGTGATTACCCTATAAAATTGAGTGAATAAAGGTAAGATGAGAGTCAAATTGAGTACTTGTGTGTTTGGAATAACTTTTCCGAGTTAATTGGATTGAAGAAGGGAACATAAGTGTTGATCATAAAAATAAAGGTGACGTTCATTAGTAAAGGTAAATATTTTAATTATGATGAAATATTCAGTGTGCAGACAAGGTACTTGAGGACAAGCAACAAAGTCAGTTTGGGATTGTGATGACATTCGGTTATTACATAAAATTCGAGAGTAATTTCGACATAATTGGAAGAATAGTGAGCAAAATTTAAGCACAAATATGGATAATTGAACAAAGTTGCAAAAGAGTGAGAAATATGGATTTAGTGAAAAATTGAATAAAAAATGAAGAAAAATAACCAAGTTTGCTTCTGGAATTCTCGCAGCTACGATAATGATATTATGGGCGCTATGGCGTCATATTGCATCCGTGAGGAGAACCAACACGACGTGATGAAGCAAAAAGCCTGACACATTTTGCAGCTTTAAATAGAGAATCTGGAGAGCTTTTTATGGGTTCTAAATTTAAGATAGAAAGTGACGGCCATGGACTTTTGGGATAATTATTTTGAGAGCATTGAAGTCATTGGAAAACTTATTTTCCATACATTTTGATGGATGATTATTATCAAATCATGGTAATTGTTAAATTCTCTATAAGTAAATAAGTTATTATGGGTTAGGTCTTTTAGAGATGAATCTTTTTGTACTATGTTGTACCATACGACTATTTGAGATTAATTGAATGCTTTTATGTTATTACTATTATTTAATTGTTCTTGATCAAAATGCTTTTTGTGTGTTGACGAGCGCATAAATTGATATGAGATGAGTAGATATTATTGACCGTAAGTCTACCAATCCGATCTAAGACAATTATTCAACTTAGTAATTAACTAGGAATAGGTAATTATAAGTTGTAGCTTTTGAATTAACGAACTTAGATCACTTAGTTTAACTCTGAATTAGCCTAAAGAATTAGAGAATTATTGTGTAAATTAGTGAATTGTATCACAAATGATTAGGTAAAATGGCCTTTTAATTCGTCATGATATTTTAACATAATTGTAAATTTTTTAATACAAAGTTCATTAACAAGTATAATTAGGGGATTCAATATAAAATATCTAATCACCTTTCGTCATCAAACTTTAATCCATTAATTTTATCGTTCTTATTTTCGTACCAAATTGCTATAAAAACTCTCCACCCAACTATTTAGTTTAATTTGCAATGTTATCTCCTTGTTTTGATTCACAATCCCCTTGAACACAAATTATTTTATTACTTCGACAAGACTGGTACACTTGTTAGTCTAGTCCGTTAAATGCTCACTTCAACACCATCGTCCAAGCTCAAAAAGAGATGACGAGAATGCAAAGGAAGACTAACTCAAGGATTAATTGTCTCACTAACAAGCTCGCTGTAACCCGACTCGTATCTCCGATTATGTCCAATGATGATGATAAAGATGCAAATTATATATTTGCTTAGGTTTTTGCTTTCTTATTTTAGATGCCTTCCGTTCCTGTTTCATTTCCCTTTTCCCTATGTTATCTTTTGTACTCCGCATGATTTTTAATTAATGAAAAATTTCCCTATCTGATTAAATCTAGTCGTTTACCATATCTATACGTATTTCCTTTTTTTAATAAAATATGTTTCCCTTCTTAGAACATGTTTAATCTATATGAAATATGTGCTTGGATATTTATAATTAATGTCTAGCATATTTATCCACCTTTTTTATTATGACAACGGGGGAGAATTATACCTTCAGGGGGAGTAGAGTATACTCTCTACTCATGTGAGATGGATTTAACCACTCCAAAATATACCTATATATTTTCTTTTCACCAACTCCTAGAAAGATGCATTGACATCATAAAAAAGGGTGAGAATATGGATTTATGTGTTTGAAGGTATAGCCAAGAAGTGATCCAAGATGGTGAAGCCCATTGATCAGTGGCTACTTAGTTTTGATTATGACAACACTTGAAGTCAACCTAATACTAAAGATAACTCAAGCGGTCAAAGAGGTGCAAAAGGGTTAATCAATCTATCCTACAAATCAATCCATTCTCTTAAAGACAAATATAATTGTTTAAAGTCAACATTATGGTCCAACAACAATTAAGTGAAGTATTTCAAAGAAGATTGATGGTTCAACCTCTCAAACTCTCAGATGATGGTAATCAACAAGAAGTATCTCAAGCCTCATCAAGAATATTCAAAGGACTTGGATGAAAATAAATCAAAGATAAAGATGCCAAGACTTGAAGGTTCAGAGATATGAAAAAGAGGAAGTCTGAAACGCCTAGTCGTGTATGTTTGAGTGACAGGTGTCTTGTAAATATGCAAATGCATTTTTGGAAATATTATGGACAATATCTCTCTCTCTCTCTCTCTCTCACACACACACACACACACATACACACACATATACACACAAATAATGAGAATCATCTCCTTTTTAACTTAGAATCACCTAAAAATGTTTTTACACTCTAGCCAGTCATTTAGGGGATAGTCTGATTGGTCTGAAGGCCCTTTCTAAGGAAATAATTGATTAGACCAAGTTACTAATCAATTATTTTCAATTGGTAGAGTCTAGAATTTATTAGAATCGTGACTTAATGAGTGGTAAGAGCTAGAAATAAAAATATGCCATTTGGGTTGATCTAGTCCTTATGGCTAATCGATTAGATGACTTAAAGTTTTGCCAAAAACATTCCAAATTTATACAACACCATGGTTTATATGTAGAGAGCTTCTCTATCATTTTTCATATTCGGGAAAACTTGAAAAATCTCATTTTTCTCGTTACTCACTGTAATACCCTAATTTTCACCCCTAAGATGCCTTATCATTTGTATCATTTTCATAACATCAAGGTCATAAAATACTTGTGTGTATATCCTTATGCTTTTCTAACCCCATAAAAATACAAAAATATATATGTCTTATTTTGCTTTGTTTGCAAGTTATGGTTTTTGCATTAAGAAGGTCAAGGGATGGATCCATAAAGGCTTAGTGCAATCATAAATATCTCAAGGTGATCATGAGTCTCCCTCCATCAAAAATCAAAGTTTGTACTTTCCTTAATTTAAGTTCATCAAGCCAGAATTCATCTGGCACTCCAAATTAGGGGTTTTGGTCAAAGTCAGCTTAATTGTTGACTCTTTGACCAAAGCATGATCCTATGGATTGAGGAGTGATCCAAGGTCCTCAAATGTGTCATCTTAACCCACTCATATGATTCAAATGGCTCAAGAAATTAGGTTCATGAGCAAATGAAAGTTTTGAACACAATTGATGAAAAGTCAACAAATGCCTAAAGTCAAAGTTTGACTTTTAAGTTTTTTTGGCGAACTATGGATTTTTTAAGTCAAGGATAATGAAAATATGATCAATGAAGTCATTTGATCAAGTTTAATCAAGAGAATCAAGGTTACTTGCAAAAAGGGCAAAGATGGAGAATTTAGAATTTTCACCAAGTCCATAAAAATCATGTCCAAGTACCCAACTTTCCAAGGCCATAACTTGTGATCCAAGCCACCATTTTCTTTGCTCCAATGATAAAATTAAAGGTCTTGGTTCATACTTCAACTTTGTACTAGTTTATTAAACCCCAAAAATGAATGGATGAGGAGATATGGGGCCATGAAGTAGAGGATTTATTTGCTCTTCAAGTGACAAAACACTTAGTGAAATTTTCAGCATGCCAACTTAATCAAATGACCAACTTCATGCCAATTTTTCACCAAGATACCAACTGATTCAAGAAAAGTTCTCAACATGAAAGTTTTAGATCATGATTCCATCTTTCCAAAATGTCCAAGAGCAAGAATTTCCCATGCTTGAGCTAAGAGAATCGGATTTGGGAAGACAACATCATGAAGTGGTTCATAGGTCAAGTTACAAGCCAAGTTGCATTGCAAATCCAAGTAAATCTACAAGATCTCTAAGTACAAGTCCTTCTTGCTTCCAAATCTCACTCTAATCATAAGATTTCACACACTTTTGAGCCATTATCCAAGCAACTAAGCCATTACACATTGAATCATTCCATTTTTGGCATAAAGGTCACACTTGCATTTGTGTAAAGTGGCTTTAACCCAACAATTAGTCCCATTGAGCTCCCAAATGGCTTTGGTTCTGATACACACCAACTCTAAACCTTAATTCAACCCTTATGCTTCAGAAAAAGCAATGCAAAACACTATATGCGCTCCATGCTTTTGACATGCTTCCCACTTGGTGTTTTGTGCAAAATCCAACCAAGCAAGCAAACCAAAAAATGAAACGATTATTTTATGATATCTGAGGCTCCTTAAATGCTTAAGGATCACAATAAATAGAGGTCAAGGCATCATCTATCCACATACCAAGCTTTCCAAGAAAAACTTCATTCTTGAGAGCTTTTCAACCCTAACCACCATTCTCTCATTTGGCTTATGCATTCTACAAATCAAGAGTTCCAATCATATTTTGGAAACTCATAAGCATAGGGAGAAGTATCAAACAGTAGCTGGAAGTAGTGTTGAAGTGGAATTGGACCTTGCTCCATTAGGTATATTCTTGAATTCGAAACTCATTGTGCATGCATCATTTTCATTTGATTTTTGAAGCAAACATGTAGCATTTATTGTGTTAAGAAGGATCATTAGCTTACATGTCATTTATATCGTTGTTTGTGTGAGTTTCTGTTTGCATGAAACCTAGGGTTTCAGGTCTGGTTTTGGCCTTCGTGCATCTTTATCTTTGAGTGTTATCTGAAACCTATCGTACCATTGTGTTCCTTACACTTTTCTAAGCAACTTTGATCTTTATTTCATGAAAAATGGTTGAGAAATGAGAGAGATATAATGGATGGAAAATCTGGAAAAAGAATAAGAGAGAGAGAGAGAGAGGAGCGCGAGGTTGAAGATGATGCTGAGGTGGCATTGAAAAGTCAAAGGGAACATGTTTTATAATATATACAAATTTTTGTGTTTTAATTAACGGATGTATCGCCACCGTAGTGGTAGAAGCACGCACCTTAAGTCACTTGTAACCAAAGGGTCTGGGGTTTGAATCCTCCTCGCCCCAGCCCTTTTATTTTTATTTTTTTTACCAAGGAGCACATGGAAACCCAAGGGTGTGGGTTTGAACCTGGCCAATGCAATATGTGTTATTTTTTATCACTTGTTAATTTCCATGTTTTCTTCACAACTTTAAAAAGCCATAACTTCATTATCCCTTAACATTTTTGACCCATTCTTTTTGTCACATGGTCATGAGAATATCTATTTTATGATGATACAAACAATTCTAAAAAATATAATTTATTTCACCATTTTTTTTTGATGGAAAACATGTACCTTTAAGTGTTTTTAAGGCTCCTAATTGATTCCTTTTGTTTATCTCTTGGTTGTTCTTGATGCTGAAAGCTTGTATGGTCATAGCACACTCTTTTAAGTGTTGACTGTTATCCTTAACATGTTAAACTTTATTACTTTAATGCCATGTCTAAATTGATTCACCTTGAAAACATGTTTGAATGAATGGTTAATAGGTGATTAGGGTTTCCACTTGCTTATTTCTTATTCATCCCATGATTAGGGTTTAGGTCTAAATTTGTCCCTAACATGTTCTTGCCTCTTGTTTAACTTGTATGCATAGTGATCCACTTAGGGTTATACTTTGTCCATACCATTTTCATATGATCCATATTTTGAATATCTTTTGTGTTACAACTTTGCTTGATATCATGATACTTGTCTTGTGACACTCCACTTCTATTCTATCTTAGTTTGTGATGTGATTGTTTATCATTTCATTCAAGTATTTCCTTCATAAACTTCCATGATGATTGAACATGTATCTCATACTTTTTCATGTGTTATCTCTTGTGGTGTTATGTAAACCTCTGTCATGTTCATCATAACTAAAAAAAACATGTAATTAACTTATTCATGTCTTGCCAAGTTATGTATCTTTGTGCATAAATCCAAGGGAAATGATATTATGTTGACTTCCTAGTCATGTACTATTTGTTTGTTTGTTGACTTTGTTTGTCCATTCATGCATTTACCCTAAACCAAACCCTACCCCCTTTTAAAAGCTAAAACACCCACACAAACCTTGACTTACTTTTAGTCAATGGACTTTTAATTACACTTTCAAAAATGCTTTAGTACAGATGAGGCGTTTCAAACACAAACCTTGACTTACTTTTAGTCAATTGATTTTTCAATTATACTTTCAAATTCTTTAGTACACATGAAACATTTCAAACACAAACCTTGACTTACTTTTAGTCAATGGACTTTCAACTACACTTTTAAAAATGCTTTAGTACACATGAAGTGTCTCAAACACGAACCTTGACTTACTTTTAATCAATGGATTTTTCAGTTACACTTTCAAATGCTTTAGTACACATGAAGCATTTCAAACACAAACCTTGAATTACTTTTAGTCAATGGACTTTCAACTACACTTGAAAATGCTTTAGCACACATGAAGCATCTCAAACACAAACCTTGACTTACTTTTAGTCAATGGATTTTTCAATTACATTTTCACATGCTTTAGTACACATGAAGTATCTCAAACTCAAACTTTGACTTACCTTTAGTCAAGTAATACTTTCAAAAACATTTTTACCCCTTTTATTCCCCATTTAAAAATGCAAACAACTTTAAACCAAAACATAGATAAATTCAAAAGGTTCCTGTAGAGTACTACATATGCTTAGGGTGCTAATACCTTCCCTTCGCATAACCAACCCTCGTACCTTTGATCTCTACTTAATTTGCTTTTAGTTTTACTATTTGATATACATGTTTATTTTTGGGTTTATTTTGAATCTTTTCCACTTCCCTTGGAAAAATAAAAGTTTGGTGGTGATATCAATGTTTTGCGAGTAAAGTGAAATCTAATAGCTTGGTCTCTGATTCTCACCGCGACACTCATAACCCTATGAAAATCCTTCATTTTCTCAAATATTTTAGCTATATCTCTTTTGAGAGTGCTCTTGAGTCTAGTGAGGAATTCTTGTATTGGGTGAGGGCTATAGTTCTAATATGCGTATAATGGATTTTTGCTTGTACAAAATATCCTTCTTGAGGAAGTTATTGATTGGTTACGAGCTAAACTAGTAAAAAGATCGTGTTTGGTTTTGGGAAATTTTTCTTAGAAAAACATCTCTCAGTTCCTGAGCTAAATCACTTAAAATCTCATTTGGTTCAAGATCATTCCGATTAAAATGTCACTCAATTTTTAAGTTAAGCATGTGTAAAATCTCAGTAGGTTCGAGATCAACACGATAAGAGTCTCGGTCTGGTTCTTGGTCAGTCTGTGTAAGTCTGCAGTTTGGTTAGGAGGATAGCCAAATCAAAAGTTTGTCTTCGTTTAAGATCATCCTGTCAAAATTCTCAGTTTGGCTTAGAGACTAACTGCTTCAAGCATGTTTGTTGTTTGGTTTGAAGTAATCTTGAAACTTCATTACCCTATATAAGAGGGCCTAGGCTTCTAAAAGATCTCAAGCATAATAGATACTATCAAGAACAATTCTTGGAGAGAGGACTATGTCACTTTATTAAACCGAACCTCTATAAATCTCTGGTGTTATCTCTCTTCCATTTTCTCTTTTATTTCCCAGTCATTCACTTTACTTTGAATTTCCACTGCCAAGTTTCAATTAATTTATAAAATGTTTTTAAACTCTCATTTTTCGAATGAATTACTTTTAAATCACCAGTTTTCAGACCTACACAATCACATCCCTCTTGTGTGTGGAGTCACATGTTTACCACATTGTACTCTTCTTTGTTGTCGGGTCTCCATTTTAATAATTGTGCACACTTATCGGGATTGGCTTCAATTCCTCTCTATGTTAAATAAAAACTCAAGAATTTATCGGCTGTAACCCCGAAGATGCATTTATCGGGGTTAAGTCTCATGGTGTGTTGCAGTAATCAATTGAATATGTTAGTGAGGTATATGTCATGTAATTGTTCTTCTTTGGATTTTAGGATCATATAATACATGTACACTTCTAGCATCTCACCAATTTCTTCTTCAAAAATATTGTTCATAATTCTTTGATACATAGTGCTTGTGTTCTTCAAGCTAAAAGGCATGACATTGTATCGATAGGTTGCATGCTTTGTCTTGTTTTTGACAGCTTCATGCATAGGTATTTGGTTTTACCTGGAATATGCAACATAAACAACAGTAGTTTGTAACTAACTTAGTTGTAAACTAATTTATCTATGTTGGGGAGCATGTATGAATCTCTGGGGAAAGCTCGATTGAGATTGATGTAGTTGACGCACATCTTCCATTTGCCTGACACTTTTTAACTAGGAATGTGTTAGACAACCATTCATTATACTTTTAGCTCAGAAATAAGTTAACTCTAAAAAGTTCCTGAACAATGCTCCTAGTAGGCTCGTCGTTTTTGGAAGACTTTTGCCTTATTCTTTGTACCATATATCTGATGAAGGGATTAATATTCAACTGATGGAAAGCCACACCGAGGTCAACATCAGGCATCTTATTGAAGGAGAAGGGCGATCCAAAACGCAGCGGAATTTAAAATTTCTCCTTTAATGATCCTTACAAATGGGCATGATCAGTGATAGAATCGTTACCTCTTGTGGCGATTATAACCTTTGATGCAGATCTACGGAGCGATCACGAACGTTGAACAATGACAATGCCTCTACTCAGTCCACACGAACAGATTCCTTTAATCTCAGCGTTAGCTGCTACAAATGAAGGCTTGAGTGAGAGAGAGAGAGAGAGAGAAACGAAATTGCAACTGCACATTGCTTCTACACAAGGGTTCTATTTATAGAACCACTTGGGTGGGCTTCAAGCTAAAAAGCCCACTTAAGTGTATGTGGCCCATATCTCATAATATGCCAAATTCACTTAAGCGCGTGGTACCTTACCATATTTCATATTCTACTTAAGTACACCGTACCTTACGATGCTCTACAATTCACTTAAGTGCACCGTATCTTACGGTGTTCCTTAGTTACTCTATCTCTCATCAATCCGTCCTTTGTGTGTGACCCTGTAGGTTTTCGCGGTATTAGCAATTATATTAAATCATGTATTTAACATAATAAACAGTGAGCGGTGTCTAGCAACACATCACTACTACCCAAGACACGAAAATGTCATGTGATCTGACAAATCCTTTTGTGATAATACTAATGTGTACAATTACCCTTTTGCCCTTATGTCTATATTGAACACAAGGCATAGACTGTGTCATCCTTGTCCAGTTCAATATTGGGCCCATAGACATTTATCCTGTTAGGCAGGATGGGCAAATTCCATCTAGGTCACTCATGTCCCTTAGCATGCTTCGTGGAGTACCCATCAACTGTCTTTATGGTCATCCAATTACGGACAATGTTTAATCAGCAATAAGACACTCGACTCTACATCTAGGGTCCATAGTGGTTTCAGGTCGAATGGTGGTATACACCATTATCACCATGAGAATAACTTATGACACTTTGCATAACATTCTATATAGTATTATCATAGCGGGTCAATCCAGTATAAATATTACTCTTAATATTCATACCTATGTTTAAGACTTGATAACTCCTTATCCATGATCTATGAGATGTGATCATCAGTCTATAAACATAATAGTCTTCATGCTTTAATGTTATCCCATTTCACAATAAATCTTGACTACGGATACTTTAAGAATAGTGTCCTTATGTTTAATGTGATCTCATGATTAAGTCATACTTGATACATTAAACAGACTAGTTATTCTAGGGACTTTATTAAATAAACATAATAAAGAAAAAGCCTTTTATTATTAATAAATAATTCGATACAAGTACCAAAAGTATTGGCCTCTAGGGCTTACACCAACAATCTCCCACTAGCACTAGAGCCAATCAGGCATTCCCCTAATGCCCATAGATCTAGTATGGCCATCATGCTTCTGCTGCGCAAGAGGCTTTGTCAGTGGGTCATCAATATTGTCAAGTGTAGGTACTCTGCATATTTTCACATCTCCTCTATCTATTATCTCTTGAATGAGGTGATAACGCCTAAGTATGTGTTTGGATCGTTGGTTAGATCTAGGCTCCTTAGCTTGTGCGATAGCACCATTGTTATCACACTAGAGACCAATGGGATCCACAATGCTCGGAACTATGCCAAGTTCACTAATGAACTTTTTGATCCAAACAGATTCCTTTGCTGCACTTGAGGCAACAATATACTCGGTCTCGGTTGTAGAATCAGCAACTGTATCTTGCTTTGAACTTTTCCAGCTCACAGCGCCACCGTTTAAGCAAAACACATAACCAAATTGCGATCTAAAGTCATCCTTATTTGTCTGGAAGCTAGCATCGGTGTATCCAGTTACAGCCAACTCTTTCTGACCTCCATATATCAAGAATGAGTCCTTAGTCCTTCTCAAATACTTAAGGATATTCTTGACAGTTACCCAATGAGCATCACCAGGATCAGATTGGTACCTACTCGTTGGACTTAAAGCATACGAGACATCTGGTTGAGTACATAACATGGCATACATGATATATCCTATTGCAGATGCATATGGAATCTTATTCATGCGATCCCTTTCTTCCTTAGTTGAAGGGGATTGTGTTTTTGATAGACACAGACCATGTTGCATAGGTATGAATCCTTTCTTGGAATCATGCATATTAAAGCGTCTCAGCATTTTGTCTATGTACGTACTCTGACTTAGGCCAAGCAGTTTTTGTGATCTATCTCTATAGATTCTAATTCCTAATATATAGGCTGCTTCACCTAGGTCCTTCATAGAAAACCATTTCCCCAACCAAGACTTTACTTGTTGCAGGGTAGGGACATCATTTCCAATGAGTAATATGTCATCTACATATAATACCAGGAAAACGATCATGCTCCCACTAACCTTCTTGTAGACACAAGGCTCATCTTCGTTCTTGATGAATCCATATTGTTTTACCGTTTCATCAAAACGAAGATTCCAGCTTCTGGAAGCTTGCTTCAATCCATAGATTGATCTTTGTAACTTACATATCTTTTGGGCTTCTTATGGTATGTCAAATCCTTCAGGCTGTGTCGTGTACACATCCTCAAGAAGATTCCCATTAAGGAAAGCAGTTTTGACATCCATCTTCCATATTTCATATTCATGATATGCAGCGATAGCAAGTAAAATCCGAACAGATTTAAGCATTGCAACTGGTGAAAAGGTTTCATCATAGTCAACCCCATGAATTTGTTTATATCCTTTTGCAACCAGTCTTGCCTTATAGGTATGTACGTTACCATCCATGTCAGTCTTCTTTTTGAAGACCCACTTGCATCCTATAGGGTTAACTCCTACAGGAGGCTCTACCAAGGTCCAAACTTGGTTTGTGTACAGGGAATCCATTTCAGATTTCATGGCTTCTAGCCACTTCTCAGACTCGGGACCAGTTATGGCCTCTTGGTAGGTCACAGGCTCATCTTGATCCATGAGTAATACATCATCTTGATCAGTTATGAGATATCCATATCTCTCAGGTATGTGACGTATCCTGCTTGACCTACGCTGGTCTTTTTCTACTTGAGCAGGTTGCTCTTCCACAACTACTTGTGTTTCCGGCTCTAATTCCTCCATAGGTGTGTCGATGCTTTGTGATTCTTGAATATCTTCAAGCTCTACTTTCCTCCCACTGATTCCTTTGGAAATAAAATCCTTTTCTAGGAAAACTCCAGTTCGAGCGACAAACACTTTGCCCTCAGAAGGATTGTAGAAGTAATACCCTCTTATTTCTTTAGGATACCCCACAAATAAGCATTTGTCAGATTTGGGCTCAAGCTTAGTTGAAATTTGTCGTTTCACATAAACTTCGCAACCCCAAATCTTCATGTAAGACATATGTGGTTTCTTACCACTCCATATCTCATATGGTGTCTTCTCAACCTTTTTGGATGGAACGCGGTTAAGTGTGTAAGCTGCTGTCAATAGTGCATGTCCCCAAAAGGAGTTTGGAAGATCGGCGTGACTCATCATGGATCGGACCATGTCTAACAGGGTTCAATTTCTTTTTTCAGATACACCATTCCATTGGGGTGTTCCAGGAGGAGTAAGTTGGGATAGGATCCCACACTCTTTCAGATGGTCATCAAACTCTAGGCTTAAATACTCACCACCTCGATCTGATCGAAGAGTTTTAATATTCTTTCCTAGTTGGTTTTGTACTTCATGCTTGAATTCCTTGAACTTTTCAAAGGACTCTGATTTTTGTTTCATTAAATACACATAACCATATCTACTGAAATCATCAGTAAATGTGATGAAGTATTGAAAACCTCCTCTGGCTGGTATGTTCAGTGGTCCACATACATCAGTATGTATGAGGGCCAAAAGATCATTAGCTCTTTCACCTTTTCCTGTGAATGGAGACTTTGTCATCTTTCCAATTAAACAAGATCTGCATGTCTCATATGATTCATAATCAAAAGAGTCCAAGAGTCAATGTTTATGGAGTTTGGAAATGTGTTTCTCATTTATGTGGCCTAATCGACAATGCCAAAGGTAAGTTGGATTTAACTCATTAGGTTTCATCCTTTTAGTATTAATGTTATAAATAAGCATTTCAAGATCAAGGACATATAGTCCATTGTTCATTTGTGCAGTAGCATAGAATATATCATTCAAATAAATTGAGCAACAATTGTTCTTTATTATAAATGAAAAACCAAACTTGTCCAAACAAGAAACAGAAATAATATTCCTGCTAATTGCAGGTACATAATAACAGTTCTCTAACTGAATTATTAAACCACTAGGTAAAGTCAATACATAAGTTCATACGGCTAAAGCAGCAACCTTTGCTCCATTGCCAACTCATAGGTCAACTTCACCTTTTTCCAAATCTCTACTCCTTTTTAGTCCCTGCACATTGGTACAAATGTGAGAACCACATCCAGTATCTAATACCCATGATGTAGAAGTAGATAAATTAATTTCAATAACAAAAATACCTGAAGTTGAAGTCTCTACTCCATTCTTCTTATCTTCCAGGTGTTTTGGGTAGTTTCTCTTCCAGTGCCCGGTCTTACCGCAATGGAAGCAGGTGCCTTCTTTTGCTATGCCTCCACTAGGCTTCAAAGCAGCAACATTGGGTTTGGGTTTGGCAACTTCCTTGCCTTTCCCTTTATCACCCTGCTTGGTGGGCCTTTTGTTCTGTCTCTTTCCATTTCCGATCATCAGAATGGACTTCCATTTTGACTTCAGATTCTGCTCAGCAGTTCTTAACATGGCTAGAAGTTCAGGAAGAGATTTGTCCATATCATTCATATTGAAATTTAGGAAAAATTGACCGAATCTATCTGGCAACGATTGCAAGATCAAATCAGTCGCAAGTTCCTTTCCGAGGGGAAAACCCAACCTCTCAAGGTTTTCCACATACCCAATCATCTTGAGCACATGGGGACCTACAAGGGCTCCCTCAGCTAACTTTCCTTGAAAAATGGCTTTTGAAACTTCAAACCTTTCATGCCTTGCTTTCTCTTGATAAAACATCTTCAGGTGTTCGATCATATCGAACGCTGCCATGTTCTCATGTTGCTTTTGCAACTCTGAGTTCATGGTAGCTAGCATGAGACAAGCACTTTCATTGGCATCACCGACATGCTTCTTATAAGCATCTCTTTCTGCCTTAGGTGCAGAACTAGGAGGTTCCTCTTCAAGAACAGGTTTCTCCAAGACATACAGCTTTCTATCATGTTTGAGGACAATCCTCAGATTTCGGTGGCAATCCAGAAAATTTATCCCAGACAATTTTTCCTTGTCAAGGATTGATCGCAAAATGTTGTTAGAGGTGTTTGTTGTCATGGTAATCTACATGAAAATAATGAAAATATAAGTATCAATAACAAATTTAATTAGGCCTTTAATTAAATATGCTCCCACTATTTTACTCAAAACAAATGACCCTCACCATTTGATTCGGAAAATCCCGTTGGAAGATTTTCTAGTGGGTCGAGATCCATATTTCACTTTGTTTTAAGTTCGCGTAGGCGGATTACACAAAACTAGGTTATTTAGGTAGGAACTCTTTCCAATTGTATCTAATACAACTCTCGAATATTTTAGTTGGGTGAATAACTCCTTATTCCAATCCATCACATGGATCATTTCCAACTCTTGCTTCTAAACATATATAATCTTATTATAATTTGTTTAGTTAAGTTTGACCCATTGTTTTAACAATTGGATATTACAATTATCCCATCGCACCTTACTAATATAGAACATGCACCTCGCGTAGGCGAAACCTACATTATCCGATACTAGTCTTGATGAGTGTCAAAACTTGGAAAGCATAAACTTAATATTTAATTTAAGGGAATTTGCAATTATACTGATCTCACCGGCTTATTTATCATATAAATCGTCTCTCACATGCATCAACATACATTCACATGCATCAACATACATACATAATGAAACAGTTATGGCCCCTAGAGCAATTGTTCTCCCAAGCCAATGAGAGAACCTAAGCTAACCTAATAACGATCTAAGCTTCTCCAAGCAAGATCTTCAAGGTTGTCCTCCTTTGGTATTGAACTCTTCTCTTTCTTCATAACATTACATTACGTAAAAGAAACTCGTTTTACATACGAGGGAGTGAGATGAGAAAAGAAGTTACATTAAGAGATTAAAAGAGAGGCACGACACGCATGTCGTATTTTAAAACCCAAAACAAAATAAAGGAAAACTAAGGCCATAACCGATCACCACAAGACAATAATAATAAACACATTATTATTATTAATTTTAATTCTTTTAATTAATTAAAACCAAATTAAAGTTCGGCGACCGATCACACTATGCAGAGTTAGCCGGGGGTCCGCTGCCCGGTCAGCGGGAACGGGTGTTCCGCTGCCCGGTCAGCGGACGGTGGTTCCGCTGACCGTTCAGCGGACGGGGGCCAAAGGAACAGCGCCCCTTGCGAGGTTGTAGTGGCAGCTCCCCTGGCCGAAAATTTTAATGAACAATTCATTTGAAATCGACTTCGTTTTTCGCATCAACACTTGATACTTTAAAGCACAACTCTTGCGCAGTCACAACCCTAATCGCATAACTCTTTGACAACACAACCCTTGTGCCGTCATTAACCCTAATGCATAACTCTTTGAGAACACAACCCTTGTGCCGTCATTAACCCTAATGCACCAATTTCAGACCGTCAAACACATCTCGATTGTTGATTCCATATGATTGATCAATACGTCATTGCTGCACCATACTAATGTCGGATCAAGAAGCAAACGACCATTGATCGCTCAAAGGAAAACAATCATTAAGTGTTTGAATGAACGAAACAGAAACAGTATATCATATATATCGTATTTTGCATCAGGATTACTTATATCATATATATAACTTGATCGATCTCAATTTAATTACTCGTTTATTCTTTGATTCATTCTGTCTTTTAATCGTATTAATACAGAAAATACAGAAAATAAACAGCTATCAAATGCATGGTTTCGTAAGTGGCTCTGATACCACTGAAGGAGAAGGGCGATCCAAAATGCAGTGGAATTTAAAATTTCTCCTTTAATGATCCTTACGAATGGGCATGATCAGTGATAGAATCGTTACCTCTTGTGGCGATTGTAACCTTTGATGCAGATCTACGGAGCGATCACGAACGTTGAACAATTACAACGCCTCTACTCAGTCCATACAAACGGATTCCTTCAATCTTAGTGCTAGCTGCTACGAATGAAGGCTTTGAGTGAGAGAGAGAGAGAGAGAGAGAGAGAGAGAGAGAGAGAGAGAGAGAGAGAGAAACGAAATTGCAACTGCACAATGCTTCTACACAAGGGTTCTATTTATAGAACCACTTGTGTGGGCTTCAAGCTAAAAAGCCCACTTAAGTGTATGTGGCCCATATCTCATAATATGCCAAATTCACTTAAGCGCGTGGTACCTTACCATATTTCGTATTCTACTTAAGTACACCGTACCTTACGATGTTCTACAATTCACTTAAGTGCACCGTACCTTACGGTGTTCCTTAGTTACTCTATCTCTCATCAATCCGTCCTTTGTGTGTGACCCTGCAGGTTTTCGCGGCATTGGCAATTATATTAAATCACGTATTTAACATGATGAACAGTGAGCGGTATCTAACAAGACATCACTGCTACCCAAGACACGAAAATGTCATGTGATCTGACAAATCCTTCTGTGATAATACTAATGTGTACAATTACCCTTTTTCCCTTATGTCTATATTGAACACAAGGCATAGACCGTGTCATCCTTGTCCAGTTCAAAATTGGGCCCATAGACATTTATCCTGTTAGGCAGGATGGGCAAATTCCATCTAGGTCACTCATGTCCCTTAGCATGCTTCGTGGAGTACCCATCAACTGTCTTTATGGTCATCCAATTACGGATAATGTTTGATCAGCAATAAGACACTCGACTCTACATCTAGGGTCCATAGTGGTTTCAGGTCGAATGGTGGTATACACCATTATCACCATGAGAATAACTTATGACACTTTGCATAACATTCTATATAGTATTCTCATAGCGGGTCAATCCAGTATAAATATTACTCTTAATATTCATACCTACGTTTAAGACTTGATAACTCCTTATCCATGATCCATGAGATGTGATCATCAGTCTATAAACATAATAGTCTTCATACTTTAATGTTATCCCACTTCACAATAAAGCTTGACTACCAATACTTTAAGAATAGTGTCCTTATGTTTAATGTGATCTCATGATTAAGTCATACATGATACATTAAACAGACTAGCTATTCTAGGGACTTTATTAAACAAACATAATAAAGAAAAAGCCTTTTATTATTAATAAATAATTCGATACCAGTACCAAAAGTATTGGCGTCTAGGGCTTACACCAACACTTATTTGGTGAGATAGTGAAAATTTCTACACTTGCTTTAACGCACTTAATGAGGTTTATTTTCATTGGGGCTCGTAGACCAACTCATATCTTTAGTGCTCTAGAGGGATTCATGTCTTGTTTCCAGACTTTGAATTCCCCATATGGAATCCTTCTTGCGGTTTTCCCCTTGCCCCAGTTAAGAGGTCGCATTCATCATCTGTTATTGTCTCGCCCATGCGTGCATCAAATCCTTGGCATTAATGTTAGGTGGCTTCGACTGGGTACAAGGTTTCTTCATGTTTTCCCTCTTTCCAGAGGGTGGTTTTCATTGGATCTCTCAGTAGCGTCTCATATATCAAGCAAGCTTCCGATAAGTCAGATTGGATGGTAACTAGTTCATCAAGGATTTTGTGGTATTTCACGTTTAAGTGGACAGTTGAAGCGACTAGGTCGAGTGCCACGAAGAAAGGTCTACTCGAAATACAATTGTAAGCGTTTTCGCATGAGACCACCAAGAAATGTATTAAACCATACTTATGTCCCCCTTTCTCCTTAGGTCGAGTGTCACAAATTCATTGAACGCTTGGAGATCTACACCTTTGTAAGGCGATAATGTTCCTTTGTCTAGTCCTTACTCCTTGAAAAGACCAACGTATATGATGTATCATGAGCTTCCTCTATCAATCATAACTCATGTTATTATGTGATTCGTTATTTTGGAGGTTATCTCCAACTAAAGCACTTTGTTAGGGGCTCCATCAATCTTTTCCTTATCTCAAAATCCTAGGATTGCTGTCTCCTCCTTCGACTCCCCTTCATTCTTCTGTAATTTAGAGGCATCTCTCTTCGCAGATCTCTTGGTTGGTTCCTTTAGTGTGGATGATCCTCCGATAATCGAGGAGATGATAGAGTGTGGTAATGAGACAAAGGTTGAAATTAAAGTGGCGATTTTGGTTGCAAGGTCAGATGTTGCCGTTATTGATTGAAGTGATCAACAACAAAATGACAGAACACAAAATATCTGATGAGTTTGATGTAGAAGTTTGTGAGAATTAGAAGAAGTTTCCCACATATGGCACCATTATTTTGATGCAAAACAAAAGATCAATGATTTGTAAACGTAGAGCTATCCCAATATGATGGTGCATACTTCCGATGCGGCAGAGCTGAGTGTACCGACAATGTTATCACTCCAACGTTCAAGTCAATGATTTTAGATAGGTGTAACTTTACAAGAGTGGATAATAAATTAATGTTATGATGCATATAAGAGCTTATTTACAAGGTACCGTTAAAACCACTCATGTTTGGTCTGACTTAGAATGTGAGAGTCCGTCTAATTAAATTCAATGATCGATGAAGGATAAATAATTTAGATCTAATGTGTCATCTTTTAGAAATGACCTATCTCTTTATAAAAGTAATCTAGATTGGGCATTCGTTATTGGACCAGTCTCATTAAGATGGCCGACTCAGAATATCCGAGAGAGTATGATTGAAGATGGTTAATGATGGTGGTGTAAGTAAATGATTAGATTGAGAAGAATCTAGATAAAACAAGATAATTACACCTCAAAGCACAAATAAAGCAAGGCTATGGAGAAAAAGTGTCTTTACCACATCCTCGTAACAAAACATGAAAAGAACTTCACATAGCGTAAGCTGAAATGTTCACGTCCTTCTTAATTACAACGTGAGTGTGGTCCCGTTGTTCTTCCTATCCAAGGAAATTGTAATCACTAATACGACCAGATTAGTAGAAAATTGTAATGTGATCACTTTCATAATCACTAGTGGGGTTCAGATCAAGATTACACTTGCCTTCATTTTCGCAGCAATTGTTGTAATATCTAATTGATTTTGGGATAACCTTGACCGTGTACAGAAAAACAACTATTATAGCTAGGTACGTATTACTTAACTAGGTAATAGGATCGATTTACCAAATCTGCACAATTTTAAGCCAATCACATGTCTCAATCCAAATATGATTATTAATTGAACAAGAATAAAAGAGATGTTCCGAATCCTCTTCTTCCGAAAAACACAGTGAACAAATCAGTTTGTGCACACTGACAAGAACTTCATGCTTTGTAAAATCCACCCTGATAAGAATCCTGTTGAGAATCAAATACCAAAAAAAGTGAGATCTTTACTAGGCTACTTTGTTTTCCATAAATTATCCAAAGCACGAGACAACTCTGCCTCCAAAACCAAACCACGGTTACAAGATTCTTGAAAGCTCAAGTAACTTATAGCACTAAAATAAATAATGAGATTAAGGCCAAATACAAAGTATCAACTAAGAATGAGACATTTTCTTTCTTTTCCTTTTAATTTTATTTTTAGTTAAAAAAAACTTATTCTTGTTATGAAATTAATAAGAAGCAATATAATACTCCCCCGTTTCTTTTTAAGTGTCGTTTTAGCATAAAGCTCTCCAACCAAGATAAATGAATTGGTATAATTTTTTTCCCATTGTACCCTCATTTTAATCCACCATATACTTTCTCTTTCTAAATAAAATTCATTAATATAAGTACTCATTAAATTATTTACTTCAAATAACTAATTCCATAATTTTCTCCACATAACTCTCTCTCTTCCGTTGCATTTTTCAACTACTCCTAAATTTTTGGAATTAATATTGCTTGCTATAGGAATACGTACTGCTTGCATTTTCATTAATGGCTAAAGAAAAACTTATTGCTTATTGTTTCAATGAATGGCTAAAGGAAAAAATATTCCCTCCAATTATTTTAATAAAAACTTAAGTTTCCCACCGAAAAATTAAAACCAGTAGTACATATAGTATGGTTTCATATTATAAGTTCAAAATATTTACAACTCATAAAATATGGATTTAGATAGTGATACAGAAACATCATTAACATTGGAAGCTATCATTTGAATTTAATTTTTATTGACCGGCCAATACTTTGAATAGGAATGGGAGTTATGTATGGGAATGAGAGTACGTATTAAGAAAGAGAATTTTATGGAAAATGTGGAGTGAGTTATTACATATATTAAGAAAGAAAAATTTATGGAAAATATAAAGTTGAGTTATTTAAATAGTAAGGGTATAATTGACAAATTGTAACATTAAAACATCAAAACGACACTTAAATAGGAACAAAAAAAATCTTCTAAAACGACACTTAAAAAGAAACGGAGGGAGTATAATAGAAGAGTTGAAATGAAAGAGAAGAAAGAAATAATGTTATATCCTATAATTCCTATTTATGAGGATATATGTAAACGAATGAAAAATCAATATAAAATCCACTCATTTATGGACATCCACAATCATCCTATTTAAAACACTTTTGGATGTTCATCAAGAATATGCCTCATTGAAATATTACTAGTAAAAATCCAATGTAAAAAATCTCAGTGAAGGAAAAAGAGTACAACATTCTTGGTGAGGGAACTGCCTCGATACTAATTAATACAAACTATTACAAATAAGGAAGAAATTTGGGATGTTTGTTTAAGATATGTTTCGTTAAATCCTTATTAGAAAATACACAGTAGAAAAAAAATCTAGTGAATGAAAAAGAGTACAATATCCTTTTACGATAAATTAATTTCTCCCCTCAGCTGAACGATCATTTCTTCGATGATGAAGATCAATCTTCCGTACTAATTGGCTAAAAGTTATATTTGGGAGTGACTTGGAGAAAACATTTAAAAGATTATCACTTGAGCGAATTTGTTGGATTCTTATATCATCACCTTTTGGATGGAAGATCATGAGTGAAAAGAAACTTTAGAGAAATTTGTTTTGTTCGGTCTCTTTTAATGTAACAATCTTTCAATTGAGTGATGCAGACAATATTATCTTCATATATGGTTGTTGCGTCTATTTTTCCAGAAGGCAAACCACAAGTATTTTGTGTGTGTTGAATTACAGATCTCAACCAAACACATTCTCGACTTGCCTCTTGTAGTGCTGAAAATTTCTTCATGATTAAATGAAGTTGTTGATATGGTTTGTTTCATAGATCTTTATGAAATAGTTGTACTACCATAAATAAATAAACAATTTATCCTATCTATCATTATGAGGATATGACAAGTAATCTGTATCTGCATAACCTATTAATTATGAATTGAATATTTTGGAATAAAACAAACTCATGCTCATTTACCCCTAAGATAACGAAGTATATGTTTGACTTAGTTCTAATGTCTTCATGTAGGTGAAGAACTACATCTTGCTAATAGAGTAATAGAAATTGATATATTGTGGTATATAATTAACAAGATAGATCAATTCTTGAATTACACTAAGATATGGTACTTCAGAATCAATTAGTTTTTCATCCTCTTTCCGAGGTCTAAAAAGATCTTTTACACATCCAATGATCTAACATCATAGGGGTACACGACATACAAGATTTGTCAATATACGAATGTTTTAACATCTTTTCTATATAACTTTCTTAATGTAGAAATATTATACTTTCCAAATGCTTAATTTATAAATCTATATAATTTTCTATGTCATTTACCTCAAATTGTCTCTTTTAAGAGATTTATAGCTTTTGGAATCTCTTCAGAAGTTCCAATATTTTTGTGTCATCCACATAGACAACTATTATAGAAAATTATTTTAGAGATCTTTTAAAAAAAATACAAGGACATATGGAGTTATTTGTATATCTCTCCCTTAACAGATATTCACTGAGACAATTATACCACACGTGTCCATATTATTTTAAACATGGAGAGACTTGTTCAATTTGATGAAGTAGCTTTCTCGAGATCTAAAATTATGTATCTCTAATATATTAAACCCTTAATTTCATGTAAATATCACTCTCAAGTGAGTCATACAAATAAGTTATTACAACATTCATCATGTTCAAATTAAACTTTTCATGTGCTACAATGCTAATTAAATATCAAAAATTGAATTGCATCCACTGAAGGTGGATATGTTTCACCAAAGTAAGTCTTAAGTCTTTGTGAAAATTATTAAGCAACAACTCAACCTTTGTATCTCACAATTTCACAATTCTTATTTTGTGTTTTCATAAAAACTCATTTATATCCAATTGGTTTTATACCTTGAGGTGTTCATACTACATGTTCAAAATTGAGTAACTTGTAAAGTGAGTTTAATTCTTCTTCATTGAATATGTTCATTTTGGTCAATTATCACCTTGTCTATAATCTTTGATAGACTTTGACTCATGATTCTCGTTATCATTTATCATATTTAGCGCTATATTGTATACAAGAACATTGTCAATATTGACTTTATTTTGGTTCCATCATATTCCATTCATGATATAATTTATCGAGTTCTCTTAATTTTCATAAATTTTAGGTACCTGGTTAGTTCTTCTGGAACTAAAAAATAAATTATGTAAAAGTTCTCTTAGAGTTTTCATATCCTCACTTAACTCATCTTTAACTTTAGCTTCTTTTCTTGGTAGAGAACTTTTAATATTCGAACTGGATTTCCTACCACACTTCAGGCGCGGTTATAACACATTTGTAATATTAGGTTGTCCAATAGGAGAATCCACTTTGAGTGGAATATTAACAACTGGTAATTTTTTTTATAAATTTTTCAAATGAATTGTGTTTCAACTTCGAAGATCAAAATGATATAATAATATTTTATTTCAAATTGTTAATTTGAACTTCTGGTTCACACTTTCAGCGACTTATTTCCCCCATAATATTGAGAAAATTAAATCAATTTATAATAAACCTACTAGACTTCAAACAAGTATCCAATTGTTAGATCAAGATATATCCTCAAGTACGAGATTCATAAAATACATTTTCTCAAAATTCTTTTAAAACTCATCTTATTATACTATATTGGAGCAACTGAGTAATCACAACACATTCAAAAGTTTACTTAGATGAGACATATTAGGTTATTAATATAAAATAATTTGTAAGTTAAGGGGAAAATTATCTTATATTAACATGTTGGCTTAATGCGAATAAATATATTCATATTCATATTTTGTATGTTTCAAATATCTAATTTAGAATTTATGATCTCACAAGTATGAGCCATACAATTAACTTTAGATGTCTAAAAAATGAATCTTCAAGTCCATTTTTTATGAACATATGCTACAAGATGTTTAATATCAATTTTAATAATATATGTGATACTTATCTAGAAAATTCAGAAGAGAAAAAAAATAAAAAATTGAGATCTTAGTCTGAGAAAACAAGTTCACAAACTTATGGGTACAATAAACATTTGCATGACATTTTAGTTGATGCAACAATTAATGTCATGGAAATCTCAATTTCTCAAAATTCTAATTTCCTTTACAAACACACAAATTTTATTGAATTTTTGATTTAAATAACTCACTTTTTAAAAAAAAATCCCAAAATAATCCACTTTTCAGATTTATTCCCAAACTACCCCATTTTCAAAAAAAAAGTTAAGACGTAGGTGCCTGATGAATTACCGCCTACCCTTAATTTTAGAGAGGGGCGCCAATTGAATTGTGATGCTGCCAATCCAATTGACGCCCATGTGTAAAAAGTGAGAGGAGATGCCAATCAATCTGGGGTCTCCGTCTATTGTGTAATTTGTTTTGTATAAATAGATGTGTTGGGTGATTCATTTTTCCACATCTCTTTTCATTATATTGCAAACATGTTTCGTCTTCGTCGTTGTTATGGAAAAGTGATTAATTCGAGAGACAAGTCTCCGATGGAGATGATGTTCTGGAACATCTGTCGTTTCGAGCAACTAAAGAGGGAGTTGGTTTGTTGGTTAGACAGAAACATACCTGAAGGCGGAAAAATTAGAAGTATTGAGAGACTCGATGCCGTAAGTGGATGGGTGCGAGTAAAAAATGATAAGGATGCTAGGGAAGTGATGTTTCGACCAGATGACATCAGTTTGATTGTTGTAATTGTCGTACCCTAAAATTTTCCCTCCCTTTTTCACTTTTCATCTAACCTATGACTTGAGATTTATCTACATTCATTCATATGCATATGCTCGTAAATATTATAGATTCAAAGCTTATGAATAACAATTTGGTTTTGTGTGATCTTGAGGGACTACATCTTGACCTATTATTCATGCAAACCCTAGTTTGCTTGGTTAGGCTTTGATGGACCATCTGGTCCTTGAAACCCTTAAATTTGTGGGCCACCTTAGTTGAGTTTCCATGGTTGCTTTGGGTGATCATGGGAACCCTAATTGTTTGTGGGTCATTTATTTGAAACATTGTTGCCTATTTTGTTAAGCTTTGGATCATATGGTTTGTAACCCTAGTTTTGCTTGGTTCATGTCATTTGTGATCCATTGATTTGCATGCATGGCATTTGTGGATAGTAACTTATCTATTGATCTTGAGGAACCCTAACTCATACATTTGCCCTTGTGGTTTGGTTCATCACTTGGTTTTGTTTAGTACATGTTTTTGGTTCATTTGGTACCTGGCATTGTTGCATTCATGTATTTATGTCATTCTTGGCTTTATCTGATCCATAATCTTTCGATTTCCATTAGCACACTTTAATTGATTGGTTCAAAGTATACATATTAATTTCAATTCCATTTATATTCAGTTTATATTTCCGTGAACACATTTACGAAATTGAACATTTTTTGTAATTTTGACTATTAGTCAACTGCTAACTTTTTGGTCAATAGTTGACCAAAGTCAACATGATCTAGCAAGATAAAAACTCATCTTTCTTCATCTATCATCTTCATGCCATGTTATTTCATTTGGTTTATAAGGACATAAGGTAACATTCAAAACCATTTGGCATCAATATGGCAAAATCATTAGAAATTAACTTTCAATCCATTTTCAATAACCTTTTAAAAGCATTTTTCAAATCCATTTCAAATTATTAACTTTCAAAACTATTTCAAACAATTTCAAAACCACTTTGAAAATAAACATTTTTCAAACCCAATTTTAATTCACCGTTTAATTAAACTTTCCAAAACAATTTAGCTAAACATTTAAAACCTCTATTTCCAACCTTTACTAATATTTACATCATTTTTCAATCAAAAATGCAAAACCGCAATTAATTCAAATTCCATCCACATTCATTCATCATTATTTCTATATTTAACATTAATCCATCACATTTAATATAAATACAATTCAATTTAATACACATTTAAATTCAATCAACTTCCCACATTAATTCCAATTCAATATATTCATGTTTCAATCACAACTTTCCTTTACAAATTTTACAAACCAAATGTCCAAATCTAAACTAACAATCTCCCAACCTAGTTTCTAAGTCAGTTGCATAAGTATGATTGGTTCATTAACATCCTGCAAGTTCCACATGAAAGGAAAATTAACATTCGACAAATTTCTCAGCAGCATAACACCCTGCAATATCCATAGCAGTTTTCAAACAATAGGCCAAGTCATTAACATAACTCAATCCCATTCATTTTGCAGAGCTAATAACAAAAACTATTGACAGAAAAAATCCAATTCATTTTAATCTATAGAGTTACCTAACAGAAAAACTCAGTAAAAACAATTATAACATGCAATTTTATAACAAAGCATAACCCTGCAGCTCATGGCACTTCAGCAGGAAATCAGAACCTGTATATTATGTTTCTAACTTTTTCCAATTCATTCTTCATCTAGTTAACTAACAACCAACCTATAACTAACCTAACTAATTGAATCACGTTAACTGTTTATAACAACTAACAATTAACATAATTTCTAAACAAATTAACATCTTCAAACCAACTAACAGAAACAGCAGGAAAACACACATAGACAAAGGACCCACGCATGAGCCCTGCAGCACCAAGGGGAAACCCTACATAACACATACAATCTGCAGAAAGCAATGCACCCTACAGAAAATTGAAGGCCATGATAAACCAACAGCATATGATAAACCAAGTTTCTTCTGTTGATACTGGTTCATTATTGAATGTGTCGCCCAAGTCAACTTTGGCGAGATTGTCTTATCAAAGTGCTCCAATGAGGTACAGTGGCGTGGTTGTTAAGGTGTTTGATGGTTCCCAGAAAACTGTCATTTGAGAGGTGGACCTTTCAATTAAGATAGGTTCGAGTGATTTTCAAATTAGTTTTTAAGTAATGGACATTCACCCGACCTACAACTGTCTATTGGGTAGGCTATGGATCCATGAGGCTGGTGATGTAACGTCTACTTTGCACCAGAAATTGAAATTTGTGAAGAACAACAAGCTTGTCGTTGTTGGTGGAGAGAAATTGCTTCTAGTGAGCCATTTGTCATCCTTCACCTATTTGGAAGTTGAAGAAGAGGTTGGAACGCCATTCCAAGCTTTGTCTATTGTTGATCATTTGAAGAAGATCGGGGCATCTATGTCTTCTCTAAAGGATGCACAAGAGTTTATTCAGATTGACAGGATCGACAAATGGGGTCGTGTTGTAGAAGTTGCGGAAAACAAGAACAAAGTTGGGCTGGGATTTTAGCAAGGACCATTCAACACCAGTGTCAAGGCTATGCAACCAATTTCCACAGTGGAGGATTCATTCATGGGGATGATCAACACTCAGCTGTAATTATTGAAGACGGTGATGAAGATGAAGCTTGTGCCAACTTTGTGACACACGGCCAGGCTGGGAACGATTGGGTTGATGTAGACGTTCCTGTCATTGTACATCGTTCAAAGTAATTGTTTTATTATTAAGAAAAATCCTTCTCATATGCCTAAGGGAGAAGTGAAACATTGTTTGACATTTCCTTATTATCATCAATAAAAATACAATTTTATTCATCCACATCTATGATGTTTTTTTTTTACTTTTTGCTTTTTCTAAAAATGATAATCACAAAAAACATAAATAAGCAATAATTTTTCCCATATCTGCATAATATTTGTTTGCACTTTATTTCTCTAAAATCAAAATATCAAATCATTATGCAGGTTGGTTCTCAAACCCATTGAATGTAATGATCATACTCCCTCTTCAAACTTTGATTTTCCTGTATTTGAAGCTGAGGAAGAAAATGATGACGAGGACGTGTCTGATGAGTTGTCCCGTTTTCTTGAGCATGAGGAAAGAACCATTCAGTCATTTGAAGACCATATTAAATTAGTCAATTTGAGTTTAGAAGATGATGTGAATGAAGTCAAGATTGGGTCTCAACTGTGTCCAGAAGTTAAAAGGGGGTTGGTTGATCTTCTCCGTGAATACTCTGATGTGTTTTCTTGGTCCTATCAAGATATTCCTGGTTTGGATTATGAGATTGTGGAGCATAGATTGCCTTTGAAGCCAGAATGCCCGCCGGTCAAGCAGAAGTTGAGAAGAACTCATCATGATATGGCAGTGAATATTAAGAAGGAAGTGCAGAAGCAAATTGATACTGGATTCCTTGTTACCTCCGAGTATCCGCAATGGGTGGCCAATATCGTGCTTGTTCCTAAGAAGGATGGAAAAGTCCGCATGTGCGTTGATTACAAAGATTTGAATAAATCCAATCCGAAAGATGATTTTCCTCTGCCACACATTGATATATTGCTAGACAATACAACTAAATTTAAAGTCTTTTCATTTATGGATGAATTTCTGGTTATAATCAAATCAAAATGGCACCCGAAGATATGGAGAAGACCATATTCATTACACCTTGGGGAACATTCTATTATCGAGTGATGCCTTTCGGTTTAAAGAATGCTGGTGCAACATACCAGAGAGGTATGACAACTATTTTCCATGATATGATGCATAAAGAGATTGAGGTTTATGTTGATGATATGATTGCTAAATCAAGTGATGAAGAAGAACATGTTGAGCCTTTGTTGAATTTATTCCAGCGTTTGAGGAAATATAAACTCCACTTGAATCCCAATAAGTGTACTTTTGGTGTTCACTCTGGTAAGTTGTTGGGCTTTATTGTTAGTGGGAAGGGTATTAAAGTTGATTCTGCCAAGGTCAAAGCAATACAAGAGATGCTTGTGCCCAAAATTGAGAAGAAAGTCAGAGGTTTTCTCGACCGCTTGAACTATATCTCAAGATTTATATCACACATGACTGCCACATGTGCACCTATATTCAAGCTTCTTTAGAAAGATCAATCTTGTGATTGGATCGAGGATTTCCATAAAGCTTTTGACAATATCAAGGAATATCTGCTCGAGCCTCCTATTTTGTCTCCGCTTGTTGAAGGAAGACCGTTGATCATGTATTTGACTATGCTTGAAGAGAGTATGGGTTGTGTTCTTGGTCAGCAAGATGAATCTGGGAAGAAAGAATATGCAATTTACTACCTCAATAAGAAGTTCACCGACTGTGAGACTCGATATTCTATGCTTGAGAAGACATGCTACGCATTGGCTTGGGCTGCTAAGCGTCTGCGCCAGTATATGTTGAATAATACTACTTGGTTGATATCCAAAATGGATCCAATCAAGTACATTTTTGAGAAGCCTGCTTTAACTGGGAGGATCTCCCGTTGGCAGATGTTGTTATCAGAGTATGATGTTGAATACTGATCTAAGAAAGCTATTAAAGGTAGTATCTTAGCTAACCATTTGGCTCACCAACCTATTGAAGATTATCAGTCAGTGCAATATGATTTTCCTAATGAAGAGATTTTGTAATTGAAGATGAAGGATTGTGATGAACCATTGCTTGAAGAAGGGCCAAAACCTAGTTCCCGTTGGGGCATGGTATTTGATGGAGTTTTTAATTCGTATGGTAATGGCATTGGGGTAGTGATTATTACTCCTCAAGGCACTCATTTTCCATTTACAACTAGATTGACCTTCAAGTGTACAAACAATATGGCTAAGTATGAAGCTTGCATTACGGGGCTTGAAGAGGCCATTGATCTTAGAATTAAATATCTTGACGTTTATGGGGATTCAACTCTGGTCGTTAATCAGATCAAAGGTGAATGGGAGACGAATCAACCCGGTTTGATACCATATAGAGATTATGCGAGGAGAATTTCAGCTTTCTTTACAAATGTTGAGTTTCATCATATCCCTCGAGATTAAAACCGGATGGCAGATGCTCTTGCAACGTTGGCTTCCATGATCGTGGTGAAGTTTTGGAATGAAGTTCCCAATTTGACTGTGATGCGTCTTGATAGGCCAGCTCATGTGTTTATTGTTGAAGAAGTCAAAGATGAAAAGTTGTGGTATTATGACATCAAATGTTTCCTCCAAAGTCAGATTTACCCGTCTGGGGCATCTTTGAAAGATAAGAAGACTTTGAGAAGATTAGTTGGAAACTTCTACCTGAATGGTGATATGCTTTATAAAAGAAATTTTGATATGGTTTTGCTCAGATGCGTGGATAGACACGTAGCGAACATGTTGATGACTGAAGCCCATGAAAGTTCCTTTGGTACTAATTCCAATGGACATGCTATGGAGAAGAAGATGTTAAGAGTAGGTTACTATTAGGTGATAATGGAATCTAAGTGTTGCAAGTTTGTGAAGAAATGCCACAAGTTTCAAATTTATGCAGATAAGATTCATGTTCCTCCGACACTGTTGAACATCATTTCCTATCCATGGCCCTTCTCCATGTGGGTAATTGATATGATTGACATGATTGAGCCCAAAGCTTCGAACAGACAACGTTTCATTTTGGTGGATATTGATTACTTCATAAAGTGGGTTGAAGCGACATCATATGCAAATGTGAACAAGCAAGTTGTTGTGAGGTTTATCAAGAATCAGATTATATGATGTTATGGTGTGCCAAGTAAGATCGTTACTGATAATGGATCGAACTTGAATAATAATATTATGGAAGCTCTTTACAAAGACTTCAAGATTGAACATCATAATTCTTCTCCCTACAGACCCAAGATGAATGGGGTTGTTGAAGATGCGAACAAGAACGTTAAGAAGATTTGAAATTCTGGTATCAGATATAAGATGTCGAAGGCAATGTCACGACACTAATATCTGTTCACACACAATGGATAAATATACAGAATGGTAAAGCAAATAACACAATTAATTGTTAACCCAGTTCGGTGCAACTCACCTACGTCTGGGGGCTACCAAGCCAGGAAGGAAATTCACTAAAATAGAATTAGTTCAAAGACTCTCCGTACACTTCAACAAGTTACAGTCTTTCTCACCTAATCTCTACCCGTGCAATTTCTACCTAAGCACTCTTAGATATGAGAACCCACTCACTTCCCTTACAATCACACACCAGTGATTTTAAACAACAATCCCTTGAGAAAAGAAAATACTTTTCAATTACACACTCTTGATTTTACTTCACAGTTTCAATCAAGAAGACACACTCTTGATCTTGCTTCTCAGCTTTGATCAAGAAGACACACACTCTTGCTTAACAGCTTTAGAGTGACAAGTTACAACTACAAATCAGTCCAATTCAATCATCAATGGATGACTTGAATGACCTACAAGTCTTACGACTAAACAGACACAAACCCTAGCTCTCTCTATGTATTTCGCTCAGTCTTGGTTGTGTGTTCAAACAGGTTTTCTAAGTCCCTTTTTATAGAAGCATTCTGCTGGGCTTGGACATCTTGAAAACCCTAAATCTATTTTCCAATCAAATCTTTTTATAACGGCTGGTTAGATCTCCTTGGAAAATAAATAAATCTGGTTGTAATCCATAATTGAATGCGCCAGCTAATCAGATCTTCAATCATTCAAAGATTGCCATTAATTGTGCAATCATAAAACACCAGACATTCATACTGAATGTTCTGTGTACAGGATGCCATGACATCGGGTCTGACATCCTGGAAAAATCCTGCATAATCCAATAATTCCTTTTATAACTTCCAGCAGGTACAACCATGTCAGATGTCATGACCTTGTGTATGTCATCTGAAATAATCCTGCATGAACATGTCTTTCATTTAAGCTCCAGCAGGTACATCCAATATCAGAAGCCATGGCATTGTTTGTTGCATTCTGAGACAATCCTGCATACACATGTTCTTGAACTCCAACAGGTACATAGGATATCTCATGCTAAGACATCACATATGACATCTTGTGAACACTCTTTGTTTTACCAAAATTGCTGCCAACACTTAGAACCAACAAACTCCCCCTTTGACAAATTTTGGCTAAAACATATATCTGTCCTTTTTGTTCACAAGGTAAACTATCAGCAGTAAAACAATATAACAGTTGTTTAATATGCAGCAGAAGCAAATACAATTACTAGATATAGCTACTAGTAATACACACATGCACAAGGGTACTTCTCCTCCCCCTAAATCTGTGCAACAGAAACAGAATTACTAGTTATGGATGCAACTAGTAAGACACACAAATGCACAATGCACAAGGGTACTTCTTCTCCCCTTAAACCTGTGCATTAACAGCTACTGTAACTCCAGTACCTGTACCAGCCAAAATGTCATTCTGACATCTGCTTCAACATCAGCACCTATACACCATATCAGACATCCCCCTTTGACATCTGTAAACAGAACAACATTCTGTTTTAACACCTGTGCACTTCCTTCATTAATAGCTGTCCTCTAGTCCAGCCACATACATCTCACAACTCCACAACTGCTTCCACACTCCATATCAACACTTCTCCCCCTTTTTAGTCAAAATTGACCAAAGGTGACCAATTAGACAAAATAAATGTTAATTAGTCTATCAGAGAATGTCAGGACAGATGTTATAACATTAAACATGTTAAAACATAATATTCATGCAGTACAAACCCTCATTATACACAGCTGTGCTAGCTGAGACAATGAACAAATCCAAGGAACTCTTTAAGAGCCCTAAATATTATAAAACAGGCATCAATGAGGACTGCCACATATAAAAAAAACTCAAGAACTCCATATAGCAACAACAGAACATCACCCAAAACATCAGACACCACAACTTAATAGTCTTCTCAGCACACCTTAAACAGTCTTCAGTCTTTAACAAATAGGAGGGGGAACCGTCAATCAGAGGAAGAAGTATCACCTTCACCTTCATCTTTACCTTAAGAGCCATCAGAGCTTTCAGAGCTGCCACTTGATTGTGCTTTTGCATCTGAACTCTTACCAGCTTTCTCTATCTCCTCTTTTTCCAGGCTACAAATAAGAGCTTCCAAAGCTTCTTTTCTTGCCTTGGCCACCTTTATACCATTCTCCAATTCCTTGCAGGTATCTTTTAGTTGGTCAATTAAGCTCCCTTGAGATGCAGATTCCCATCTGGCAGATGTCATGATAATATCATTGACATGACTTCCCTCAAAAAGCTTATAGTGAATTGATAAAGGGGTCTTTCTCCTGCTTGGAATGTCACTTGCACTTAGGATGCCTGGTTGTTGACTCAGGATAATGCCACAGATGATGGATGGGAAGGCAATGGGCAACTTCACAGCATTGGTGGAGGCATGTCTGATGGTTTGATCAAACAAAAACTTTCCAAAATCATAGTTTATCTTAGTTCCAATTGCATGAATGATTCTTCCAAGATTAATGGAGATAGTGTAATTCTGGCGTAGTCAGAATTCAGATGTTCTACTCCAAGTCATGACATCTGATCCAACATTGTAACTAATACAGCAAGACAGTTAACACATTAAAAACCCTGTACTTACGCACTCTTTCACAGATGTCACGACATCTCCTTCTATGTCACACTAGAGGGAAGGAACCCCTAGTCATGTGCATCTGGTATACAAACTCAGCAGAGATCAATCATTGCACTCACTTTTGTTGTTTTCCTACACAGTTATCAGCACGATGTCTTAATATTGGTTTGGACATCATCTGTTACATTATTCCAGTGTGCTTGCCTTTTTCTTGTATTTCCCAAAATAAAAGTTGAACATATTAATCTAATTTCCACTTATTAGATTGCTAACAAATAGGCTATTTGTTAGGTTCATTAATTGTAGGGTAGTAGTTGGTTTTCTGGATTTTAGCTCAGCTGTTGGATTCCTAAAGAATAGCCTGAGAAAAATACTGAAACAGAACAACTAATCATCCTACAATTTAGCACATGCTGTCAGGAATGAATGTCACAACATTCAGTTTGACAGTCAGATCATATACATCATGCTGATTCTGTTATGTACCTGAAAACAGACTGTGTTAAAGTTGCTGTACTGTAAAAGACCAACCAGTCTCTAATTCAATATCAACCTACAAGAACAACTGTCTAGACATCCAGTTTGACAGTTTCCCAATGATCCTTTGGCCAGGTCTGTTTTCTACTTGAAAGCCAGACTTAAATATATACTGAACTGAAACAGAAAGGCCAACCTACCTATTATTCAGTATATGCTGTCAATGATGAATGTCAAGACATTCTGATTGACATTCAACCAGAAGGCTATGTATCAGGTCTGTTATTATCTTGATAGGCAGACTGAAATACAAGCTTAGTTATGGCATACAGGATTATAACATGCAGAAGGAAATTAAACACAGGAAATTGTTAACCCAGTTCAGTCCAACATGACCTACGTTTGGGGGCATACCAAGCCAGGAAGAAGATCCACTATCAACAGTATTAATTCAGAGTTAAACTCCCCCGTTTACAACTCTTCACTTAATCCCTACCCAATGCAATCTATACCTAGGAACTCCTAGATAGAAACCTCCAGTTTCCATTCCTATCACTACAAATACAATGTAATGTTAAAACAACTTGAACTTGCTTCACAGCTTCGTTGAAGCACATAATCACTCTTGCCTACAGGCTTTGAGTTACAAATACTCTCAGCTTTGAACACTGAGAAACACATGGTAACCTTCCCACAGATTGGGAGGTTTACCTCACACACACCCCTAAATTTTCATTCTAAGAGGCTTACAAAAACTAGGTTACAATATGCTATTTATAACCTAATCACCCAACTGGATTTGGGCCTTCAGAAATCGCAGCAAACTTGTTCTTTGCTGTTACAAATACAGCAGAAAATTTCTGCTACCAACAAGGTCTTCAATCCTAAAATCTCTCCATATATATCTCCTTATTTTGAGCCTATATATATTCTGATTGAGTCTTTAAGACCTCCACATGGGAGTTAGGATATTCACCAAATATCCTTACTAATCCCAGAATATGTACTGAATTAATTAATTCAGTTTTCTACACATGTGCGATGTCACAGACATGATGTCGTGACATCGTACATGACATGTTGGTCCAGATGTTGAACTTCTTCAACCCAACATATTAAAACAACAGAGATGATTACATTATTTGTTTTACTAAATTAATGCCAATCCTAAGGTATTAACAATCTCCCCCTTTGGAAAATTTTAGCTAAAACAAATAAACATTACACTGGACAAAAACATCCCAATATGGGTATGCTCTTCATCTCTGTCATTGACTCCACCACCACAAACACCAAAGTTGGTGTACATGAGAAAGTAGAGGTACAAGAATCAGTTGTACCAGAACCCTTCCCCTCACCGGTAGAGCTTCCAGAAGAATATGTAATGCTGAGTACATAGATAATGTAACTCAGATCACAAGACACAACTGTCCTCTTAACTCAGATCACAAGACACAAGTGATATGCCTAGTTAGTGACTTCTGTGCCTGAAGCCAACTTCTGCTTGCTACCACATTTTACATGCTTCTGGTACATTCTTAACCTCAGGACTATATTTCTCTCCCCCTTTTTAGCTAAACATTTGTAAAGGCACCCCTCACAAAACCAGATCCAGGCGCAGTTTGCCCAAACCTTAACATACCCCATGATTCAGAGGGAATGGAGTGTTTCTCTTGTGAGAAGAAGAGGGCTATTACATCCTTTAAATAGTCCAGCCCGTGCTTAGGAATTAACAGTAGGAATAAATGCTTGGTCAAGATTCATTAATATTTGCTGAGAAACAGTCAGAGAATCACCAACAAAATCTCAGACTATCTTTGAATACCTTTTATAGCTATTGACTGTTTCTTTTCCAAAACAGCAGTTCCAGTGCATGGAGATTATTCCCTATATGAAGTCAGACACGTTGCACGCGATGTCTTAACATTCAACATGGCTTTTGCCTGCATTCTTCAAGTATTCTTCCTATCAACATTTCCTAAGACCACTTTCGTACTTCCAGTAGAAACTTGACATCTGGCACTACTAAAGCCAAAATCACAAACACCAGTAGATGGTTACTCCCCCTGTACCACACAACTGTGACCATCAGGCTTATTCTAATTTATCAGAATTAGACACACCACATCCATAATTCCTAATGACTTTAAGATTCAGAAGGAACTAACAACATTGTCCAGGGCAATGTCATGACATCCGGTCAGACATTCTTCTGCTCACTCAGCCTTGACTTACATCACATCATCCTAACAAGGTGCCATACCTAGTTATCTGAGACCACATAGACCACAAGCTTGATGATTACTTGCAGCGCAAGGACAGAACTCCCCCTGTCATGAACAACCCACTCTCCTCTTGAAACTTGGAGCTCACACATGAGCATATCCAACATCCCAAAGTTGGACCTTCACATACTTCCTGATTCAAAGAGAACCCAGACCACTTGATGAATGGAAAACATAAGACGCATCTTCATGTCTTCAAGAGCACACCCTCTATTCAACCCTCTTGGCTGAACACATCCACACTCTGTGTCAATCTCTCTTCTAACCAGAACAGAAAACCACTTCACAAAATGTTCTAACATTAGTTAGGACATCCTCACAACATAACAAGGCCCACCATCTGATAATTTTCAGATATCACCGAGTCACTGGATTGATCCAAATGGTCCCAGACATAAATTGGGACTTATACATTCTCATCCCAATACGAGAGATAATCTTCCATAGATTGCTCAGAACTCCTACCACAAGCTCCAAGAGATGAATAGAAAACACCTCCTTTTGTCTTCAACTTACTACTTTTATGCTCAGAAGTAATTTGTCTCAGACTTTCCTCAAGAATAATCAGCTGCCATATGTTGATTATCTTGATTCTTCGAACTCACTTCTGAGATAGACCAAATGCCACTTTTTGACCTCTCCAAGTTTATCAGACTTCTCCCAAAGATATTCTGACCTTCCAAGTGAGATTTGAACTTCAAGCTTTTTGAAGTGTCCAATCTACAACCCTGTAGACCCTTCTATCTCAAGTTGATGTGCCACTTCACCAACTAAGAATCTGATGTTAAACCAAATGTCACAACATTGTGTTTTGACATCCAGTTGTTGAATTCAGCTCCTTCTTCTGCCACTTGAAAGAACTTCCTCCCTTCACAGAACAAGAGTTCAATGTTCTCATAGACTTGATTGTGGAACCAAGTTTGAGTAAACAACCTCCATCCTGCAGGTTTGCAGTTAAGTCATCCAAGTTCACACCTTGATGAATCCCTGCTTCTTCTCCAAAGACATCAGACACTCTGGTGCATGAGTCTTCAGAAGGACCAGTTAGAAACTAACCCTTCAGCTATACCAAGGATTCCACTTCCTACAGCAAGACTGTTTCCATGATGTTAAGAAAGCTGCCACTTGTTCTTAACTTCATAGTATGCATTAGCCAATGCACTTCCTTACTTAGATTAGAGATGAACTGATTCAAGTAATCACCATCAAAACTATGATGTCTTCTTCTTCTTGTACACACCAAGGCTGAACATGTTTCTTGCCAGGAAACCTTTTCAGAGATCATATGCTTTTGCTTCTACCAAAGAGATAGATCATAAACCAATGTACTATCCTTCCTGTGATTCTGCACAGGGTCTTGAAGAAGAGATGCTCCAACATCTTTAAGAACATCAGTTATCTTGAGCTCCAAGGATAATCAACTAACTACTTGTACTTGGCACAAGTTGACATTGATCTTAAATCCTTTCCCAATATTCCTTTCAGATACTGCCACCATAAGACTACTTTGAAAATACTCTTCTAGTGTCAACATCTTCTGCTTGCAAGAACCTCAGTAGTCCTGAGACTCTTTCCAGATTAGATTCACCCTTAGGAATGAGAGAGATGAATCCTTCCTTGCAAATGTGTCACACAACAACCAGAACCCATGTGACACAGGTCAACAGCCAACCAGACCCTAGGCTGACCGACCGTGAGGAGGTTAACCAAAACTCCCCCTCAAATTACCAATCATGGAAACTCCACACCACTATCCATGCATTGTACACAAGTGTCTCAACATGACAAACACTATCCCTACCAGTGGCAACTAAATCTATGAGTTATACCTATGCACACTCCAATCACACCAATCAGACTTTAGCTAACCATAAGTACTAAAGGAACACCAGTCAATAGCAGACATGCATTGCCAGAGCATACTACATCAACCGACCTATGAATCTTCATATTCTCACTCCTTGAAAGAACTGCCACTTCTGAGCGAGGTGTTTGACTAACAAGACTCATGGGTCCAATCCTCTTAAATGAAATAGCAATCAGGTTACCCCATTATTGACTTCTAACATCCAGAGGACTTGTCTTCCAACACACCCTAGTACTCCAGAGAACAGCTATCCAGCCTGATCAATCTACAGGAGTAGGACAAGCAGCAGGAAATTGCACAATGTCACATCTCAGCCAGCTCCACTTCTAGAGAACAGACTTCGAAAAGTGACCTTCTTGAGCATACACACAGTTGACCCTACCCTTGTCAACTTAGCACACACATATGTCTCCTCTTCCAGGTCAGGAGTAGGTTCCAAACAAGGTCTCCCTTTGTTTGACACCTAAAAACATCTACTCTTCAACCAGTAGCTGCATACTTGTTGAACAACATGTTCTAACATCGCATAGAACATTAGTTCCACCTCCTTGGAACAAACTTTCCTTGAAATTCTTCAAGGTCGTCATATACATTACCCAAAAAAGAGTAAACGAATCAGTGATCAGTTGATTCTTACCATCCTGAAGTGAGAGCGTCATGATGAGTGGACTTGAGGAGACTCGAGTATCTTTGACATCTTCAATAGATTATGATGAAATCTTGAATACAGCAGCCTTTCATCCACATGAGGGGAAACTACATCAGAGTTTGAGTTTTGCCAGGTATTATGCAGCGGAAATCATAATACAACTCAACCTACGAGCACACACTTCACCAGATCAGCCTCCAAGACCATACCAAGTTTGAATGTGATTCAATACTGGCACAACTGTCCACATACAGGCCAATAGCCAACCTCCAGAGACAGGTACACACCATTCCTGTCATGAACAGTCCATCCACCTACTTCAAGGGACCATTCAAGGAGATTACAGAACCTTCCACAGGTTCCAACATTAGTACTAACATAACTTCTTGCAAGATACCAGAAAGTATCACCCATGGATCTCATCCAGAAGCAGAACAGGATGCCTGCTCTGATACCATTTGTAATTCTGGCGTAGTCAGAATTCAGATGTTCTACTCCAAGTCATGACATCTGATCCAACATTGTAACTAATACAGCAAGACAGTTAACACATTAAAAACCCTGTACTGACGCACTCTTTCACAGATGTCACGACATCTTCTTCTATGTCACCCTAGAGGGAAGGAACCCCTAGTCCTGTGCATCTGGTATACAAACTCAGCAGAGATCAATCATTGCACTCACTTCTGTTGTTTTCCTACACAGTTATCAGCACGATGTCTTAATATTGGTTTGGACATCATCTGTTACATTATTCCAGTGTGCTTGCCTTTTTCTTGTATTTCTTAAAATAAAAGTTGAACACATTAATCTAATTTCCACTTATTAGATTGCTAACAAATAGGCTATTTGTTAGGTTCATTAATTGTAGGGTAGTAGTTGGTTTCCTGGATTTTAGCTCAGCTGTTGGATTCCTAAAGAATAGTCTGAGAAAAATACTGAAACAGAACAACTAATCATCCTACAATTTAGCACATGCTGTCAGGAATGAATGTCACAACATTCAGTTTGACAGTCAGATCATATACATCATGCTGATTTTGTTATGTACCTGAAAACAGACTGTGTTAAAGTTGTTGTACTGTAAAAGACCAACCAGTCTCTAATTCAGTATCAACCTACAAGAACAACTGTCTAGACATCCAGTTTGACAGTTTCCCAATGATCCTTTGGCCAGGTCTATTTTCTACTTGAAAGCCAGACTTAAATATATACTGAACTGAAACAGAAAGGCCAACCTGCCTATTATTCAGTATATGCTGTCAATGATGAATGTCAAGACATTCTGATTGACATTCAACCAGAAGGCTATGTATCAGGTCTGTTATTATCTTGATAGGCAGACTGAAATACAAGCTTAGTTATGGCATACAGGATTATGACATGCAGAAGGAAAACAAACACAGGAAATTATTAACCCAGTTCAGTCCAACATGACCTACGTCTGGGGGCATACCAAGCCAGGAAGAAGATCCACTATCAGCAGTATTAATTCATAGTTAAACTCCCCCGTTTACAACTCTTCACTTAATCCCTACCCAATGCAATCTATACCTAGGAACTCCTAGATAGAAACCTCCAGTTTCCATTCATATCACTACAAATACAATGTAATGTTAAAACAACTTGAACTTGCTTCACAGCTTCGTTCAAGCACATAATCACTCTTGCCTACAGGCTTTGAGTTACAAATACTCTCAGCTTTGAACACTGAGAAACACATGGTAACCTTCCCACAGATTGGGAGGTTTACCTCACACACACCCCTAAATTTTCATTCTAAGAGGCTTACAAAAACTAGGTTATAATATGTTATTTATAACCTAATCACCCAACTGGATTTGGGCCTTCAGAAATCGCAGCAAACTTGTTCTTTGCTGTTACAAATACAGTAGAAAATTTCTGCTACAAACAAGGTCTTCAATCCTAAAATCTCTCCATATATATCTCCTTATTTTGAGCCTATATATATTCTGATTGAGTCTTTAAGACCTCCACATGGGAGTTAGGATATTCACCAAATATCCTTACTAATCCCAGAATATGTACTGAATTAATTAATTCAGTTTTCTACACATGTGCGATGTCACAGACATGATGTCGTGACATCGTACATGACATGTTGGTCCAGATGTTGAACTTCTTCAACCCAACATATAAAACAACAGAGATGATTACATTATTTGTTTTACAAAATTAATGCTAATCCTAAGGTATTAACAGATAGTAGAAACATGATTAGTGGGTACCCAATTAGCTGAACCAATCTTGTGTAAGATGGAATATTTAACAGTAAGCTTCCCAGCTGACAAGTGATTCCGACTAGGCCATTCCTTAACTTGGCCAGTTGTGATAACCTTACAGACCTCATTGTCTGTAGTCTCTAGGTCCACTCCTCCATCAGTTCCTCTTCCTAGGAACTTGTTGATAATACTTGGTGAGAATTTCACACATTTTCCCCTTACAAACACTTTGTAGAACTCCCTGCTGTTCTTTTCATAAATATTCTCAGGAATATTAACAATAAACTCTTTTACCAACCCCTCATAACATTGGGGTAGAGCTGCCACAGTCTTCATTAGTCCAGCATTTTTGATTAAATCAATTACTTCCTTTACCTCTACAGCCTCTTTTCCAAGCTCTCTTTCAATAGCTATTCTCCTCTGAATGACAAATTTCCATTTTGCTGCACCATCTTCTAAATGGAAGGAGATATTGTCTAGGTGCACAGCAGCAGCTTTGCCAGGAGAGTTCTGAACAGCCTGCCTTTTTGCAGGGGAGATGTCTGGGACATCGTCTTCGACATCCTCTTCAGAATCAGAACTGTCTCTTTCTTTCCTTTTCTTAACCTCAACCTTGCTCCAGGATTTTGAGGGTCCTACACCAGCAGCCTTTTTCACCCTTGTTGTTCTCATTTTAGCCACACTTTTCCCTTTCCTAGTTCTCAGTTTCTCAGCTACACTAGGTTTTACCAGATGGACCAAAGGATCATCCTCTTCTTCAGAGCTTTCTTCCTCTAGGTCAATAACCTTTTCCTGAGACATATTTGGTTTCTTGATAGGTAGGGTTTTACCTAGAGAGCGTAGCCCTTCAACAACAACTTCCTTTTCTGATCTAGATGAGTCATAATCTTTATCAGCATGAGGTTCTTCCTCATGAGAGGGGTCCCTTCTAGACAGAGGGGTAGACACCTGGCGCAACGCGAAAAACAACCGGCAGGGAAAATACAGAGCCTCCACCGACGCTATTCATCCTATGACGGAAAGGGAGCGCAGGACTAACCTAAGAAAGGGAAAGGAACGGTCTTACGACCAGAGATTACAAGGTACGGAAGTCGGTTACGCGAGGCGAAGGTGTTAGCACCCCTCACGTCCGCCGTACTCGACGGGATCCACGCTCAAAAGATAGCTCAAAGAGAAGGAAAGGGTTGCTAATAAACTGCTCAAAGAAACTGCACAAACTGGAACAAGAAATAGGTGGGGGAGAAAAAGAAGACGGAGGAAGTGGACTCGGCAGGATGTTGCATCCTGGGCCTACGTAGTTTGTCAGAAACAAACATCAGAGTCAACGTAGTTCGGGAAAGGGAGACATGCTCGCTAAGACATTGCGTCCTATGCCTACGTATCTTCTCTATCCAGAGGAGAATCAGAGGACTCGTAGCTCGGCTAACGCATGCTGAAACAAGACACCAAAAAGGGGACGCTGAGACGTCAAAAGAAACACCCAAAAGGAAACAGAATGCCAATACATGGACTTACACCCGACTCCTAACAATAACAAAAAGGAAACAGAATGCCAATACATGGACTTACACCCGACTCCTAACAATAACCAAAAGGAAACAGAATGCCAATACATGGACTTACACCCGACTCCTAATAATAACAAACGCTAACCAACGAACACCAAAGAAAAAGGTTGTTAAAATGAACCCCAACAAAGTAACCAAACATCCAGAATAAATTCCCGATATGTATAACCAGTCACCACAAATGAACCCCAAAGATGAACCCCAATATGAATAACAATCATCACAAATGAACCCCGAAGATGAACCCCAAATGAATAACAATCATCACAAATGAACCCCGAAATGAACCCCAAATGAATAACAATCATCACAAATGAACCCCGAGGATGAACCCCAAATGAATAAAAATCATCACAAATGAACCCCGAAGATGAACCCCAATATGAACCCCAAGTAACAACAGAAGAAATCCCCCAAGGTATCAAACATACCACACACACCCACGCTGAACAACGGGTACTCACACCAACGCCAGCAAATGCCGGAAACAAAAGACTTGAAAGGGTAAACACAATTCGAGAATAAAGGTGAACACACACGAAAACAAAGAAAAAGGTGAACACACGCGAAAACAAAGAAAAGGGTGCCCGGAGAGATTGCTCTCAACCTCCTGCCTACGTATCTCATCTGGTATGAGAATCAGGGCGACGTAGTTCCCCTTACCAGGGGTAAAACACTCTCCTAACTAGAGACCGGGGAAACAACAAACTAATAGGGAGACTAAGACTCAAGCCTAATAGTTGTCATGCAGTCAATATCCCTAAGCCGAGGTCTCTAACAAGAATTTGACTGAACCTGGACGCGAGTCAAGTCAAGTCTAAACTCTTCATACGCTCAACTTCCTCAAAAGTTAATCGTACGGCTCCTACAGAAAAGGAGATGAGAAGAGGAAAGCAAATAAACACACCAACACAGGTGAACAAGCATCACACACTATATCCATACAAGAGTCTCAAACAATGGGTGGGCTTTAGTCAAGAGGGGTCATATCAACCTCGACAAACAAGCCAAACTGTAAGGGGTAATCTGTAGCTCTTAACCACTAACATTGAACGTCAGGGTGAGCAGATCAAAATGGTAATGAGGATGAGACCTCATAGCTCTTAACCCTGGCCAGGGTGAGCTCATGACACAGAAAGCATGGGGATCCAGAAAGTGGGATCCTTTTCCACTAGACAGACTCTGGACAAAAGATCTGGGGCACATGTTCAGAAGCATCAGCACGTAGTGCGAGCATAAAGAACGACACACTGAATAACGGGGGATTGGCTACTAATCCTTTTTATCAGTCAATTGCCTCAACTCTTGGAGGTCTTATCAAGTAACACATGCCTCTTCTTGGAGGTCTTTGGGCACAATTTTAAACAAACACAAACAGAGCCTCTGAAGGAGGACTTGCCAGCAAAATGCCTGCCAAAAAGGTGACAGGACTTCAGACTACATGAAGTAAGAAGCTAACTACCTGAGTGGTGTGTCAACAACAATCCAATGCTCAAGCAAGAGCTAAAGCAAACAAGCAACTAAGGTACCTGTACAAAGACTAAACAGTCAGTACTTCAGTCATAAAACCAGAAGACAAGCAGTGAAACCCGCCAACAGTTACACAATTCAATGCACAAGTGCTCTAGCACCCAAATAAGCTCATGAGCTCACCACATCAATTAAAACCCTACAAAACAAAAATAGGTCAGAACTCAAAGTATTTGTATCTCACAAGGTGAGAACAAACCCAATCATCAATGATAAGTATCCACCTGAAACACAAGACACAGTTAGTTTATGTACAAGACTCAAAACCTAACCAAATGACCAATCCAGGACCCATCCTTTTGCACATCATACCTTCAAACACTCCCTTCAATGTCCTCAAAAGGACCAGCATCAAATCAATGATCAAGTATCTCAACTGGTCTATGTAATGTAATGACAAAAAATATGCACAAAATGAACTTCCAATTTAGAAAATTCATATCAAATCAGAAATGCATGCAATGACTTTGGGATTTTTTGTATAAGTTCTTTATGCCATGAATGTTCAATATGCAAAAGATCAAGTCCAGAAATGATGCAAATGCTATGTGAACAAAAATGCACCAATTCAATGTCAAAAATGTGACACAAATTGTCACATTTTTCTCTATGTGTCAAAAATGATGATAACATGTGAGAAAAAAATCCAAACTAGTGACCAATAAATCATGTCATGTATGAATGTCACGTATGCAAAAGAGTGGATCAGAAGGCTCAAAAATGAGGATTTCACAATGCATTGAATGCACTAGATCAATTTGGCACAATATTGATTCAAAAATTTCCACATCAAAATCCAGACATCAACAATTCTTGATTCAACACCATAAAAAAGTAGACACCAATACAAAACTATGAAAAAAAATTGGGACTCAATTGGACTATTTTTGTATTTTTTATGAATTAAACAAAACAGGCAAAATAATTGGAATATAAAAAGAAAATGGAGGGAAATGGAATATTCAAATAAAATCAGAAAAAACGCCAGCCACAGGATCTGGCGCGCTTTGCAATCAACGCTCCTCATTCAAACTGATGAAACGCATCGTTTCATTAATCCAGTCATCACACACAGTCAGCTTCAACGCACGCGTGGCTCTGGTCAAACCATTCTCCTCCAATCACTCTTCCATGCGTCACTCCATATGGCATCCTACTCAGCCAAACCCTAACAACACACAGACGCCGGAGCTCCGCTCCGGTCGTCTTCTCCGGCGAGCCCCACGGTGGCGCCTCCCTACACTTTTCCAGAAATTCCTCAAACCGGTACCATTCCACTCGTCTTCCAATGCTGATTCCAAATATCAACTTAGTTTCTCCTAAATCTCCCTAGGTTTTGCAAATCGAAGAGAATAAGTTTCTAGATCTAAACTTTCAGTCATCATAAAATCCTCAATTCTCACTCAATCTCAATTCTAAACACATATTTGTCATCTACACAACACGATCTACCATCCTATAACCTAAAAACAGCAAAAGGAGAAAGTGAAATTCGAATCACCTGGAATTGGAGACCTCTGAAACCGCGATCTCTCAAGCTCTACTTCTCCAGATCAACCTTCTTGAACTTCCTTTGAAGCTTTGTGCAAAAAGCAATGGATGAAACCTCTTGAATATGCTTCAATTTCCAAATCCGATCAACTTGAGAATGTGCTTGGACTGCTCGAATTCTTGAGATATAGCTCCAAATAATGGATGATTCTTGATCAGTGAAGCATGAGGATCAAGAATATGTAATAATATTTGAGGCTTGTGTGGAGAAAAATCAAATTCGATTGAGAGAAAATTTTGGAGAGACTCTTGAATTCTATATCTGAAATGGTGGTTATGGCAGTTATGATTAGGGTTTCACTATTTATACTCCTTGCTAATCACACTGATAATCATTTTAACCATTCACTAATCATGATTAGTGAGTTATCATGCCAATTGCAAAAATGAAAATTAAGCTCTCATGGCCATAATGCACGTGTTCAGCCCCATGCTAAGGTTGAAATCCACTCAAGAGCAACCAAGGGTCAAGATTTGAAGATTGTTTTGCTTGCATCTTAAGCCAAGAATGAATGGTGAAGATTTGCTCCATTTTGAACATGTGTAAAATAATGAACATACACGCCTATTCCATGCATGGCAAGGGCTCACTTTTACTCAAATATGGTCCATGAAGAAAGTTGAAATAAAGCCTTGCCTTGGTTCTTAGTGAATTTTGATTTGTAGCATGATATCATCCTTATAACAAATGTGAAATAATGTGATTTTTGACCATGATTCCTCTTGCACAATTGAGTCAAATGATGTCATTTTGAGATGTCTTGAACATGAGAAGCACTTTGCAAAAAGAATGAACCAATTTGAAGCATTATATCAAACGTTATGCCATTTTGAATTTCCATGCACACTTTGTGATCAAATGACCATAACTTCTCAACTATTCATCATATGAACATGAATTAAGACTTTTTGGAAAGGGAAGACAAAGATCTACAACTTTCATGTTCACCAAAAATCCATTTGGGATTCCTTTGATATTGAAAAGTCAAGTTGAAAGTGGACCAAAAACTTGCCAAATTTGGAAACTTTGAATTATAGGTCATTTTCCATTTTTAGTAACTTTTGCCATGACCTTTGAATCTTCAAGATGGATGTTTAGAATGATGAATAGACCCCATTTGAACATGATTTAGGTGTCTCAACTCATTTCCCCACCTCATAGCCCTCAGTTGACTGCACAGTTGACTTTTGGTCCTCAGATGACCTTGAAATGTCTTGATCAACTTGAACCTCTACCACTAGGTGAAATTGCTTCAAAATGGAACCCTAGCTCATGTAAGCTCCTTATAATAATCATGTGATCCTCATCCCAATAAAATACCTCATCTCTTTGAGAAACCCTAGTTGGAAGAACTGCATTGGTTAGGGTTGACTAGAGGTCACAACCCTAATCCAGAGGAACTTGAGGATGAACTCTAAAACCCTTGATGATAATAGAAACATGTTGATGGTAATATATCCTTGCAGATAAGATGATGCCCAAGACCTTTGAAGAATCAAGAAACCCTAATTGGAGCCTGTCGCATTACGCGAAAAACCGGCGGGAAACAAGAACAACAGAGCCGCCACCGTGCGTTATTTATCCCAAAAGAGGGAAAGGAAACGCTCAGAGTAAACCTGGAAAAAGCATGGTCTCGCGACCAAAGAGAATGGGATCGGGAGTCGATTATGCGAAGGGAAGGTATTAGCACCCCTACGCATCCGTCGTACTCGACGGGATCCACGCACAATAGGAAGGAAAATGGTTGCTAAAACACTGCTCATAAACAAGCACACTGGCTGAAAGAGACACAAGAAAACAAACAAGACTGACTCGGCAGGATATCGCATCCTGGGCCTACTTAGTCTATCAAGCATAGACATTAGAGTCTAAGTAGTTCGGACTAGGGGAAAACACATGCTCGCTAGGATGTCGCATCCTATGCATACGTATCTTCTCAAACTAAGAAGAATCAGAGCACCCGTAGCTCGGCTCACGCACGCCAAACACAACAGACACAGGCAAACGTGGAACCCGAATGCCAATCGCTGGACTTACATCAGCTCCCAAACCAAAACGCACCCACACTGGAAACCAGATGCCACTTGATGGACTTATACCGGACTCCAAGCACACAACAAGAGGATACAGAATGCCAATCGCGGGGCTTACATCCATCTCCTGACACACACAAAGACAAAACAAAAAGGGCGCCCGGAGAGATCAGCTCATCTCCTGCCTACGTACCTCATCTGGTATGAGGATCAGGGCGACGTAGTTCCCTTACGGAGGGACACAAGGCTAGCCTAACCAGATAACAGAGGGAGGGACAACTAGGGAGACTAACTCGAGCCTAGATGTTATCATGCATAATCATCCCTAAGTCAAGGTTGCTACCTAACTTGCACAGGGAGCAAGCCTATCTTAATCAGCTCAAACAGCAAAGCAGACAAACAATCAAAGATAGCGCACACTATATACACACAAGTGGGGCTCAATCAAGGGGTTAGGCTGCAAGAGCAAGCCATCTGTATCTGGGTGATGTTAGCTCTTAACCTTGACATTGAGAGTCAAGGTGAAGTTGATGAAAGGTGAGTGAAGATAAGACTTCACAGCTCCTATCCCTGGCCTGGGAGAGCTTTAGACAATGAAGTGTGGGTCCAGATAGTGGGAACCCTTCTACACTTATGACACTGACTCAACTGATCTTGGGTTAGTGTCCACAAGGCATCAACATGTGATGTGAGCCAAGGGACGACTCAACAGAATAGCAGGAGGTGGACTACACACCTCTTGTGTCTGCCAATTGCCTTAACAAAGGTCTTTACCTGCTTGGGGACAAAAATAAACAAGCACAAACATTGCCTCTTAAGGAGGACTTCAGACAGGTGCCTGGCCAGGTAACAGGCCAGGTCTTCCAGACTACATGGAGAAGAGATCATTATACCTCAATGCTCAAGCTAGCAAGCAAAGCACAATCAAGTTCACAAAGGAACTATAGCAACTAAGGTACCTGAAATCAATCCAATATAATCAGTACTCAGCTCAAACAATAAGCAAGCAGACGATGGTCAACAGTTAACTATACAGTCAAACAACAGTCAATGCACAAAGGTGCAAGCCACATGGCACAAACTCAAGTTTCAAAATCTACAAAATAAACTCAAAGTTAATCATAAACAAGCTACAAGCCAACTCCAATTGAGTGCACATCATCAAGCATAAGCAATTGTGCTCTTAACCTGAAACAAATCCCAAATGTGAGAGCACAAGACCACTAGTACAAGACTAGGGTCAAAATGATATCAAAAAGTCAAAACAGAACATGAAACTTATCAAAAGTCAAGATCAATCAATTAAGAAACAAACCCAAGTGGTTTCACATTCATATCATTCATCATTATCATTTCATGAAGGAAAAAGCTCAAAACATGCAATCTAGAACCTCAAAAAATTTATGATCAAACAACATTCATAACATGTCAATCATACCAAATTTCAATAAATCCTCAAAAAATTTATGATCAAACAGCATTCATAACATGTCAATCATACCAAATTTCAGCTCATTTGGACCAAGGGAAGCAAGTCAATGAAATTCATAAAGTCAACACAAATTCATACAAGCCAATACAAGGCATCAAAACATGCATCCACTTCAACCAATCATAAAACAGCAATCAAACATGATAAATGAATGGGACTAAAACCAAGATGCACTTCAAGATGTTCACAATATTCATGCCAAATTTCACATCCATCCAATTAATAACCAGAATTTCACAAATCAAATGGGAACATGTATCACAAAAAGTTAACAAATGACTAAACAGAAAATAAAATCCCAATCAAATAGGAAATGCATTAAAAAACTCCAGAAAAATTCACATGTATTCTCAACATTCACAAGTATTCTCATGCAAAGATCCAGCTCAATTCAAGTTCAATAAGCATTGCAAATAAAATCAGGAAGTTGCACAAAGCATGGCATGGCACAAAATGTAACACTCCAAAGATTATATCATAACTCTCAATCCAGGAACTCAAAAATTACAAACCATATATCAAAATGACCAGGAATGTGTCTATTTTAAGCACAAAAAATTTCAAGAATTTATAATGAAGCATCATCATTTTATGAACAAAAAAGTAGGCATGGTGCACAAAAGGACATGTCTAAACAAACCCTAGCCAAATATATTTTCCACACGTGTACAATATTATTAAAAATCACCATAAAATCCAGCACATGATAAGGAGAATGGCACAAAAAATTGCATCAAATTTGGATTAAAATGGAGTGAGTTATTGATTTTTAATCATGGAAGAAAAATAAAAAAAGTGAAATAAGGCATGGTGAATTATGGAGTCATGGTGAAATAAATGTCCAAAGGCCAAAAAATGAAATGGTGCCACTAGGAATCGAAGCTGGTCCTTATTTGAACATAAGCGCGCGTAAACATCATCCGGTATGAACAGTAACACGAATACGGATCTAAAAGCCAATCTTGGAAAATTCTAAGCATTCATACGCGTGTTCTTGACCAAATTCCAACATGAACAAATTTTAACCAAATCATACAAACTTTATATCAACAGAATCCTTGTTCAATGTACATCATGGATCCATAAATAATTAAGCCTAATTCCTCATGATTAAAAAGAATCAAAGCAAAACATGTTCATGTATGAAACTTCAAATTCACATATCTTCCTCAAATCTCAATGAAAATTCATGATTCAAGTTGCAGCATGCTATACAATAGGAGATCTATCAAAGCCATATCATAGTTTTGAGAATTAGCTCGGTCGAGTTCTAACCTTTTGGATGATGCAGGTCTTGATTCGGTGATTTCAATGCTCCAAAGTGTGAAACAGATGCAGGTTAATGCTTAGGAAGATGATTGGTATAGGTACTTCAGCTCGATTACGCTCCAGATCCAAGAATCATCAAACTGCCATGAGAGAGCTTGGATGCAATAGTCGAGAACCTTCAAGGATTTGGCCACGATTTTGTGCAACAGTTCTTCACAAGTACCTGCAGAAGATGAATTACACCAGCACGAGCACGATGGATGATGAATTTCAATGGAAATGGTGAAAAAAGTGTGAAAAAGTTTTGAAGAAAATTGAGAGAATTTGGTGATTTCTGTTCAGATCTGAAATTATGATTGTGATTAGGTGTTTCTGTTATGATTAGGGACTTTATACCATGTGCTTAATCCATCGTTAAACAAGATTAGCAAGAATGATGTGAATTAGCAAGATGCAATTTTCATGTAATTGGCAAAAATGACCTTTTTTTAATGCAACCAATGTAACAGTGCAAATACCATTCAAACAAGTCCAAATTGATGTTTATGGTGTGTTAGAAGTGGTTTGGTATGCAAATGACATGTATTTCTCAAAATCACCTTTTTTTCCACCAAAATACAAATTAGTTCACTTGAAAAATGCCATTTTGATGTGTTGATTTTTGATGAAATGTAATGATGCAATGTGATAGTACATGTCAAATGTGACTTGCTCAAAAAAGAATCACCCAATTTGGCCAAATGGTTCATGAGTTATGGTCCTTTGAAGTTCAACTTTTTCTGAAAATGATTTGATCATAACTTACCAACCACACATGAGAATTTCATGTTCTTGGACTTTTTGGAAAGGTGAGATCAAGATCTTCAACTTTCATGTTGGACAAAATTCCATTTGAAGCTTGTATGATGAAGTAATTTTGAGAAGAAGAACTTTCCATTTTTGGCAGTTTCCAATTACAGGTCACCTGCTATTTTAGGAAACTTTTCATCTGACTTCAAATTCTTCAATCTTGATCTTTGAAATGTCAAATGAGACTTGTATGGACATGAATGAAGCCTTTCAAACCATCTCCCACCTTCAAATCCATAAAATCAGGCACAGTTGACCACAATTGACTTTCTAGGGTTTCAGCTGAAATTCAGCCTGACTGATGACTTCTGAGCATCTAATCTTTGGCCAAACCACTTCACAATGATAACATAATCATATGAACTTGATAAACCAACCCTAGGGCTTTTTTTCCTTGAGAAATGCACTTGCTTGCTTGATTGACTAATTCTCCTGATCAGTTTGACCTAATCTTGTCTGATGACTTGCACTTGGGCAAAGGACAATGCAATGCTATGCAGTGGACTATGTTATGTTAATGACCTAATGATGAAAATGTATGTACACAAGGTAGGTGCAAATTTGAGGTGCTACAGCTGCTCCTATTCAATCAACTGGGAACCCGAAGGGATGAGAGCAACGGTTGTCATACTTTCAGGGTAAACAGGGATTGAATACCAAGAACCGTAGAATTTGCACAATGCGGGGATCCACCAACGGAAACGTCCACTGGGATCTGATGTTTATCACTGGGTACTGGATTTTTCTTCTTCCAAAGGGTAAAGTCACCTCCAGACATCTCAAGACGATGAATGGGAACAGAAATCACAACTAGATGCCAACGGACAACTAGGAAAAACTCGATGTTTACCAAGACCAACGGAGAGGTAAGCCAACTGGGGGCGACCAGGAAAAACTCGACGTTTACCGAAACCAACAGAGAGGTAAGCCAACTGGGGACGACCAGGAAAAACTCGACGTTTACCAAGACCAACGGAGAGGTAACCAGACATCAACGGACGACGGATGAACTGGAAAGACTCGACCAGACGTCATCGGACGAAAGGGAGAAGCTCGACGTTTATCGACACCAACGGAGAAGGAGAATCAATTGGGGACGACCAGGAAAACTCGACCAGACGCCAACGGACGAAAGGGAGAAGCTCGACATTTATCGACACCAACGGAGAAGGAGACCAGACATCAACGGACGACGGATGAACTGGGAAGACTCGACCAGACGTCAACGGACGAACGGGAGAAGCCACTTCACTGAAGAAGGGTACAACAACCTGAAACCAAATAGGACGTCACTAACGACTCTACTGGGGGTTCTGGCTGGGAATCAACCAGACATTAATGAATGACTGGAGATAGGGTATACAATCAGACGTCAACGAACGAATGAGAAAAACTCAACGTTTATCGAAACCAACGGAGAGGTAAATCCGCATGGGGAAGGGTACAACTAGACGCCAACGGACGACTAGGAAAAACTCGACGTTTATCGACACCAACGGAGAGGTGGAAACTCTGAGGGGAACCATCTGGTATTACCAAATGATCTGTGGGGAACAAGCAACTATACGTCAACGGACGCATAGGAAAAACTCAACGTTTATCGACACCAACGGAGAGGAGGAATGCTTCCGGGGAGAGAGAACACAACCAAATCATCAACGGATGATCGGGAAAAACTCGACGTTTATCGACACCAACGGAGAGGAGGAAACTCTTCTGGGGATAAAGACGACGTTACGAACATCGAAAGATGATGTTTACCGATATCAAAGGAGACCAGACACTTACGCATGACTGGGAAAGCACCGAAAGATGGTGTTTACCGACACCAAAGAAAGACCAGACACTTACGCATGACTGGGAAAGCACCGAAAGATGGTGTTTACCGACACCAAAGAAAGACCAGACACTTACGCATGACTGGGAAATCACCGAAAGATGGTGTTTACCGACACCAAAGAAAGACCAGACACTTACGCATGACTGGGAAATCACCGAAAGATGGTGTTTACCGACACCAAAGAAAGCAACACACGCGGGTGATGACAGGACGACATCTACATATGTAAGGGCAAGGCTAAACACTTGCAGGGGATCTCACTGGGGATCAAGGTCACGACGGCGAGCAAACGGGAAGGAACACCAAAGATACCGGGTTGTAGGTATGAAACGGGTGACCGACCAAAGCGTGAATTGGTTTGTTTTCCAAAACACTCAACATCCTGAAGAGGGCTAGAAAAGCAATCTTGTTAAGGATGGACATTCGGTTCCACAAGGAATGCGAATCTTACTCAGCTGGGGAGGACAAAACTTCGACCCAAGAGCGCATGAGACATATTATCTATAGCCGTCAAAACGTAGATAACACACTCGCATGGAAGATTATCCATAACCGGGTTGTAGGTTGTTAAATGGATAAATCGACCGACAAGAAAGGCCTCAGGGTACCAGGACTACGTATGCAAAGATGACCAATCAAAAGGGGATAGAGTTGCTTACTCACAGCAAATATCCGAGAGATGAAAGGAATATCAATACCGAGACAGGATAATGATAACCACAAAGAGGGGATTACATCTACCGGGTAGTAGGTAGAAAACCACGGAAAAGTAACCGTCATCGACTAGGATGAGCACAAAGGGTTAACTCCACACAGGGGAGAACAGAGGATTCACATCTACCGGTTAGTAGGTAGAAGACCACAAAGATAGGACTTACAACTACCGGTTTGTAGGTAGAGGCCACAAACAATCTGCTGAGAGACAGAGTGAGAAAAAAGGATTTACAGCTACCGGGTAGGGGGTAGAAGACCGCAAAATCCGCCAACAATCAGAATGAACCACAAAGGTTACCTCTACTAGGGGATGAAAGTGGGATTTTACAACTACCAGTTATTAGGTAGAAAACCACAAAGATAGGACTTACAACTACCGGTTTGTAGGTAGAAGCCTACAAATTCCGTTGAGGATAAGATGAATGAGTGCCGGTTAGTGAGCAACTATTCATTTATACCACAGGGAAGCACAAGAGACAGCCCAAGGAAGCCAATTTAGGATCGATCCAAAAAGGCAGACTGAATCAAGACTCATCCTAATGAGGAAAGAACTCAATAGGGAAAACCCATCCCAAGGGGAGGGAACGGAAACAACCGCCATCCACAAGGATATAACTCAGTGGGGAGATGCAGAAGGAAATGACAGACACTTTCTGCTTAAGGGGTCGACTCTATATGGAGAGATCAGACACACCCACATCTGTTGGGGGAATGGATCCAAGCATGCCAAATGCTACCAATTCTGGGGAGTAACACTGTCGGGGATACCCACTCGACTAAAGAGTCACTTGTTAGGGAAACGCCTCTCTCAACCCTGCTGGGGAACCCAATTCCGAAATCAATCCAAAGGCGCGAGGCTAAACTCCTTCCAACAATCCATTCTCGGATGGTCACCACGGCCTAGGGCTAATGGATATGTTTGCAATGTTGATGCATGAGTTTTTTTTTTTTTTTTTTTTTTTTTTTTTACACAATGCCCCATGATCATGGAAATGCTACACACTAATGATGCAATATGCTATGCTTATCTAAATGATGAATGCATAAACACACGTCTCCTCCAGAGACAACACCGGGGAACTCCAGGAACTGTGCTGAGGATTTCATTTCCACGTCAACTTCCACCCTGCTGGGAAAAGACAAACTTCGCTGGGGATGACCTCCATCGAACCCGATCCGCTTGGGGACCTCGCTGAGGGAAAACCATCAACACAAACTCTGCCGGGAAGGCCGTAACCTTCAGACTTGCTAAGGAGGCACTGATCTTAAATCTGTTAGGGAGATAACCCTCTCACACCCACTGTGGAAATACAACCTATTAGACACGGAACACCTGTCGAGTCGCCGAACAGCGGCATCCATCGTCCACCCACAGTGTCGGCTTTCCACTTTTGAGAACTCCCAGACTCGCCTGGACTTTTCTGATTCATCCCACGAAGATCGAATTCCTGGGATTCATACAAACTTTCCAGTCCTTAGGCGTCTTCTTGATTAGCTTTCAGGGATCGTCGTCACAACTCTGTCACGGGCTTTTCACCGCTCGTCTGTCCATTGCCCCTGGTCGGGCTCTGCAGGGATCTCCTTTGTCAAAAGGTTTCATACCACTACCTGCCAGCGAATGAAGATATCTAACAGTACCTGCACAAGAGATTGTTAGATAAAAGCGTGCCCCAGGCGTGCCAACACTTCAACATCTGGGTCACTCAAACCTTCGAATAAGATTTCCAGATTTCAATCTTATAAGCACGCATCGGAAGGGACCTCTATGCTTCAAAATGCAAATATTCTTATCAAAACGAACGAATGTTTTCGTAATCAAAGCGGTAATGAAAACAAAAACAAAACTATTTGACTGAGCATGCATTTATTAACTGAAAAAAGGTGGCTCAGTATCGAGCAACACACAGGAAGCAAACCCTGGAAAGAGGTGATTGCGCACAAAAGGAAAAATCTATCCTAATGGCAATGTGAAACCGTGATCTCATCGAGTTCCAACTCGGTTACACCCCATATGTCCTCAAGACTTTCCGCACTTTCGGCCTTCTGAACCAGACGCTTCCGATCGATCTCTGTCGGAGATTAGCCGAGTCATCTAAAGCTCAAACGATCATGCTAGACGCAGTTGTTCGTTTCAGTCCCTCTTTTGCCTGGACCTCCCTTTCGGGTTTCAGTCCACCGGGATACCCTTTTTTGCCCAAGTCGCCCTTGTGGGGTTTTCGACTTGCCGGGTGTATAGTTCTTTTCTTTTATTATCCCTAACTTTTGCCCGAACCTTTTCTCTCCTTTTTTTTTGGTTCGCCGAGATGCCCTTTTTTGCCTGGACTCTTTTATTCTTTTTGTCCAGCGGGTCTCTTTTTACGAAGTATCTTTTAACTGCGTCCGCATTCCCAGGGGATGGAAAATCCTCATCACCTGTGGTTGTCAACAACAAGGCTCTGTCAGAGGAGACCTTTTTGACCACGAATGGACATTCATAACCGTTTATCCGCTTACCCCACGATCGTTGAGGAGGAAGGATCCTTTTCAACACCACATCTCTTCCATGCTACCCACGAGGTCGCACTTCTCGGTTAACAACACGCTTCATTTACCGGGTACAACTGTCCCATGACAAGTAACTGTCAACCCTTTTCTCCTCGGTCAGGCTCAACGTGTCATACTGAGTCCTTATCCACTCATCCTTTTTCAGGTTTACGTCCAACGGGACCCCATGACGAAACCTGAGTCTCAAATGGTAGTACAACCTTTATCCCATATCTGAGTGAGAAAGGCGTTGCCCCAGTAGATGCACGTACCGAAGTACGACACTCAGGATACCAACTTCGTACTCAGTCACCATCGTTGGTGCATTCAAATGTTATCGGGGAAGCACTAGCTCATTCACTTTAAACTTTCCCCATCAGACATCAGAATCCGTTCGGATTCAGGGTCAGGCCCCTCCTCCGGGATCGGTCACTCTCAATCTTTCGATTTGAGTACCTCGAGATGTCCTCATTAGGGACTTCAGACTTCCTGGGTTGAGAATCATCAATGGGTTATTGGGCGAGATAACCATACAATACCCTTCTCTTGGTTGCTTTCTGGGAGGTATACTGAATATCGGATTCAGTCGACACCATTTGCCCTCTCGCAACCCGTCCGTTTAATGCTATCTCCTCAAGCACATACTTGATCAGATCCATTTTGGACATCCACAAAGTGGTATGAATCAGCATACTGTCTCAGTCGGCGAGCAGCCTATGCCAAAGTACATCAAGTTTTCTCGAGCAGTGAGTGTATTGTTTCACAGTTGATAAACTTTTTGCTTAGGTAAATTACATGCTCTTTTCGACAAGACTAGTCATGCTGACCCCCCACACACCTCATAGACCCCTTGAGGGCTGTCAAGTACCAGAATTAACGATTGTTTCTTCCACGGAAGGTATCGGAATCAGAGGTTCCTGCTACTCATTCTTTTATCTTTCCACGCCCCTTGGCAGTCATCATTCCACCTGACCATGCGATTTCTCTTGCTTTTGGTTCAGGCGTTTTTTTGCTCTGTTCTTTTTTTTTTTTTTGCAGGATCAACCTCGATTCCTCTTTCGTTCACGATAAGCCTCGGCAACTTACCGGACAGCACTCCACAAGTGCACTGATTCGGACTCAACCTCAGTCTGAGTTGTCTCAACCCGGTCAAACGACGTGCCCCGGACTAACCAGATGCCCTTTTTCTGCTTGGGACTTTGTTATCATGTCATCAACATAGCACTTGATTCCACGATGAATCATATCATGAAACAAAGTCACCCTGATACGTGGCACCGGTGTTCCTGAGACCGATTGGCATCGCCTTCGCTCTTGACACTTGCCTCCAGGCGGAACCAACTTTCACTTCCTTTCTGACCTCGGCGGTGCCTGGAATATCAATCTTGAATCGCTCCTCGCGCGGTTGAATCACCTTCTCCTCTTGTCTTAACAACCTGGCTAATTCCAGCAGATCACAATCTTCTTCGCCTTATTCTTCGGCATGATAGATCGGATTGTCGAAGTCATACAGAGGTGTAACCGAATTGTTATCAATGAGATCAGGAAGGTAATCACTTTTGTGGTCGGAACCAAATGAATCAAAAGGAAAGAAAATAAAAACATTGCCATTTTTATTTTTATTTTTTTTAAAACTGCAAAAAGTGAAAAACAGGGAACACCGCTTTAATCACAAAAACATCCATTTATTACTGATGCAAAATGTTGCACAATGAAACACATGAGATGGCCCTTACAATGGACCATTACGTTTCGGGCAAAACGCATGGCTTTCATGCAAACAAAATAAAACCAGAAATCCTACACCTCAGGAGGAGTGACAGTGGTGATTTTGGAGGCCTTCCAGTTTCCTGGTACGCACGACTTTATCCACAACTCGAGCTCGCGGTCACGGTCGGTCTCTTCACTCACTGAACAAGCATGATCAGAATCCAGCATTCCGGCACTGACAAAGATGTACGGCGGACGACGTCCTCTGTTTGGTCTAGACGACTCTTGACCTGGATAACCAATCCCGAACATGTCTGCCTTTACCACTATGTCAATGATCCTGCCCCAGCCTTGGGCCTCTTGGTTCTTCACCACCTCCAGGGCTTGCCTATAAGAAGAAATGGACAGCTTCTTCTCTTTTTCAGCAACAAGAGCGCTCTCCACCTTGACGGTTTCGATTGCTTGACTGGGTGTTTCAAATTTTTCACTGTCCATTTCCACTTCCATCATCCTTTGGGTCGCGTCTCTCATCAATCCCTCTGTGGTGGCAGCCGCACAACAAATATCAACAACAGGGAGAACTCCATCCTGCATCAGAGGTTTTGGGACCGCAGGCATTGGACCCTTTAACTGATCTTCCTCAGTCACCCCCATTCCTCTCTTGACCTTTTTCACCATCTTCATCTTTACAGGACCCTGCCTTGGTATGGGGTTAACCTCGCCATTCATTATCTGTGCCAAGCTGATGGTCTTAGAGTCCACCATGTCTTGGACGACATGCTTGAAAGCCCTACAACCTTCAATACTGTGCCCGGGTGCCTCAGAATGGAAGTCGCACCTGGCATTCTCATCATAGTGTGCAGGCCTCCGCTGCCGTTCTATGGGAATCAATATCCTTGTCCGGACTAACCCCAAATCCCTCAATCTCCTGAACAAAAGAGTGTAGGTCACAGGCGGCTCCTCAAACTGACGATCCTCTTTCCCCTTCTTGACTTGGCTCTTAGCTTTCAAAACTTTCTGTTGAGGTGGCAGTTGTTGCCGTGGTACAAGTGGATTACCAACAAGAGTGGTTACAGTGGCAGCGTAAGGGTGATAACGATCCTGACTGCGTTCCCTTTTTACCGGCATACCAACTGACTCAACCTCCTTCTTGAACGGACCACTGTCAGAGGGTTCCTTTACTACTGTGCCAGAGGGATTGTTTGCTTCGGGTGACGGATCCTCTCCCTGAACTTTCTCCTCCCTCAGCCACTTCTCAATCTTTTCCAATCTCTCAGCCATGGCTTTCTGCCCCAAGGCAAGCCCTTGCACAACACTGAGCAACTCTCTCATCATCTCTTTCAGTTCACAAATGTCGGCGTTGGGAGGATCCATCAGTTTGGATTTGTTGCCCCCAGCAGGATATCTGAGCAGACGAGCTATGCGCACCGGTTAATACCTACAAAACAGCAAATGGGTTAGTATGACTCACACATGCAATGTCTATCCGTACCGGGAATATTCCTTCCTTTGATTCTAGCGTCACTGAGACAAATAATTTTTCATCAATAACAATCTGACATCTGGATGTCTCTCAACCAGAATCTCAATCAAAAAGTGGACCCTGAGTACGGATCGACATGGGTTGAATGCAGATGAATGCAAAATGGGATGATGCAAATGCATGAATGTAGGTCACTGGGCCACCAAGTCATCTGAAGACCCATCAAATCTCTGGACCAGTCACAGTCATTTGAGGGACTAAGTCACCATAAATCCGACTTGGGGAGTTCCGAAATAAACGGAACCGGAGATTACATCATCATCACAAAAACATCCGCTGAACGGATGACAGCCAGATCCTCTGAACCGGTACTCTCAAATTCAACTCGGGGATCCGAAATAAACGGAACCCTCTGATAAACCACGGACAGAACTCCGGCATCCCATAAATAAATGTCCATAATTCACAGTCACCATCAGTACCAAGAGTCACCAACCAGTCACCAACAAGTCAGCAACAGTACCTGTAATAATCATCCCCTCCCACTCACGGGTGTCATCTAGGCCAGGGTAAAGTCGAAAGAAATGCAGCATAAATAACCTTTCACAGAATACCATCATATACACACCCGAAGTATGTAACGATAATACCCCACCAGGGTCTGAACTGCTCGTGATATCAATGTTCCGCTAAGTGGCGCATACCACCCGCTTCCCATGAATCACTCTATTCCTAGTTTTCCTAGATTTCACTCATAGCCTGGGTATTGGGCCTTTTACCTCAAGTAACTCCCACCCCAAACAGAGAGAACACAACACAACCAGCAGATGAATATGAATGAATGCAAACATTAATGCAAATAATAAATGCAAACAATAAACAATGAATGCAATAAATAACAGCACAAAGCAACCAAAGCCCTAACCTAGAGAGCGCTAGGAGAGACTCGCTTAGGGAAGATGGACCAGCAAGAGGTCAACTTCTCTAGTGTCCCCAGCAGAGTCGCCAGCTGTCGCATTACGCGAATAACCGGCGGGAAACAAGAACAACAGAGCCGCCACCGTGCGTTATTTATCCCAAAAGAGGGAAAGGAAACGCTCAGAGTAAACCTGGAAAAAGCATGGTCTCGCGACCAAAGAGAATGGGATCGGGAGTCGGTTATGCGAAGGGAAGGTATTAGCACCCCTACGCATCCGTCGTACTCGACGGGATCCACGCACAATAGGAAGGAAAATGGTTGCTAAAACACTGCTCATAAACAAACACACTGGCTGAAAGAGACACAAGAAAACAAACAAGACTGACTCGGCAGGATATCGCATCCTGGGCCTACTTAGTCTATCAAGCATAGACATCAGAGTCTAAGTAGTTCGGACTAGGGGAAAACACATGCTCGCTAGGATGTCGCATCCTATGCATACGTATCTTCTCAGACTAAGAAGAATCAGAGCACCCGTAGCTCGACTCACGCACGCCAAACACAACAGACACAGGCAAACGTGGAACCCGAATGCCAATCGCTGGACTTACATCAGCTTTCGAACCAAAACGCACCCACACTAGAAACCAGATGCCACTTGATGGACTTATACCGGAGTCCAAGCACACAACAAGAGGATAGGAATGCCAATCGTGGGGCTTACATCCATCTTCTGACACACACAAAGACAAAACAAAAAGGGCGCCCGGAGAGATCAGCTCATCTCCTGCCTACGTACCTCATCTGGTATGAGGATCAGGGCGACGTAGTTCCCCTACGGAGGGACACAAGGCTAGCCTAACCAGATAACAGAGGGAGGCACAACTAGGGAGACTAACTCGAGCCTAGATGTTATCATGCATAATCATCCCTAAGTCAAGGTTGCTACCTAACTTGCACAGGGAGCAAGCCTATCTTAATCAGCTCAAACAGCAAAGCAGACAAACAATCAAAGATAGCACACACTATATACACACAAGTGGGGCTCAATCAAGGGGTTAGGCTGCAAGAGCAAGCCATCTGTATCTGGGTGATGTTAGCTCTTAACCTTGACATTGAGAGTCAAGGTGAAGTTGATGAAAGGTGAGTGAAGATAAGACTTCACAGCTCCTATCCCTGGCCTGGGAGAGCTTCAGACAATCAAGTGTGGGTCCAGAAAGTGGGAACCCTTCTACACTTATGACACTGACTCAACTGATCTTGGGTTAGTGTCCACAAGGCATCAACATGTGATGTGAGCCAAGGGACGACTCAACAGAATAACAGGAGGTGGACTACACACCTCTTGTGTCTGCCAATTGCCTTAACAAAGGTCTTTACCTGCTTGGGGACAAAAATAAACAAGCACAAACATTGCCTCTTAAGGAGGACTTCAGACAGGTGCCTGGCCAGGTCTTCCAGACTACATGGAGAAGAGATCACTATACCTCAGTGCTCAAGCTAGCAAGCAAAGCACAATCAAGTTCACAAAGGAACTATAGCAACTAAGGTACCTGAAATCAATCCAATATAATCAGTACTCAGCTCAAACAATAAGCAAACAGACGATGGTCAACAGTTAACTATACAGTCAAACAACAGTCAATGCACAAAGGTGCAAGCCACATGGCACAAACTCAAGTTTCAAAATCTACAAAATAAACTCAAAGTTAATCATAAACAAGCTACAAGCCAACTCCAATTGAGTGCACATCATCAAGCATAAGCAATTGTGCTCTTAACCTGAAACAAATCCCAAATGTGAGAGCACAAGATCACTAGTACAAGACTAGGGTCAAAATGATATCAAAAAGTCAAAACAGAACATGAAACTTATCAAAAGTCAAGATCAATCAATTAAGAAACAAACCCAAGTGGTTTCACATTCATATCATTCATCATTATCATTTCATGAAGGAAAAAGCACAAAACATGCAATCTAGAACCTCAAAAAATTTATGATCAAACAGCATTCATAACATGTCAATCATACCAAATTTCAATAAATCCTCAAAAAATTTATGATCAAACAGCATTCATAACATGTCAATCATACCAAATTTCAGCTCATTTGGACCAAGGGAAGCAAGTCAATGAAATTCATAAAGTCAACACAAATTCATACAAGCCAATACAACGCATCAAAACATGCATCCACTTCAACCAATCATAAAACAGCAATCAAACATGATAAATGAATGGGACTAAAACCAAGATGCACTTCAAGATGTTCACAATATTCATGCCAAATTTCACAGCCATCCAATTAATAACCAGAATTTCACAAATCAAATGGGAACATGTATCACAAAAAGTTAACAAATGACTAAACAGCAAATAAAATCCCAATCAAATAGGAAATGCATTCAAAAACTCCAGAAAATTCACATGTATTCTCAACATTCACAAGTATTCTCATGCAAAGATCCAGCTCAATTCAAGTTCAATAAGCATTGCAAATAAAATCAGGAAGTTGCACAAAGCATGGCATGGCACAAAATGTAACACTCCGAAGATCATAACATAACTCTCAATCCAGGAACTCAAAAATTACAAACCATATATCAAAATGACCAGGAATGTGTCTACTTTAAGCACAAAAAATTTCAAGAATTTATAATGAAGCATCATCATTTTATGAACAAAAGAGTAGGCATGGTGCACAAAAGGACATGTCTAAACAAACCCTAGCCAAATATTTTTTCCACACGTGCACAATATTATTAAAAATCACCATAAAATCCAGCACATGATAAGGAGAATGGCACAAAAAATTGCATCAAATTTGGATTAAAATGGAGTGAGTTATTGATTTTTAATCATGGAAGAAAAATAAAAAAAGTGAAATAAGGCATGGTGAATTATGGAGTCATGGTGAAATAAATGTCCAAAGGCCAAAAAATGAAATGGTGCCACTAGGAATCGAAGCTGGTCCTTATTTGAACATAAGCGCGCGTAAACATCATCCGGTATGAACAGTAACACGAATACGGATCTAAAAGCCAATCTTGGAAAATTCTAAGCATTCATACGCGTGTTCTTGACCAAATTCCAACATGAAAATTTTTTAACCAAATCATACAAACTTTATATCAACAGAATCCTTGTTCAATGTACATCATGGATCCATAAATAATTAAGCCTAATTCCTCATGATTAAAAAGAATCGAAGCAAAACATGTTCATGTATGAAACTTCAAATTCACATATCTTCCTCAAATCTCAATGAAAATTCATGATTCAAGTTGCAGCATGCTATACAATAGGAGATCTATCAAAGCCATATCATAGTTTTGAGAATTAGCTCGGTCGAGTTCTAACCTTTTGGATGATGCAGGTCTTGATTCAGTGATTTCAATGCTCCAAAGTGTGAAATAGATGCAGGTTAATGCTTAGGAAGATGATTGGAATAGGTACTTCAGCTCGATTACGCTCCAGATCCAAGAATCATCAAACTGCCATGAGAGAGCTTGGATGCAACAGTCGAGAATCTTCAAGGATTTGGCCACGATTTTGTGCAACAGTTCTTCACAAGTACCTGCAGAAGATGAATTACACCAGCACGAGCACGATGGATGATGAATTTCAATGGAAATGGTGAAAAAAGTGTGAAAAAGTTTTGAAGAAAATTGAGTGAATTTGGTGATTTCTGTTCAAATCTGAAATTATGATTGTGATTAGGTGTTTCTGTTATGATTAGGGACTTTATACCATGTGCTTAATCCATCGTTAAACAAGATTAGCAAGAATGATGTGAATTAGCAAGATGCAATTTTCATGTAATTGGCAAAAATGACCTTTTTTTAATGCAGCCAATGTAACAGTGCAAATACCATTCAAACAAGTCCAAATTGATGTTTATGGTGTGTTAGAAGTGGTTTGGTATGCAAATGACATGTATTTCTCAAAATCACCTTTTTTCCCACCAAAATACAAATTAGTTCACTTGAAAAATGCCATTTTGATGTGTTGATTTTTGATGAAATGTAATGATGCAATGTGATAGTACATGTCAAATGTGACTTGCTCAAAAAAGAATCACCCAATTTAGCCAAATGGTTCATGAGTTATGGTCCTTTGAAGTTCAAATTTTTCTGAAAATGATTTGATCATAACTTGCCAACCACACATGAGAATTTCATGTTCTTGGACTTTTTGGAAAGGTGAGATCAAGATCTTCAACTTTCATGTTCGACAAAATTCCATTTGAAGCTTGTATGATGAAGTAATTTTGAGGAGAAGAACTTTCCATTTTTGGCAGTTTCCAATTACAGGTCACCTGCTATTTTAGGAAACTTTTCATCTGACTTCAAATTCTTCAATCTTGATCTTTGAAATGTCAAATGAGACATGTATGGACATGAATGAAGCCTTTCAAACCATCTCCCACCTTCAAATCCATAAAATCAGGCACAGTTGACCACAGTTGACCATAGTTGACTTTCTAGGGTTTCAGCTGAAATTCAGCCTGACTGATGACTTCTGAGCATCTAATCTTTGGCCAAACCACTTCACAATGATCACATAATCATATGAACTTGATAAACCAACCCTAGGGCTTTGTTTCCTTGAGAAATGCACTTGCTTGCTTGATTGACTAATTCTCTTGATCAGTTTGACCTAATCTTGTCTGATGACTTGCACTTGGGCAAAGGACAATGCAATGCTATGCAGTGGACTATGTTATGTTAATGACCTAATGATGAAAATGTATGTACACAAGGTAGGTGCAAATTTGAGGCGCTACAGAGCCCATACCCTCAGATGGTTGATGATCAATTCATAGAGACCCTCAGGCTTGAATCACCTAACTTCCCCATCTTTTGAAAAGCCTTTGGAGGATGATCTTCTTATTTTCATATGAGATGCAAAATTCAATTCCTAATGCCCTAAAACATGAAATGCAATGCCCCAAACTAGTCTCAAGAAGAGGAGGGAAAATTTTGAGGTGTTACAACACCCCTTCGACTTTATGCCCTTCACTTAGAATCCTAGTGACTAGGTTCCTTATGGCACGATCAGCATAATACATGTCTTTTGGAAGAGAGGAGTTACCAGAGGTATTACCTTGCTTATCTTCAGCCTTAGAGGAGGGACCTGGGGTGTCGCCTGGTATCATGCAAAGTGGACTGACGTCCATTACGTCTTCATCTACAAACTCCATGGAGGGAGCCTTTGCATGGTGAGAGGATTTTGAACCAGATGATGATGGATGTTGAGACATGTTGTAGGACTTTTGAGAAAATTTTCTTTGCCCTAGCTGAGCTTCTCTGAGAAGTTGAATGGAAATGGAGATTGCTGAGTTTAGGTAGCGTGTGTTAAGGGAATAGATACTATTTTCAATGCTAGGGAATGATTTGTTATTAATGTGGCTATTTCTTTTAAGAGGGAAAACACTATTTTTATTTCTTTTATTTTTCCACTTTAATTGTCATAATTTCACAAGAGTCCAAATCCCTAATTTTCCTCCCTCATATTCAATTTGAATTTCACCCAAATTCCTTGCAACCCTGTTTGCTAGTTCCAATTCATTCTTTAGACCTCTGGATTTGTCTTCCACGAATTTTCTAATGAATTGATAATAGAAAAAATAGTACTTTGTCCATCTGTGATGAGTCTGATTTTTGGACCTAGTTTCAGCATTCAGGTTATCAAAATACAATGTCATGACATCGTGTGTGACATTGTATGCTATCATCAATAGTTTCATCCAACCCAGTTTAGCCCAACTGCTTCTATCTTCTATACTTTTCATATGTGTAGAAGCAGGTGTCATTCCAATCTTCTCCACATTGTTCTTGGCCTTTTTGCTTCGAGATAAGCATAACGTCCCCTGTGGCCTAGTCCCAATAGTTCCAAACTGCCTATGACTGGTCATATGTTCACCTATTTGATCTAACCTCTCAGTTTTTTGAGCCATCATAACCTTTTTTCCTCTGAACTTCTGGTGTGACATCTTTGTTTGACATTTCCCACATACTTGTTTTTCGTCACTCTTGAGAGCATTTATACTCATCCAATACTTTAAGGGATAATCCATTTGAGAGCTCCACATGTAGCAGTTGTCTTTGGTCCTGATTCCTTTTATAATTACTTTAATATTTTTGTCAAGGATTAGGCATTCAGTTTTGGTGAAGTTAACATTCAGACCTTGATCACATAATTGACTGATGCTTATTAGATTTGCAGTCAAGCCCTTAACTAGTAGAACCTTGTCAAGTTTAGGAACTCCAAGACAATCAAGCTTACCTGTTCCCTTGATTTCTCCTTTTGCTCCATCTCCAAAGGTTACATGGCTTATGGTATGATGATGCAGATCAGTTAGCAGGTCTTGGTTTCCAGTCATGTGTCTGGAACATCCACTATCAAAGTACCATTCTTCTCTGGCTGAGATTCTGAGGGGAATGTGAGCTATCAGACTAGTAACATTAGTCTTAGGAATCCATTGTTTCTCAATGATAGGCCTGTGCTGTTTGGGTCTAGATTGATAGTGGTTCTGATGATGATGAGCAGGCCTAGGATAACCATACAGTTTATAGCAAAATGGCTTCAGATGACCAAATTTCCCACAGTGATGGCATATCCATCTTTGGTGTTTCCCTTTCTGCTGTTTTTTTCTCTGGTGTTGTGACATATGATGTGACATCACAGATTTACTTTTATTGTGGATCCACTTAGGTTTGGCTTGAAATCTGGCACTAGTGTAGCTGCACTCAGGTTTTGAGTCATTATACCCAATGCCTGATTTGTCTTCTGCTATTTGTCCAGTTTGGAGAATCTTGTCTAAGGAGTCAGATCCATTGCTTAACATCCTTACATACTTGGTCATCTCTTCTAGTTTAGAATTTAGGAACATGACTTCAGTTTTCAACTTAGAGATAGTATTCATATGGTTTGCCTTCTCATTTTCCAGCTGTGCAATCTTCTGTCTTTCAGCTTGAGGATTTTCAACTAGCTTGGCATTCAGAACCACTGCTTCTATTTGTAAATTGGAGATGATTTCCAAGTATTCTTTCTTCTCATTCTCCAGTTGAGTTACTTCCTTCTTATTGTGTTCAACCTGTTTGCACAGATCTACACTTTTGATACACAACTCTCTGTAGGTAGATGCCAATTCTTCAAAGGTTACTTCACCATCACTTGAGTCTTCATCAGATCCCCATCTTCCTGTCAAAGCAGTCACAAGATTTGCAGCCTCCTCTGTTTCACTCTCATCAGACCAAGTGGCAACAAGACCCATCTTCTATTTCCTGAGGTAGGTTCCACATTCTGTTCTAATGTGTCCATACCCATCACATTCATAGCACTTTACTTCTTTTCCTTCTTTGGGCTTCTCCTCTGACCTTACTCTTCTTCCATTGCTGATGTCAGATGAGATGTTCTTGACATTTGCCTTGGATCTTACATCCATTTTCTTTAACAATCTGTTGAACTGTCTCCCTAACATTGCAACTTCATTGGCCCACTCTTTATCCACATCTTGACTGTTTTCCTCTTCTGTGTTTGACATGAAGGAAATTCTTTTGGTTTTCTTTTCAGTTCCATCATTCAATCTCATCTCAAAGGTTTGGAGGGAAACAATTAACTCATCAACCCTCATGTTGGAAATGTCTTGAGACTCTTCTAAGGCAGTCACCTTCATTGCAAATCTCTTAGGGAGTGACCAGAGTATTTTTCTTACCAGCTTTTCATCTGTCATCTTCTCTCCCAGGGCTCCTGAAGCATTAGCAATTTCAAGGATACTCATGTGAAATTCATAAATGTTTTCATCTTCCTTCATCCTTAAGTTTTCAAACTTGGAGGTGAGCAGCTGAAGTCTAGACACCTTTACCCTAGAGGTGCTTCATGAGTGGTCTTGAGAATGTCCCAAGCATCTTTGGCCACTTCATAGTTGTTTACCAGCCTGAAAATATTCTTGTCTACCCCATTGAATATTGCATTCAAGGCTTTAGAGTTTCCAAGAGCAAGATCATCCTCCTCCTTGGACCATTGTTCTTCAGGCTTCATCTCAGCAGTGGCTTCTCCTTCTTTAGTAACTACAGGGTGTACCCAGCCTGTCAACACAGCTTTCCAAGCCTTGTTATCAAGAGATTTTAAAAAAGCTACCATTCGAGGTTTCCAATAGTCATAGTTAGAACCATCCAAAATTGGGGGCCTATGAACAGATCCTCCATCTCTCTCCATTGTACCAGAAAGTATTGTCCCTAGATCTCACCCAGAACCAGAGCAGGATGTCAGCTCTGATACCAATTGAAATTCTGGTATCAGATATAAGATGTCGAAGGCAATGTCACGACACTAATATCTGTTCACACACAATGGATAAATATACAAAATGGTAAAGCAAATAACACAAGCAATTGTTAACCCAGTTTGGTGCAACTCACCTACGTCTGGGGGCTACCAAGCCAGGAAGGAAATTCACTAAAATAGAATTAGTTCAAAGACTCTCCGTACACTTCAACAAGTTACAGTCTTTCTCACCTAATCTCTACCCGTGCAATTTCTACCTAAGCACTCTTAGATATGAGAACCCACTCACTTCCCTTACAATCACACACCAGTGATTTTAAACAACAATCCCTTGAGAAAAGAAAATACTTTTCAATTACACACTCTTGATTTTACTTCACAGTTTCAATTAAGAAGACACACTCTTGATCTTGCTTCTCAGCTTTGATCAAGAAGACACACACTCTTGCTTAACAGCTTTAGAGTGACAAGTTACAACCACAAATCAGTCCAATTCAATCATAAATGGATGACTTGAATGACCTATAAGTCTTACGACTAAACAGACACAAACCCTAGCTCTCTCTATGTATTTCGCTCAGTCTTGGTTGTGTGTTCAAACAGGTTTTCTAAGTGAAGCATGAGGATCAAGAATATGTAATAATATGGAATTGGAGACCTCTGAAACCGCGATCTCTCAAGCTCTACTTCTCCAGATCAACCTTCTTGAACTTCCTTTGAAGCTTTGTGCAAAAAGCAATGGATGAAACCTCTTGAATATGCTTCAATTTCCAAATCCGATCAACTTGAGAATGTGCTTGGACTGCTCGAATTCTTGAGATATAGCTCCAAATAATGGATGATTCTTGATCAGTGAAGCATGAGGATCAAGAATATGTAATAATATTTGAGGCTTGTGTGGAGAAAAATCAAATTCGATTGAGAGAAAATTTTGGAGAGACTCTTGAATTCTAGATCTGAAATGGTGGTTATGGCAGTTATGATTAGGGTTTCACTATTTATACTCCTTGCTAATCACACTGATAATCATTTTAACCATTCACTAATCATGATTAGTGAGTTATCATGCCAATTGCAAAAATGCAAATTAAGCTCTCATGGCCATAATGCACGTGTTCAGCCCCATGCTAAGGTTGAAATCCACTCAAGAGCAACCAAGGGTCAAGATTTGAAGATTGTTTTGCTTGCATCTTAAGCCAAGAATGAATAGTGAAGATTTGCTCCATTTTGAACATGTGTAAAATAATGAACATACACGCCTATTCCATGCATGGCAAGGGCTCACTTTTACTCAAATATGGTCCATGAAGAAAGTTGAAATAAAGCCTTGCCTTGGTTCTTAGTGAATTTTGATTTGTAGCATGATATCATCCTTATAACAAATGTGAAATAATGTGATTTTTGACCATGATTCCTCTTGCACAATTGAGTCAAATGATGTCATTTTGAGATGTCTTGAACATGAGAAGCACTTTGCAAAAAGAATGAACCAATTTGAAGCATTATATCAAAAGTTATGCCATTTTGAATTTCCATGCACACTTTGTGATCAAATGACCATAACTTCTCAACCATTCATCATATGAACATGAATTAAGACTTTTTGGAAAGGGGAGACAAAGATATACAACTTTCATGTTCACCAAAAATCCATTTGGGATTCCTTTGATATTGAAAAGTCAAGTTGAAAGTGGACCAAAAACTTGCCAAATTTGGAAACTTTGAATTATAGGTCATTTTCCATTTTTAGTAACTTTTGCCATGACCTTTGAATCTTCAAGATGGATGTTTAGAATGATGAATAGACCCCATTTGAACATGATTAAGGTGTCTCAACTCATTTCCCCACCTCATAGCCCTCAGTTGACTGCACAGTTGACTTTTGGTCCTCAGATGACCTTGAAATGTCTTGATCAACTTGAACCTCTACCACTTGGTGAAATTGATTCAAAATGGAATCCTAGATCATGTAAGCTCCTTATAATAATCATGTGATCCTCATCCCAAGAAAATACCTCATCTCTTTGAGAAACCCTAGTTGGAAGAACTGCATTGGTTAGGGTTGACCAGAGGTCACAACCCTAATCCAGAGGAACTTGAGGATGAACTCTGAAACCCTTGATGATAATAGAAACATGTTGATGGTAATATATCCTTGCAGATAATATGATGCCCAAGACCTTTGAAGAATCAGGAAACCCTAATTGGAGCCCATACCCTCAGATGGTTGATGATCAATTCATAGAGACCCTCAGGCTTGAATCACCTAACTTCCCCATCTTTTGAAAAGCCTTTGGAGGATGATCTTCTTATTTTCATATGAGATGCAAAATGCAATTCCTAATGCCCTAAAACATGAAATGCAATGCCCCAAACTAGTCTCAAGAAGAGGAGGGCAAATTTTGAGGTGTTACAGCTGCCCCTATTTAATCCACTGGAGACCCGAAAAGAAGATAGCAGCGGCTTTCGCACTTTCGAGGTATCAAGGGATTGCATACAGTAAAAGCCTGAAAATTTACACTGAAGTGAAGTGAAGTAACAATGCCTGTCAGAATCGGCAAAGAGGTGGTCTTGAAAGAAGAATCCGTCTGGTATGGTGAGAGTCGGTCCGAATACCGAAAAAGAAATGTTAACCCGGATACCAAAATAAATGGTAACACAGAAATACCCATGGCCTGAATGCCACTCATCAGTCTGAATACTGGAAATGACTTCGATCTGAGCATCGGAAGATATGAGATTATCAATATCGGTCTGAACACCGAGAGACTGGCCTGAATGCCACTTCGGTCTGAATACCTGAAAAACTGGCCTAAATGCCACAAGTTGCGTCGACCTGAACGTCGGAAACTTCTTCGATCTGAATATCGGAAAATTATCCTGAATGCCACTTCGGTCTGATTACCGGAAACCTGGCCTGAATGCCACAAGTTGCTTCGACCTGAACGTCAAAAACTTCTTCGATCTGAACATCGGAAAATTGGCCTGAATGCCACTTCGGTTTGAATACCGGAAAACTGGCCTGAATGCCACAAGTTGTGTCGACCTGAACGTCGGAAACTTCTTCGATCTGAACATCGAAAAATTGGCCTGAATGCCACTTCGGTCTGAATACCGGAAACCTTTCATGCCAGTCAGCATCGGCAGAAATAAGGAAAATGATAATTGAGGCGGTGCATGGGCCAACGACCCCTACTGGGAATAATAAAGATAAGTCGTGAACAATCTTCAGTCCGAGTACTGGAAACAACTTCTGGCTTATCACTTGGGATACCGAGAATGCCTTATGTTTTACATGCGTATGTTTGAATTTTTCAATGGCGTAATGCTCCATGAAAATGGAAATGCTACGCAATTTGGGAGGATGCAATCCAATACGATTCTACATGCAGGGATGCGAAATGCTTTTCTAAATGATGAATGCATAAAAAGTATCCCCCTCAGGGGACGGCACGAGCAACTCTGTTGAGGAACTCGATATCGCTCTAATCTCCAACCCTGCTCGGGATAACACTGATGCCGAGGAAAGAGTAACCCTCACTGGGGACGACCTGCACTGACCTCGATCTGCTCGGGGACTTTACTGGGGAAAAACTACCAACGCACACCCCTGCCGGGGAACAACAACCTTCAGGCCTGGCTGCTAAGGAAACACCGACCTCGAACCCGCTGGGGAGATACAGAATATTTGATATGGAACACCTGCCGACCCGTCGAACATTGGTATTCACCATCTAACCACAATGTCAATTTTCCACTTCTTCAGACTTTGAAGAGTCTTCTTGATTAACCCTCTAGGATCGTCACAATTCTTTCGCCGTCTCTACACCATTCTTCAATTCCTCATCCCTGATTGGACCTCAAAGGAATCTGTTGTCAAAAAGAAATGCTTCGCACCACCACCTGCAAGTGAGTGAAAATAACCAACAGCACCTGCAAAAGAGATCGTAAGATAAAACGTGCCCCAGGCGCGCCAAAATTTCAACACCCAGGTCACTCAACCTTCCGAATAAGATTTCAAGTTTCAATCCTTTAAACATGCATTGGAAAAGACCTCTACATCTCAAAATGCAAAGATTCTTATCAAAATAAATGGATGTTTTCGCAATCAAAGCGGTAATGAAAACAAAAACAAAATTATTTGACTGAATATGCATTTTATTGATTGGAAAAAGTGGCTCGTAATCGAGCAGTACACAGGAAGCAATCTCTAAAAAGAGGTAATTGCGCATAAAAGGAAAATCTATTCTAATGGCAATGTGAACCCGTGATCTCATCAAGTTCCAACCCGGTTACAACCCATATGTCCTCAAGACTCTCCGCGCTTTCTGCCTTCCGAAACGAGACGCTTCTGACTGATCTCCGCTTTCAGATTATCCAGGTATCAAATCCAAAGTACAAACGACCATGCTAGACGCAGTTGTTCGTTTCACTCCCTCTTTTGCCTGGACCGTCCTTTCGGGTTTTCAGTCAACCGGGATACCCTTTTTTGCCCAAGCCGCCCTTGTGGGGTTTTCGACTTGCCGGGTGTACAATTTTTTCTTTTTATCCCTAATTTTTGCCCGAACCTTTTTTATTTTTATTTCATTTTTTTGGGTTCGCCGGGATGCCCATTTTTGCCTGGACTATTTTATTCTTTTCGTCCAGCGGGTCTCTTATACGAAGTATTTTTTAACTGCGTCCGTATTCACAGGGGATGGGAAATCCTCACCATCCATTGTCGTCAACAACAAGGCTTCGCCAGAGAAAACCTTCTTGACCACGAATGGACCCTCATAATTGGGTGTCCACTTGCCCCGACGATCGTTCTGAGGAGGAAGGATCCTTTTCAACACCATATCTCCCACATGGTACAGACGAGGTCGCACCCTTCGGTCAAAAGCAGGCTTCATTCGCTGCTGGTACAACTGCCCATGACAAATGGCCGCCAGCCTCTTTTCCTCAATCAGGCTCAACTCTTCATACTGATTCCTTACCCATTCAGCCTCTTCCAATTTCACATCCATCAAGACTCTCAATGACGGAATCTGGACCTCAACTGGTAGCACAACTTCCATCCCATACACAAGCGAGAAAGGAGTTGCCCCAGTAGATGTACGCACTGAGGTTCAATACCCATGTAATGCAAACGGCAACATCTCGTGCCAATCCTTATAGGTCACGACCATTTTTTGCACAATCTTCTTAATATTCTTATTAGCCGCCTCGACCGCCCCATTCATTTTTGGACGATAAGGAGAAGAATTGTGATGCTCGATCTTGAACTCTCGGCACAGTTCTACCATCATCTTGTTGTTGAGATTAGAACCATTATCAGTGATGATTCTTTCGGGAACCCCATACCTGCAAATGATGTCTCTCTTCAGGAACCTGGCCACGACCTGTTTCGTCACGTTTGCATAAGACACCGCTTCCACCCACTTGGTGAAGTAATCAATAGCCACTAATATGAACCGGTGCCCATTCGAAGCCGTAGGCTCGATCTTTCCGATCATATCAATGCCCCACATAGCAAACGGCCACGGAGACGACATCAAACTCAACGGATTTGGAGGCACGTGCACCTTGTCAGCATAAATCTGGCATTTATGACATTTCCGCACGAAATTGAAACACTGAGCCTCCATCATCATCCAATAATACCCAACCCTTAGCAACTTTTTCACCATCGCATTCCCACTGGCGTGGGTACCAAACGATCCCTCGTGCACCTCTTTCATCATCAATTGGCTTGCCTCTTTGTCATCGACACATCTAAGCAAAACCCAATCAAAATTCCTTTTGTACAAAACCCCATCTTTATTCAGATAGAACACCATGGCCAACCTCCTCAGAGTCTTCCGGTCCTTCTTAGACGCTCCCTCGGGATACTCTTGGGTCTCTAGATAACGCTTGATGTCATAATACCACGGCTTTTCATCATCAGGCGCTGTTTCGACAAGAAACACATAAGTCGGTCTATCCAGCCGTCCCACCTCAACACTAGGAACTTGATTCCACCACTGCACTTTAATCAAAGCGGCCAGAGTAGCCAAAGCATCTGCTAAAGGATTTTCTTCCCTCGGCACATGGTGCAATTCCACCTTGGTGAAGAACGTCAACAATCTCCTCGTATAATCCCGGTATGGAATTAAGTGGGATTGATGCGTATACCATTTCCCGTTAACCTGGTTCACAACCAAAGCTGAATCTCCATAAATAACAAGGTTCTTGATTCGCAAATCAATCGCCTCTTCGACACCCAAGATACAAGCTTCATATTCAGCCACAGTGTTGGTGCATTCAAATGTTAGTCGGGCAGCAAAAGGAACGTGGGATCCCTTCGGCGTTACCAAAACAACACCAACTCCACTACCATTCATGTTAACGGCCCCATCAAACATCAGAATCCATTCGGACTCAGGGTCAGGCCCCTCCTCCGGGATAGGTTCCTCACAATCTTTCGATTTGAGAAACATGATGTCCTCATCAGGGAACTCAAATTTCATCGGTTGATAATCCTCAATGGGTTGTTGGGCGAGGTAATTAGATAATACACTCCCCTTTATTGCTTTTTGAGAAGTGTACTGGATATCGTATTCAGTCAAAATCATTTGCCATCTCGCAACCCGTCCGGTCAATGCTGGCTTCTCAAAGATATACTTGATCGGATCCATCTTGGAAATCAACAAAGTGGTATGAACCAGCATATACTGTCTCAGTCGGCGAGCAGCCCATACCAAAGCGCAACAAGTTTTCTCGAGCAGTGAATATCTTGTTTCACAGCCGGTAAACTTTTTGCTAAGGTAGTAAATTGCATGCTCTTTTCGACCAGACTCGTCATGCTGTCCCAGTACACACCCCATAGACCCCTCAAGGACTGTCAAGTACAGGATTAACGGTCGCCCCCTCCACAGAAGGCATCAGAATCGGAGGCTCCTGCAAATATTCTTTTATTTTTTTCAAATGCCGCTTGGCAATCATCATTCCACCTGACCGTTTGATCTTTTCTCAACAACTTGAATATGGGTTCACATGTGGTTGTTAGATGAGATATGAACCGTGAAATTTAGTTCAATCTACCTAAGAAACCACGAACCTCTTTTTCTGTTCTCGGTTCAGGCATTTCTTGTATCGCTTTTACTTTAGCAGGATCAACCTCGATTCCCTTTTCACTTACAATAAACCCCAGCAACTTACCGGACCGCACTCCAAAAGTGCACTTATTCGGATTCAACCTCAATTTGAATTGTCTCAACCGGTCAAACAACTTGGCCAAGTCTACCAAATGCCCCTCTTCTGTTTGTGACTTCTCTATCATGTCATCAACATAGCATTCAATCTCATGATGAATCATATCATGAAACAAGGTCACCATAACTCTTTGATATGTGGCACCGACGTTCTTGAGACCGAATGGCATCACCTTATAACAAAAAGTGCCCCATGGTGTGATGAACGTTGTTTTCTCCATATCATCTGGCGACATTTTAATTTGATTATAGCCTGAAAAGCCATCCATGAAGGAAAACACCGAGAATTGAGCCGTATTATCTACCAACCCATCGATGTGAGGTAATGGGAAATCATCTTTCGGGCTAGCTCTGTTCAAATCCCGGTAGTCCACACACATTCTCACCTTTCCATCCTTCTTTGGTACCGGCACAATGTTCGCGACCCAAGGCGGATAATTAGTGACAGCTAGGAAACCAGCATCCAACTGCTTTTATACCTCCTCTTTGATTTTCATGGCCATCTCGGGTCAAGTTCTGCGCAACTTCTGCTTTACTGGAGGACAATCTTCTCTCAATGACAACTTGTGTACAACAATATTGGTATCCAACCCTGGCATATCTTGATAAGACCAGGCGAATATATCAACACACTCTCTCAACAGTGCTACCATTCTGCTCTTGACATTCATCTTCAAAGCGGCCCCAATTTTTTCTTCCTTTCTGACCTCCTCGGTGCCCAGATTAATAATCTCAACTTGCTCCTCGTGCGGTTGAATCACCTTCTCCTCTTGTTTCAACAACCTGGCTAATTCTTCTGGCAGTTCACAATCTTCTTCGCCTTCTTCTTCGGCATGATAGATCGGGTTGTCGAAGTCATATAAGGGTGTAACAGGATTGTCATCAATGAGATCCGGAGAATAATCGCATCTGCATGAATGTTGATTCATGCATTGCTTTTAGAGTCGGAACGAGACAAATTAAAAAGAAGGAAAATGAAAGTAAACATTGCCATTTTTATTATTTTTCAACTGCAAAAATAAATGAAAAACAGAGAACACCGCTTTTAATGCGAAAAACATCTGTTTATTAATGATGCAAATACTGCAGAATGAAACATATGAGGTGGCCCTTACAATGGACCATTATGTTTCGGGCAAAACGTATGGCTTTCATGCAAACAGAATTGACAAACAGAAATATTACTCTTCACGCAGAGTGACAATGATGATCTTTTCGGCCTTTCCAGTTCTGGATCTCCATTCCTGGTACGCACGGTTTTATCCACGAGTCAAGCTCGCAGTCACTGTCAGTCTCTCCACCCATAACAATTGCATTCACCCCCATCTGACCATGTGTCGGCATGGGATTAGCATTAACATTCGGCGATGGTGCAAAATTGATGGCCTTGGAATCCACCAAGTCTTGGACAACATGCTTAAAGGCTTTACAACCCTCAATATTGTGCCCGGGAGCACCAGAATGGAACTCACACTTGGCGTTCTCATCATAACTTGCAGGCCTCTGATCTGGTCTTAACGGAGCTAACATCCTCAACTATACCAACCCGAGATCCTTCAACTTTTTCAACAGAAGGGCATATGTCATGGGTGGCCTATCAAACTGGCGATCTGCCATCCTTCCTCTAACTTGGTACCCAGCCCTTTGTGTTCTCTGCTGAAATGGTTGTTGTTGCTGTTGCTGTTGTGCGGGTTGATTATCAGCAAGAATCGTTACTGCAGCAGCATGCTGGTAGTAATGATTCCTACCGTATCCTCTTTGGGCATATACAACACTCGAGTCACCCTCCTTCTTACGCTGACCATTTCCGAAGGGCTTCTTTAATCCAGACGACGAAGCATTTCCTTGTATTTTTCCCATTTTCAACCAGCTTTCAATCCTCTCACCAGCCACTACTATATCCGCAAAACCAGTAACTGGACATCCCACCATTCTCTCAGCAAAAGTCCCCTGAAGAGTACCCATGAACAAATCTGACATCTCCCGATCCACCAATGGAGGTTGAACCCTGGCAGCCAACTCTCTCCACCTTTGTGCATACTCTTTAAACCCCTCGTTCGGCTTTTGAGACATACCCTGCAACTGGGTGCGGCTTGGTGCCATGTCAGCGTTGAATTGGTACTGTTTGAAGAAAGCATCCCCCAAATCCTGCCAGCTCTTTATATCTGACGATCTCAGCTTGGTGTACCACTCGAGAGACCCGCCAGATAAGCTATCCTGGAAAAAGTACATCCAGAGCTTCTGATCCATGGTGTAGGCAAATATCTTTCGAACAAAGGCCTGAAGATGAGTTTCCATGCAAGAACTTCCATTGTACTTATCAAACGTGGGCACCTTGAACTTCTGTGGGATCACAATCCCCTCAACCAGCCCCATATTTGTCATGTTAATAGTCCCAAGAGTAGTATGGCTTTCTAGAGCCCTAATCTTTTCTGCTAATACCTGAATCTCTTTGTTCGGCGGTTGAACACCATACTGACCAAACTGCTCATTCAGCATAGAGAACTGATCTTCTTTTTTATCCTTCAGAGCCCCAAAGAAAGGAGAGAACTGATTTTCCTTTAGAGTGTTGCCAACATGACCTGGACCACCTGTAACACCCTTCTAAATTACCCCAAATATTTAATTAAAATAACAACATATATCAATCAGAGTAAATATGCAATTAAGGGTGTCACACAATCACTTCACACCATTCACCAAAATAACTGTCATGCTCTTTATTTAATCAAAATAAACATTGCATAATTCGCAGCGGATAGAAATCAAATCAATCATGCAAAACATGTAGCATATTACATGTAAACTGGTTCACAACCAACAATAAAACATTTAAAACATCCCATCCCGATGTTACATCTACCAGAGCATGACCCACTAAGGAACTACACTAGACTTCAAGCACTAGCTCCTACTCAATCACTGCTCGTTACCTGAAAAATAGTTGTAAGGGTGAGTTCCTCAATCGATATAATAAGCATTATAAAATATCATGCAATGTTAAGTAATTTAACACATTTCATCACCCTAATCATAACACACATTCAGTAACGGCACATCAACTCAAACATCATGCTCAACACCAACATAAAACACACGTATAATATTGGAATACATCCATTCATATTATACGCCATACATACATTATGCAATGAGACTCCATGCATGCGGTACCGACTATTCGTGAACATATAGTTCAACTTCACCGACCAAATCCAGGTACGGCTACCAAGCTCACTAGTCCCACTCATTTGAGACCTAGTGACTCACATCACTAATTCCTCACCATGGGAATTAGCTACCACCCCAAGGGCCATGCTATGCACGCTAACCACCTAGCATGCAAACATCAACAACAGTCCAAAATGACTAACATCACTAATTCCTCACCATGGGAATTAGCTACCACCATAAAGGCCACATTATGCTATGCCAAATCACCTAGCATACAACATCAACAACAATCCACAATGGACATATGCTCACACTCTAAGCCATAAAACAGTCCATCCACAATTACATACATAATGTATACATTCACAACATTATGCATATTTTCACACATCATCAGCATATTTATCACATAATCATATTATGTCATGCCAAATAATTCAGTCACAGTATTAGCACACTCTACTAATACCTATCATACTCAAAACAACTGGAAATAATCCCTACTATATCACACACCGATATAGGCCAATCACCAATTATGTTCACAACATTAAAATATCAATTTTTCCAATTTCCCACAGTGTTAACCGGTTAACGCCCTGGGTTAACCGGTTAACGCAGGACAGAACACGCTTTCTGGCCAATTTTAACAGTGTTAACCGGTTAACGCCCTGGGTTAACCGGTTAACGCAGACAGAACAACAATTTCTCAGAAATCACAACAGCGTTAACCGGTTAACGCCCTGGGTTAACCGGTTAACGCAAGCAAAACAGCAATACTTCATAATTCCTAACAGTGTTAACCGGTTAACACCCTGGGTTAACCGGTTAACGCAAGACAGAAAGCTGTTCCTGCGCTAACACGAAGCAGAATGCAGAATTCTCCGCATTTTCCGCCGTTGGAGGACTTCCGGACCTCCGATTCCGATTCCGTAAAAAGCTATACGTTCGGAAAATCACTACCCATCCAATTACGGATTCAATTACGGCTTTAACATGGTTTATTCATCACAATTTTTCAGCATTCAACATCCCAATTAGGGTCAAATCAATGGCTTATCACTACCCATTACATGTTAACCCATAATACCCATTAAACGACGATAAACCCCCCTTACCTGAGTTAATCCGGCGAATCTTTAAGCTTCAAGCTTTTCTCTTCTCCAACCTTCTTCCTCTTGCTCTGTCTCTTTGCCCTTTTCCTCTTTTCAGCCGCTTCTCTGTTTTTCACGTGAAAACTCTTTTTACCAAAAATGGAACTCTTTTTCCTTATTTCCAACATATATATATTTTCCAATAATTATTATTCCAATAATAATAATAATAATCCAATAATTCCAATTATTTAATTAAATTAATAAATATAATATTAACTTAAATTAAATAATTATCTTATTTTTATCGGGGTGTTACAACTCTCCCCCACTAAAAGAGTTTTCGTCCTCGAAAACATACCTCAAGCGAATAACTCCGGATAGGACTCCCTCATCTGACTCTCAAGTTCCCAAGTCACATTGCCACCTGCTGGTCCTCCCCAAGCTACCTTCACCAAGGCAATCTCTTTACCCCGCAACTGCTTCAACTCTCGATCCTCGATCCTCATAGGTCATGTTTCAACAGTCAGGTTATCTCTCACCTGTACATCATCTATTTGGACTACATGCGACGGATCAGGAATGTACCTCCTCAACTGAGACACATGAAAAACCTCATGCAAATTCGCAAGTGACGGCGGTAAAGCGATACGATAAGCTACCTCCCCTATCCTCTCCAAAATCTGATAAGGACCAATAAATCGAGGTGTCAACTTCTTCGACTTCAAAGCTCGACCAACCCCAGTTATCGGAGTAACACGAAGAAACACATGATCTCCCTCTTGGAATTCAAGTGCCTTCCTCCTCTTGTCGTGATAACTCTTCTGACGACTCTGAGCAATTCTCATCTTCTCCTGAATCATCTTAATCTTTTCCGTAGTTTGTTGAACAATCTCCGGTCCAACTACAGCACTCTCACCGGACTCATACCAACATAAAGGTGTCCGACATCTCCTACCATACAAAGCTTCAAACGGTGCCATACCAATGCTCGAATGAAAACTATTGTTGTAGGTAAACTCAATCAAAGGCAAATAACAATCCCAAGCACCTCCCTTTTCCAAAACACAAGCCCTCAAAAGATCCTCCAGTGACTGAATCGTCCTCTCAGTCTGACCATCAGTCTGCGGATGATATGCAGAACTCAATCTCAGCTTAGTTCCCAAAGCCCTCTGCAAACCTTCCCAGAACTTCGATGTAAATCTAGGATCTCTGTCCGAAACAATACTCGACGGGATACCGTGCAAACTTACAATTTTCTCAATATACAACTCGGCTAATCTCTCTAACGGATAATCCATTCTGATCGGAATGAAATGAGCCGATTTCGTCAATCTATCAACAATCACCCAAATAGCTTCAAAATTCTTACTTGTCCTCGGTAAACCAGAAACAAAATCCATACTGATACTATCCCACTTCCACTCTGGAATAGCCAACGGTTGCATTAGTCCAGACGGCTTCTGATGCTCAATCTTCGACTTCTGACAAGTCAAACAAGAATAAACAAAACTCGCAATTTCTCTTTTCATTCCCGGCCACCAAAATAGCTTTTTCAAATCATGATACATCTTCGTAGCTCCAGGATGAATACTCAAGCCACTACGATGTCCTTCCTCAAGAATACTCTTCTTAAGTTCGGTAACATCCGGAATACACACCCGATTACCAAATTTCAAAACACCATTCTCATCAACTCTGAATTCACCACCTTGACCTTGATTCACTAGAGTCAACTTATCAACCAAAAGCACATCGGATTTCTGACCCTCTCTGATCTCATCCAGAATACTACTTGTTAACTTCAACATTCCCAATTTAACACTATTGTGAGTACTCTCACACACCAAACTCAAGTCTCTAAACTGCTCAATTAAATCCAATTCCTTAACCATTAACATAGACATATGTAATGATTTCCGACTCAATGCATCAGCCACTACGTTTGCTTTACCCAGATGGTAATTCAAACCAAAGTCATAATCCTTCAGGAACTCTAACCATCTCCTCTGTCTCATATTCAGCTCTTTCTGATCAAACAAATACTTTAAACTTTTATGGTCACTGAAAACCTCAAATCTTGACCCGTACAAGTAATGCCTCCATAACTTCAGAACAAATACCACGGCTGCCAACTCTAAATCGTGTGTCGGATAGTTCCTCTCATGAACCCTCAGTTGTCTCGAAGCATAAGCTATAACCTGCTTGTTCTGCATCAACACACCACCCAAACCCAACAATGAAGCATCACAGTAAACCTCAAATGATTCCGACGAACTCGGTAATATCAGAATAGGAGCAGTAGTCAACCTTCTCTTTAACTCTTGGAAACCTTCTTCACATTTTGAGTCCCAAACAAACGCTTGCCCCTTTCTAGTCAACATCGTCAACGGTAACGCCAACTTAGAAAATCCCTCGATGAATTTCCTATAATAACCTGCCAAACCAAGGAAACTTCGAATCTCAGCAACAGACTTAGGAGCTTCCCACTTAGATACCGCTTCTATCTTAGAAGGATCAACAGCAACACCATCTCTTGAAATCACATGACCAAGAAAACTAACCTCTTCTAACCAAAATTCACACTTTGACAGTTTAGCAAATAACTTCTTTTCTCGTAGAACTCCTAAAACCACCCTCAAATGCTCAGCATGCTCTTCTTCAGATTTCGAATACACCAAAATATCATCAATAAACACCACAACAAACTGATCTAGGTACGGATGGAAAATCCTATTCATATACTCCATAAATACTCCAGGCACATTAGTCACACCAAAAGGCATTACAGAATACTCATAATGTCCATACCTTGTTCTGAAGGCAGTCTTCTGAATATCCTCAGTTTTCACACGTATCTGATGATATCTCGATCTCAAATCTATTTTGCTGAACACACTCGCACCAACTAACTGATCCATCAAATCATCAATCCTCGGCAAAGGATACCGATTCTTGATCGTCACTTTATTCAGTTGCCTGTAGTCCACACACAACCTCATAGTACCTTCTTTCTTCTTAACCAATAACACTGGTGCACCCCACGGTGACACACTCGGACGAATAAATTTCTTATCCAACAGATCTTCCAACTGACTCTTCAATTCAGTTAACTCAACAGCAGACATACGGTACGGAGCCATCGACATCGGCCTAGTACCAGGTACCAAATCAATCGAGAACTCAACTTCACGCTCTGGCGGTAATTCATTCACTTCTTCCGGAAACACATCAGGAAAATCACACACCACAGCTAGATCGCAAATCACCAGTTTATCTTTAGCCTCCAAAGTCGCTAACAGCATAAACAACTCTGCCCCATCTGCTACTGCCTCATTCACCTGCCTTGCTGATAGAAACAAACTCATTCCTTCCTCGATCTCAGGAAAAATCACAGTCTTATCAAAACAGTTGATAGAAACTCGGTTACACACCAACCAGTTCATACCCAGAATAACATCAATCTGCACTAGTGGAAGACACACTAGGTCCATCCCAAAGTCTCTACCAAAAATACTCAAAGGACAATTTAAACAAACTGAAGTAGTAGTCACTGAACCCTTCGCAGGAGTATCAATCACCATACTTCCATGCATCTCAGATATCTCTAACTTAAGTTTCACAGCACAATCCAAAGATATAAAGGAATGAGTCGCACCTGTGTCAATAATAGCTACAAGAGGAAAGCCATTAATATAACACGTACCTCGGATCAAACGATCATCTGCAAAAGTCTCAGAACCCGATAAAGCAAAGACCTTGCCTCCCGACTGGTTCTCTTTCTTCGGCTTAGGACACTGTGGGCTAATATGACCCACCTCTCCACAGTTGAAACAAGTCATAGTCTTCAACCGGCACTCTGCAGCCAAGTGACCACCTTTGCCACACTTGAAACACTTCTTCTCAGCACTGGTACACTCATGGAAACGATGTCTAGCCTGACCACATCTGTAACACTTAGCAGGGGCACTAGAGTCTCCCCCACTAGGCCTCTTCATCCCACTCTGTCTCTGGAAACCTTTGCCAGCTGCATACGGTTTCCCACGATCATTCTGATTCTTGCCTTTCCTATCAACCCTCTGCTGATAGCTCTCCGCTCTGGCTTTGGTATCCTGTTCAAAAATCCTGCAACAGTCAACCAAATCAGAAAACACTCTAATCCGTTGATACCCAATAGCCTGCTTAATCTCGGGACGTAACCCGTTCTCAAACTTCACACATTTCGAGAATTCCCCAGTAGCCTCATCATAGGGAGTGTAATACTTCGACAGCTCCGTGAACTTAGCAGCATACTCAGTAACAGACCGATTGCCCTGCTTCAATTCCAAGAACTCTATCTCTTTCTTTCCTCTAACATCCTCTGGAAAGTACTTCCTCAGGAATCTCTCTCTGAACACAACCCAAGTGATCTCAGCATTCCCAGCAGATTCCAACTCAGTGCGGGTAGCAACCCACCAATCATCTGCTTCTTCTGACAGCATATGCGTACCGAACCTGACCTTCTGGTTATCGGCACACTCAGTCACTCGGAAGATCCTCTCGATCTCCTTCAACCACTTCTGAGCACCATCTGGATCGTATGCTCCCTTGAACATTGGAGGATTGTTCTTCTGGAACTCACTCAGTTGACGAGCAGCTCCCATTCCCGCAACATTCGGATTCCCTCCAAGTACTCCAGCTAGCATACCCAGAGCCTCAGCAATCGCAGCATCATCTCTACCTCTTCCAGCCATCTCTATTCTGAAAACCCAACAAGCTAAAACAATAAGTACTGATAGGGTTACACAACACCTATCCCGTACAGGGAAACAGAATAATTACGACTCGACTCGACCGACCAGGCTCTGATACCACTAATGTAACACCCTTCTAAATTACCCCAAATATTTAATTAAAATAACAACATATATCAATCAGAGTAAATATGCAATTAAGGGTGTCACACAATCACTTCACACCATTCACCAAAATAACTGTCATGCTCTTTATTTAATCAAAATAAACATTGCATAATTCGCAGCGGATAGAAATCAAATCAATCATGCAAAACATGTAGCATATTACATGTAAACTGGTTCACAACCAACAATAAAACATTTAAAACATCCCATCCCGATGTTACATCTACCAGAGCATGACCCACTAAGGAACTACACTAGACTTCAAGCACTAGCTCCTACTCAATCACTGCTCGTTACCTGAAAAATAGTTGTAAGGGTGAGTTCCTCAATCGATATAATAAGCATTATAAAATATCATGCAATGTTAAGTAATTTAACACATTTCATCACCCTAATCATAACACACATTCAGTAACGGCACATCAACTCAAACATCATGCTCAACACCAACATAAAACACACGTATAATATTGGAATACATCCATTCATATTATACGCCATACATACATTATGCAATGAGACTCCATGCATGCGGTACCGACTATTCATGAACATATAGTTCAACTTCACCGACCAAATCCAGGTACGGCTACCAAGCTCACTAGTCCCACTCATTTGAGACCTAGTGACTCACATCACTAATTCCTCACCATGGGAATTAGCTACCACCCCAAGGGCCATGCTATGCACGCTAACCACCTAGCATGCAAACATCAACAACAGTCCAAAATGACTAACATCACTAATTCCTCACCATGGGAATTAGCTACCACCATAAAGGCCACATTATGCTATGCCAAATCACCTAGCATACAACATCAACAACAATCCACAATGGACATATGCTCACACTCTAAGCCATAAAACAGTCCATCCACAATTACATACATAATGTATACATTCACAACATTATGCATATTTTCACACATCATCAGCATATTTATCACATAATCATATTATGTCATGTCAAATAATTCAGTCACAGTATTAGCACACTCTACTAATACCTATCCTACTCAAAACAACGGGAAATAATCCCTACTATATCACACACCGATATAGGCCAATCACCAATTATGTTCACAACATTAAAATATCAATTTTTCCAATTTCCCACAGTGTTAACCGGTTAACGCCCTGGGTTAACCGGTTAACGCAGGACAGAACACGCTTCCTGGCCAATTTTAACAGTGTTAACCGATTAACGCCCTGGGTTAACCGGTTAATGCAGACAGAACAGCAATTTCTCAGAAATCACAACAGCGTTAACCGGTTAACGCCCTGGGTTAACCGGTTAACGCAAGCAAAACAGCAATACTTCATAATTCCTAACAGTGTTAACCGGTTAACACCCTGGGTTAACCGGTTAACGCAAGACAGAAAGTTGTTCCTGCGCTAACACGAAGCAGAATGCAGAATTCTCCGCATTTTCCGCCGTTGGAGGACTTCCGGACCTCCGATTCCGATTCCGTAAAAAGCTTTACGTTCGGAAAATCACTACCCATCCAATTACGGATTCAATTACGGCTTTAACATGGTTTATTCATCACAATTTTTCAGCATTCAACATCCCAATTAGGGTCAAATCAATGGCTTATCACTACCCATTACATGTTAACCCATAATACCCATTAAATGACGATAAACCCCCTTACCTGAGTTAATCCGGCGAATCTTTAAGCTTCAAGCTTTTCTCTTCTCCAACCTTCTTCCTCTTGCTCTGTCTCTTTGCCCTTTTCCTCTTTTCAGCCGCTTCTCTGTTTTTCACGTGAAAACTCTTTTTACCAAAAATGGAACTCTTTTTCCTTATTTCCAACATATATATATTTTCCAATAATTATTATTCCAATAATAATAATAATAATCCAATAATTCCAATTATTTAATTAAATTAATAAATATAATATTAACTTAAATTAAATAATTATCTTATTTTTATCGGGGTGTTACACCACCGCCTGCAGCAAGACCAAAACCACCACCATTGTTGATGAATACACCACCATTAGTTGCCTTCCTTCTGGGATCGCCACCACCCCTAGAACCACCAGGACCATGGTTGGAGTTACCCTCTTGACTATTGCTATTATTGGCAATCGAAGCCAGCTCAAGCCTCTCCACCTTCTGGACGATTGCTTTCTGCTCCATGGCGAACCCTTGCATGGCGTTGATCAACTCACTCATCTTCTCTTTCAGCTCGAGAATGTCAGCGTTGGATGGATCCATCAGTCTGGGTTTGTTGTGTCTGGTAAAGTATCTGTGCGGACGATTTACGTGCAGAGGGATGACTCGGCGTGCGCGAGCAATGATTCCTGAGTCAACCAAACACGTTAGAAACTGACACCTGCAAAATAGCGGACAAGTTATTATGATTCATGCATGAATGCAATGTCTATCCGTATGAGGAACATTCTATCTTTTGATCCTGGCTTCATTGAGACAGATAATAATTTGACAACAACATTCTAACATCAATCATCTGGCTTTGCCATACGGAACAGAAAAAGGATGTCTCTCAACCAGAATCTCAATCAAGAATGTACCCTGCATATGGATAAACATGAGTTAGATGCGGATGAATGCAAAATGGGAATGATGCAGATGCATGAATGCAATTCATAGTGCCATCCTCCAAGTCATCTGAACATCAACTGTACTGGATTCTAGTCTTAGAACTGATCACAACCATCCAAGGGACTAAGTAACCAAAAATCCAACTCGGGAGTTCTGAAATAAACGGAACCGGAGGATACATCACCATCATCACAGGAAAGTCACTGAACGAATAGCAACAAAATCATCTGAACAAGTAACCCCATATCTCACCCGGGGATCCGAAATAAACGGAACCCGCCAATAAATACCACGGACGGAACTCCGGCGTGTCAGAAATAAATATCCATAAATCCAACTTTTAAACAGAAACCCATATCACGAACCGAACCAAAGTCACCATCAAAGAGTCACCAACAAAACCTGTACCTGTAGGAACTAAACCCCTCCCCTCACAGGTGAATTCTAATAAGTTCATCCTAAGGCGGATAATCGGTCTCGACAATCGGACGAGATACTCCACGGGTTTGCCCTTTCGGGTGTGCCGTGCAGCTCTCATAAGATCATCTAAACCAAAGATCCGGGAAAGAACGGTCACCGAAGTCAACAACTCAAAAGAGATAAACCAACCATAGTGGAAACTCCACAAGGAAGAGTTCTCTCAAAAGAACCTCGTCCGACTGTGGTATGTCACGTCGCAACAACATGTTGATCTAACATGTGAGGAAACATGAGACCACACTAATCCTAGGTGTATACTCGGGCTTGGGTTTTAGCCCCACTCAGAACACCCATCCCCAAATCAGAGGAACCACACCTGTCCAGAACCCAGCACAGTGATAACATGATGCATGCAAACACATATGCAAATATACATATAATCACGGTATAATAATCACAAATGCAATAAATAAAGCAGTAAGAGCAACCCAAATTACCCTAAAAACTACGCTAGAGAGCGCTAGGATTGACTCGCTTAGGGAAGATGGACCATCAAGAGGTCAACTTCAGTCCCCAGCAGAGTCGCCAGCTGGCGCAACGCGAAAAACAACCGGCGGGAAAAATACAGAGCCGCCACCGACGCTATTCATCCTATGACGGAAAGGGAGCGCAGGACTAACCTAAGAAAGGGAAAGGAACGGTCTTACGACCAGAGATTACAAGGTACGGGAGTCGGTTACGCGAGGGGAAGGTGTTAGCACCCCTCACGTCCGCCGTACTCGACGGGACCCACGCTCAAAAGATAGCTCAAAGAGAAGGAAAGGGTTGCTAATAAACTGCTCAAAGAAACTGCACAAACTGAAACAAGAAACAGGTGGGGGAGAAAAAGAAGATGGAGGAAGTGGACTCGGCAGGATGTTGCATCCTGGGCCTACGTAGTTTGTCAGAAACAAACATCAGAGTCAACGTAGTTCGGGAAAGGGAGACATGCTCGCTAAGACATTGCGTCCTATGCCTATGTATCTTCTCTATCCAGAGGAGAATCAGAGCACTCGTAGCTCGGCTAACGCACGCTGAAACAAGACACCAAAAAGGGGACGCTGAGACGTCAAAAGAAACACCCAAAAGGAAACAGAATGCCAATACATGGACTTACACCCGACTCCTAACAATAACAAAAAGGAAACAGAATGCCAATACATGGACTTACACCCGACTCCTAACAATAACCAAAAGGAAACAGAATGCCAATACATGGACTTACACCCGACTCCTAACAATAACAAACGCTAACCAGCGAACACCAAAGAAAAAGGTTGTTAGAATGAACCCCAACAAAGTAACCAAACATCCAGAATAAATTCCCGATATGTATAACCAGTCACCACAAATGAACCCCAAAGATGAACCCCAATATGAATAACAATCATCACAAATGAACCCCGAAGATGAACCCCAAATGAATAACGATCATCACAAATGAACCCCGAAATGAACCCCAAATGAATAACAATCATCACAAATGAACCCCAAATGAATAACAATCATCACAAATGAACCCCGAAGATGAACCCCAATATGAACCCCACCAAGTAACAACAGAAGAAATCCCCCAAGGTATGAACATACAACACATACCCACGCTGAACAACGGGTACTCACACCAACGCCAGCAAATGCCGGAAACAAAAGACTCGAAACGGTAAACACAATTCGAAAATAAAGGTGAACACACGCGAAAACAAAGAAAAGGGTGAACACACGCGAAAACAAATAAAAGGGTGCCCGAAGAGATTGCTCTCAACCTCCTGCCTACGTATCTCATCTGGTATGAGAATCAGGGCGACGTAGTTCCCCTTACCAGGGGTAAAAAACACTCTCCTAACCAGAGACCGGGGAAACAACAAACTAATAGGGAGACTAAGACTCGAGCCTAATAGTTGTCATGCAGTCAATATCCCTAAGTTGGGGTCTCTAACAAGAATTTGACTCAACCTGGACGCGAGTCAACTCAAGTCTAAACTCTTCATACGTTCAACTTCCTCAGAAGTTAATCGTACGACTCCTACAGAAAAGGAGATGAGAAGAGGAAAGCAAATAAACACACCAACACAAGTGAACAAGCATCACACACTATATCCATACAAGAGTCTCAAACAATGGGTGGGCTTTAGTCAAGAGGGGTCATATCAACCTCGACAAACAAGCCAAACAGTAAGGGGTAATCTGTAGCTCTTAACCACTAACATTGAATGTCAGGGTGAGCAGATCAAAATGGTAATGAGGATGAGACCTCATAGCTCTTAACCCTGGGCAGGGTGAGCTCATGACACAGAAAGCGTGGGGATCCAGAAAGTGGGATCCTTTTCCACTAGACAGACTCTGGACAAAAGATCTGGGGCACATGTTCAGAAGCATCAGCACGTAGTGCGAGCATAAAGAACGACACACTGAATAACGGGGGATTGGCTACTAATCCCTTTTATCAGTCAATTGCCTCAACTCTTGGAGGTCTTATCAAGTAACACATGCCTCTTCTTAGAGGTCTTTGGGCACAATTTTAAACAAACACAAACAAAGCCTCTGAAGGAGGACTTGCCAGCAAAATGCCTGCCAAAAAGGTGACAGGACTTCAGACTACATGAAGTAAGAAGCTAACTACCTGAGTGGTGTGTCAACCACAATCCAATGCTCAAGCAAGAGCTAAAGCAAACAAGCAACTAAGGTACCTGTACAAAGACTAAACAGTCAGTACTTCAGTCATAAAACCAGAAGACAAGCAGTGAAACCTGCCAACAGTTACACAATTCAATGCACAAGTGCTCTAGCACCCAAATAAGCTCATGAGCTCACCACATCAATTAAAACCCTACAAAACAAAAATAGGTCAGAACTCAAAGTATTTGTATCTCACAAGGTGAGAACAAACCCAATCATCAATGATAAGTATCCACCTGAAACACAAGACACAGTTAGTTTATGTACAAGACTCAAAACCTAACCAAATGACCAATCCAGGACCCATCCTTTTGCACATCATACCTTCAAACACTCCCTTCAATGTCCTCAAAAGGACTAGCATCAAATCAATGATCAAGTATCTCAACTGGTCTATGTAATGTAATGACAAAAAATATGCACAAAATGAACTTCCAATTTAGAAAATTCATATCAAATCAGAAATGCATGCAATGACTTTGGGATTTTTTGTATAAGTTCTTTATGCCATGAATGTTCAATATGCAAAAGATCAAGTCCAGAAATGATACAAATGCTATGTGAACTAAAATGCACCAATTCAATGTCAAAAATGTGACACAAATTGTCACATTTTTCTCTATGTGTCAAAAATGATGATAACATGTGAGAAAAAATCCAAACCAGTGACTAATAATTCATGTCATGTATGAATGTCACGTATGCAAAAGAGTGGATCAGAAGGCTCAAAATTGAGGATTTCACAATGCATTGAATGCACTAGATCAATTTGGCACAATATTGATTCAAAAATTTCCACATAAAAATCCAGATATCAACAATTCTTGAATTCAACACCATAAAAAAGTAGACACCAATACAAAACTATGAAAAAAAATAGGGACTCAATTGGACTATTTTTGTATTTTTTATGAATTAAACAAAACAAGCAAAATAATTGGAATATAAAAAGAAAATGGAGGGAAATGGAATATTCAAATAAAATCAGAAAAAACGCCAGCCACAGGATCTGGCGAGCTTTGCAATCAACACTCCTCATTCAAACTGATGAAACGCAGCGTTTCATTAATCCAGTCATCACACACAGTCAGCTTCAACGCACGCGTGGCTCTGGTCAAATCATTCTCCTCCAATCACTCTTCCACGCTTCACTCCACATGGCATCCTACTCAGCCAAACCCTAACAACACACAGACGCCGGAGCTCCGCTCCGATCGTCTTCTTCGGCGAGCCCCACGGTGGCGCTTGCCTACACTTTTCCAGAAATTCCTCAAACCGGTACCATTCCACTCGTCTTCCAACGCTGATTCCAAATATCAACTTAGTTTCTCCTAAATCACCCTAGGTTTTGCAAATCGAAGAGAATAAGTTTCTAGATCTAAACTTTCAGTCATCATAAAATCCTCAATTCTCACTCAATCTCAATTCTAAACACATATTTGTGATCTACACAACACGATATACCATCCAATAACCTAAAAACAGCAAAAGGAGAAAGTGAAATTCGAATCACCTGGAATTGGAGACCTCTGAAACCGCAATCTCTCAAGCTCTACTTCTCCAGATCAACCTTCTTGAACTTCCTTTGAAGCTTTGTGCAAAAAGCAATGGATGAAACCTCTTGAATATGCTTCAATTTCCAAATCCGATCAACTTGAGAATGTGCTTGGACTGCTCGAATTCTTGAGATATAGCTCCAAATAATGGATGATTCTTGATCAGTGAAGCATGAGGATCAAGAATATGTAATAATATTTGAGGCTTGTGTGGAGAAAAATCAAATTCGATTGAGAAAAAATTTTGGAGAGACTCTTGAATTCTAGATCTGAAATGGTGGTTATGGCAGTTATGATTAGGGTTTCACTATTTATACTCCTTGCTAATCACACTGATAATCATTTTAACCATTCACTAATCATGATTAGTGAGTTATCATGCCAATTGCAAAAATGAAAATTAAGCTCTCATGGCCATAATGCACGTGTTCAGCCCCATGCTAAGGTTGAAATCCACTCAAGAGCAACCAAGGGTCAAGATTTGAAGATTGTTTTGCTTGCATCTTAAGCCAAGAATGAATGGTGAAGATTTGCTCCATTTTGAACATGTGTAAAATAATGAACATACACGCCTATTCCATGCATGGCAAGGGCTCACTTTTACTCAAATATGGTCCATGAAGAAAGTTGAAATAAAGCCTTGCCTTGGTTCTTAGTGAATTTTGATTTGTAGCATGATATCATCCTTATAACAAATGTGAAATAATGTGATTTTTGACCATGATTCCTCTTGCACAATTGAGTCAAATGATGTCATTTTGAGATGTCTTGAACATGAGAAGCACTTTGCAAAAAGAATGAACCAATTTGAAGCATTATATCAAAAGTTATGCCATTTTGAATTTCCATGCACACTTTGTGATCAAATGACCATAACTTCTCAACCATTCATCATATGAACATGAATTAAGACTTTTTGGAAAGGGGAGACAAAGATATACAACTTTCATGTTCACCAAAAATCCATTTGGGATTCCTTTGATATTGAAAAGTCAAGTTGAAAGTGGACCAAAAACTTGCCAAATTTGGAAACTTTGAATTATAGGTCATTTTCCATTTTTAGTAACTTTTGCCATGACCTTTGAATCTTCAAGATGGATGTTTAGAATGATGAATAGGCCCCATTTGAACATGATTAAGGTGTCTCAACTCATTTCCCCACCTCATAGCCCTCAGTTGACTGCACAGTTGACTTTTGGTCCTCAGATGACCTTGAAATGTCTTGATCAACTTGAACCTCTACCACTTGGTGAAATTGATTCAAAATAGAATCCTAGCTCATGTAAGCTCCTTATAATAATCATGTGATCCTCATCCCAAGAAAATACCTCATCTCTTTGAGAAACCCTAGTTGGAAGAACTGCATTGGTTAGGGTTGACCAGAGGTCACAACCCTAATCCAGAGGAACTTGAGGATGAACTCTGAAACCCTTGATGATAATAGAAACATGTTGATGGTAATATATCCTTGCAGATAATATGATGCCCAAGACCTTTGAAGAATCAGGAAACCCTAATTGGAGCCCATACCCTCAGATGGTTGATGATCAATTCATAGAGACCCTCAGGCTTGAATCACCTAACTTCCCCATCTTTTGAAAAGCCTTTGGAGGATGATCTTCTTATTTTCATATGAGATGCAAAATGCAATTCCTAATGCCCTAAAACATGAAATGCAATGCCCCAAACTAGTCTCAAGAAGAGGAGGGCAAATTTTGAGGTGTTACAACACCCCTTCGACTTTATGCCCTTCACTTAGAATCCTAGTGACTAGGTTCCTTATGGCACGATCAGCATAATACATGTCTTTTGGAAGAGAGGAGTTACCAGAGGTATTACCTTGCTTGTCTTCAGCCTTGGAGGAGGGACCTGGGGTGTCGCCTGGTATCATGCAAAATGGAGTGACGTCCATTACGTCTTCATCTACAAACTCCATGGAGGGAGCCTTTGCATGGTGAGAGGATTTTGAACCAGATGATGATGGATGTTGAGACATGTTGTAGGAATTTTGAGAAAAGTTTCTTTGCCCTAGCTGAGCTTCTCTGAGAAGTTGAATGGAAATGGAGATTGCTGAGTTTAGGTAGCGTGTGCTAAGGGAATAGATACTATTTTCAATGCTAGGGAATGATTTGTTATTAATGTGGCTATTTCTTTTAAGAGGGCAGACACTATTTTTATTTCTTTTATTTTTCCACTTTAATTGCCATAATTTCACAAGAGTCCAAATCCCTAATTTTCCTCCCTCATATTCAATTTGAATTTCACCCAAATTCCTTGCAACCCTGTCTGCTAGTTCCAGTTCATTCTTTAGACCTCTGGATTTGTCTTTCACGAATTTTCTAATGAATTGATAATAGCAAAAATAGTACTTTGTCCATCTGTGCTGAGTCTGATTTTTGGACCTAGTTTCAGCATTCAGGTTATCAAAATACAATGTCATGACATCGTGTGTGACATTGTATGCTATCATCAATAGTTTCATCTAACCCAGTTTAGCCCAACTGCTTCTATCTTCTATACTTTTCATATGTGTAGAAGCAGGTGTCATTCCAATCTTCTCCACATTGTTCTTGGCCTTTTTGCTTCGAGATAAGCATAACGTCCCCTGTGGCCTAGTCCCAATAGTTCCAAACTGCCTATGACTAGTCATATGTTCACCTATTTGATCTAACCTCTCAGTTTTTTGAGCCATCATAACCTTTTCTCCTCTAAACTTCTAGTGTGACATCTTTGTTTGACATTTCCCACATACTTGTTTTTCATCACTCTTGAGAGCATTTATACTCATCCAATACTTTAAGGGATAATCCATTTGAGAGCTCCACATGTAGCAGTTGTCTTTGGTCCTGATTCCTTTTATAATTACTTTAATATTTTTGTCAAGGATTAGGCATTCAGTTTTGGTGAAGTTAACATTCAGACCTTGATCACATAATTGACTGATGCTTATTAGATTTGCAGTCAAGCCCTTAACTAGTAGAACCTTGTCAAGTTTAGGAACTCCAAGACAATCAAGCTTACCTGTTCCCTTGATTTCTCCTTTTGCTCCATCTCCAAAGGTTACATGGCTTATGGTATGATGATGCAGATCAGTTAGCAGGTCTTGGTTTCCAGTCATGTGTCTGGAACATCCACTATCAAAGTACCATTCTTCTCTGGCTGAGATTCTGAGGGGAATGTGAGCTATCAGACTAGTAACATTAGTCTTAGGAATCCATTGTTTCTCAATGATAGGCTTGTGCTGTTTGGGTCTAGATTGATAGTGGTTCTGATGATGATGAGCAGGCCTAGGATAACCATACAGTTTATAGCAAAATGGCTTCAGATGACCAAATTTCACACAGTGATGGCATATCCATCTTTGGTGTTTCCCTTTTTGCTGTTTTTTTCTCTGGTGTTGTGACATATGATGTGACATCACAGATTTACTTTTATTGTGGATCCACTTAGGTTTGGCTTGAAATCTGGCACTAGTGTAGCTGCACTCAGGTTTTGAGTCATTATACCCAATGCCTGATTTGTCTTCTGCTATTTGTCCAGTTTGGAGAATCTTGTCTAAGGAGTCAGATCCATTGCTTAACATCCTTACATACTTGGTCATCTCTTCTAGTTTAGAATTTAGAAACATGACTTCAGTTTTCAACTTAGAGATAGTATTCATATGGTTTGCCTTCTCATTTTCCAGCTGTGCAATCTTCTGTCTTTCAGCTTGAGGATTTTCAACTAGCTTGGCATTCAGAACCACTGCTTCTATTTGTAAATTGGAGATGATTTCCAAGTATTCTTCCTTCTCATTCTCCAGTTGAGTTACTTCCTTCTTATTGTGTTCAACCTGTTTGCACAGATTTACACTTTTGATACACAACTCTCTGTAGGTAGATGCTAATTCTTCAAAGGTTACTTCACCATCACTTGAGTCTTCATCAGATCCCCATCTTCCTGTCAAAGCAGTCACAAGATTTGCAGCCTCCTCTGTTTCAATCTCATCAGACCAAGTGGCAGCAAGACCCATCTTCTGTTTCCTGAGGTAGGTTCCATATTCTGTTCTAATGTGTCCATACCCATCACATTCATAGCACTTTACTTCTTTTCCTTCTTTGGGCTTCTCCTCTGACCTTACTCTTCTTCTATTGCTGATGTCAGATGAGATGTTCTTGACATTTGCCTTGGATGTTACATCCATTTTCTTTAACAATCTGTTGAACTGTCTCCCCAACATTGCAATTTCATTGGCCCACTCTTTATCCACATCTTGACTGTTTTCCTCTTCTGTGTTTGACATGAAGGCAATGCTTTTGGTTTTCTTTTCAGTTCCATCATTCAATCCCATCTCAAAGGTTTGGAGGGAACCAATTAGCTCATCTACCCTCATGTTGGAAATGTCTTGAGACTCTTCTATGGCAGTCACCTTCATTGAAAATCTCTTAGGGAGTGACCAGAGTATTTTTCTTACCAGCTTTTCATCTGTCATCTTCTCTCCCAGGGCTCCTGAAGCATTAGCAATTTCAAGGATACTCATGTGAAATTCATGAATGTTTTCATCTTCCTTCATCCTTAAGTTTTCAAACTTGGAGGTGAGCAGCTGAAGTCTAGACATCTTTACCCTAGAGGTGGCTTCATGAGTGGTCTTGAGATTGTCCCAAGCATCTTTGGCCACTTCATAGTTGTTTACCAGCCTGAAAATATTCTTGTCTACCCAATTGAATATTGCATTCAAGGCTTTAGAGTTTCCAAGAGCAAGATCATCCTCCTCCTTGGACCATTGTTCTTCAGGCTTCTTCTCAGTAGTGGCTTCTCCTTCTTTAGTAACTACAGGGTGTACCAGCCTGTCAACACAGCTTTCCAAGCCTTGTTATCAAGAGATTTTAAGAAAGATACCATTCGAGGTTTCCAATAGTCATAGTTAGAACCATCCAAAATTGGGGGCCTATGAACACATCCTCCATCTCTCTCCATTGTACCAGAAAGTATTGTCCCTAGATCTCACCCAGAACCAGAGCAGGATGTCGGCTCTGATACCAATTGAAATTCTGGTATCAAATATAAGATGTCGAAGGCAATGTCACGACACTAATATCTGTTCACACATAATGGATAAATATACAGAATGGTAAAGCAAATAACACAAGCAATTGTTAACCCAGTTCAGTGCAACTCACCTACGTCTGGGGGCTACCAAGTCAGGAAGGAAATTCACTAAAGTAGAATTAGTTCAAAGACTCTCCGTACACTTCAACAAGTTACAGTCTTTCTCACCTAATCTCTACCCGTGCAATTTCTACCTAAGCACTCTTAGATATGAGAACTCACTCACTTCCCTTACAATCACACACCAGTGATTTAAACAACAATCCCTTGAGAAAAGAAAATACTTTTCAATTACACACTCTTGATTTTACTTCACAGTTTCAATCAAGAAGACACACTCTTGATCTTGCTTCTCAACTTTGATCAAGAAGACACACACTCTTGCTTAACAGCTTTAGAGTGACAAGTTACAACCACAAATCAGTCCAATTCAATCATCAATGGATGACTTGAATGACCTACAAGCCTTACGACTAAACAGACATAAACCCTAGCTCTCTCTATGTATTTCGCTCAGTCTTGGTTGTGTGTTCAAACAGGTTTTCTAAGTCCCTTTTTATAGAAGCATTCTGCTGGGCTTGGACATCTTGAAAACCCTAAATCTATTTTCCAATCAAATCTTTTTATAACAGTTGGTTAGATCTCCTTGGAAAATAAATAAATCTGGTTGTAATCCATGATTGAATGCGCCAGCTAATCAGATCTTCAATCATTCAAAGATTACCATTAATTGTGCAATCATAAAACACCAGACATTCATACTGAATGTTCTGTGTACAGGATGTCATGACATCGGGTCTGACATCCTGGAAAAATCCTGCATAATCCAATAATTCCTTTTATAACTTCCAGCAGGTACAACCATGTCAGATGTCATGACCTTGTGTATGTCATCTGAAACAATCCTGCATGAACATGTCTTTCATTTAAGCTTCAGTAGGTACATCCAATATCAGAAGCCATGGCATTGTTTGTTGCATTCTGAAACAATCCTGCATACACATGTTCTTGAACTCCAGCAGGTACATAGGATATCTCATGTTAAGACATCACATATGACATCTTGTGAACACTCTTTGTTTTACCAAAATTGCTGCCAACACTTAGAATCAACAAGATTATTTAGAAGATGATTGTGATGTATAAAGATTGGCATGAAATGCTCCCGTTTGCTTTGCATGGATACCGTACATCTGTCCTCACTTCAACATGGGCAACTCTTTTCTCTCTTGTTTATGGCATATAAGTTGTGCTCTCCGTGGAGGTTGGGATCCCGTCATTGCATATCTTGATAGAAGCCAAGTTGACTGAAGCTGAATGGTGTCAGACTAGGTTTGACCAGCTCAATTTGATTGAAGAGAAGAGATTGAGTGCCATGTGTCATGGTCAGTTATATCAGTAGAGAATAGAGAAATATTTTGATAAGAAGGTCAAGCCTCGTGTGTTCAGAGAGAGTGACCTCGTGCTCAAGAATATTCTATCTTTAAAACCTGATGCTAGGGGCAAATGGACTCATAATTATAAAGGCCCATATGTTGTTAAGAGAGCCTTTTCAGGCGGTGCATTTATTCTTACAACTATGGAAGGTGAAGAGTTCACACTTCCTGTGAACACCGATGCAGTCAAGAAATACTTCGCCTAAAAGAGAAAAGAACAACTCGCTAAGTTGAAAACTCGAAAGGGCGACTTAGGCAAAAATGAGCATCTCGATGGGTTGAAAACCCTAAAGAGCGATCCAGGCAAAAGTTAGAGACATAAAATATAAAATTATCCCAATAGATTGAGTACCCCACCTTGGGGAAATCTAGGCAAAATTAGGGATTATGGCAGGTAACTGTATCCGACTGGTCCTGATTGTTGAAGCAGAAGTTTTAAGCAGTAATTTGGTTCTGATTCATCATTCTCAACCGAAGACAAGAGCACAGTGGATTTCAAAGTTGGTAGGGATAGTAGTGGTCATTGTATTCAATGTAGCCCTTTTCCATGTAAATTACCATTTTCAAACTTTGCAAAGATCCATGGAGTCCTACCATTTGCGGACTACCATTCTATTAAATAAAATTGAATTTTTATCTAACTATTTTTATTCTTATTTGTTTCTGTTTAATAAAATTGAATTTTTATGATGATAATTTTGAAATAAATAAATCAATGAATAAACATTTTTCTGAAATAATAAGGCATTTACTTCAAGAACATCGATTTCAAAAAGGAATGTCAACAACAATCTAACATCGATTTCCCCAAGCAGTTGGTCGGTGATTTTACCTCCCCAACAGTTCGTCGTTCATCCTCGGCATTTGGTTAACGAGTTGCTCCCCAAGCAGTTTATCATCCCCGGTAGCATTAATTGGGTTGCTCCCTAAGCAGTTCATCATCTATCTCCAGTAGAGTTGATGTGTTGATCTAGTTGTAGTTCATCATATGTCCCCAGCTAAATATTTACAATATTCGTTTGCATTTATGTTTGTGAATGAGCTTTGGATCCTTTTGAAACCTTTATTTAGTTTTCAGATCCTCATCATCTTTATTTAGTTGCATTGCCGTGGTAATTTCTCCCCTGCGTGAGTCTGCAGATCTAGTGGATTTCTTCTATAACTTGGAATTGGTTTATTTCTCAATTTCCAAGAAGGGTCTGATGAGTGTATCTTTACTTTTGAAGAGTTGGTTGTTGATTTGTATCCTCGTGTAACCTTTGTTTTGCCTTGGCAGATTGTTGAATCCCAAGCAGAGGCCCTACAAAGTTTGATTTTTTGATGAAATCACCAGCAGTTTGCTTGATTCCCCACTCAGAGTTTTATCTCTTATTGTGACTTGGATCCCTGATAGAGTTTCATCTTCTGATAGAAGTTCTCTTCATTCAGACAGTTTTTGATTTTGAGCAGTATTGGTGTTGTCCCCTGCAGGATTGTCTCCCATTTGATATGGTATTGACCTAAAATTCCCCGCACTGTTGACTTATTGTTTTGAAATATATATATATATATATATATATATATATATATATATATATATATATATATATATATATATATATATATATATATATATATATATATATATATATATATATATATATATATATATATATATATATATATATATATATATATATATATTTATATAACCCTCAACTTGAGATGTGGATCTTCAGCAGATCTCCTTTATCCTCAGCATGTTTGGTTGGTATTTTCAGCAATGCTTTCTTACCCCGCGGAGTTTGCCAGTCTATATATGTCTCCTCTCTTAGAGAGTTTTGAGTTTTAAGCAAGATTTTTATTAAGCTTGGCTTATCTCCTAGCATTATATCCTCCTCTTTTGAGAGTTGAGTTTGAGTCAAATTTGTTCGCTATGAAGATATATATATATATATATATATACATATATATATATATATATATATATATATATATATATATACATATATATATATATATATATATATATATATATATATATATATATATATATATATATATATATATATATATATATATATATATATATATATATATATATATATATATATGTTCTCCATGTTTTTCCCCAGCCAAAGTTGAATGTATTTTGAGCTAGATGATTTATTTTCATCCCTAGTAAGTTCTCCCGTTGGCGTTCCCATCTTGTTGAGATTAGCCGAGTATCTAGTTGTGATGATTCAGATATTCATGTTTATATCCTTTGTGCTTGTATGTCAGCATAATCATATACATACTCATGCATATTTATGCATCAAACATAACATAAGATATTTCCCCATGCATATTTGGTGTGTGTCCTCCCTCAATTGTAGAGTGTCACCCCCTTAAGTATAAAGAGTTTATCCTTTCTTCTTCCACATTGAGTTATTTTCTCGTGGATGATTATTATTTCAGTTTCCTCCCCAGTTCATTATTGAGATGGAACCACTCCCCTTGAGTTATATCCTCATTAGGACGAGTCTTGTTTGACCGTTTCTTTAGTTATTACCTAGGTTGATCTTTTGCTCCCTAAGAGTTTATTACGCAGTAACTGGTAATATCCTTCTTAATGTTGAGTACTTTACCTGCGTAATCCCCAGCAGATTCGTTTTTACGTTTCCCTAGCAAGTCTATCCTTGATATCATTCATCCTAACCGGTGACGAATATTCTTCCTGTCTGGTATTCTACCCAGTAAAAAGGTAGTTGTAATTCCTATTATTTACAGAGAGTCTATCCTTGATATGTTCACTTTAATCGGTGACATATTCTCTCTTCTTTCCGGTATTCTACCCAGTAAAAAGGTAGTTGTATTTGCAGCATTCTGTCCAGTAATGGCAAATATAAATCTAATCTTCCTTCTAAGTCTATCCTTGATATGTTTATCTTAACCGATGACAAATATTATCTCTTTATTATTCTACCCAATAACTGATAGTTGTAATCCCTTCTTCCCCAATAAAGTTTATCCTTGATATGTTCATCCTAACCAATGAGGGATATTCTTCCCTTTGAATTTATCCTTGATATGTTCACTCTAACTGGTGACAGATACTATATCTTTGGTCTTCTACCCAGTATTAGGTAGCTATAATTCCTATTTGGTTCCCTTTTATCAATAGGTTATTCTTTTCCAGTAACTGATAATGAATATTCCTCATTGTTCTCAGCAAGTCATCTTTGATATGTTTACCCTACCCGGTAACGGATGTCCCTCTGCCCGAGTGTATTATTTTCCTACCCAGTAACCGGTGACAGATAATATATCTCTTTTACTCCTGTGCTGAATTTTTTCTTCCCCATTTGAGTTTGGGTTCGTATTTCTTTGTGATATCGAATTTCCTTCAGCTTGAGTATTTCAACTTCGTTCTAATCTACTCTCGTCCCCTATATATAGCTTTATTCCCCAACCCGAGTCTTTCCATTGATTTATTTTCATGGAAACCCCCTCGTGTCTCTAGTAGTTTAAGTCGTAGCCTGACCTACGCATAACTTTTATCCCTATAGTCTCTGTCCCCCTAGTGAGCTTTCCTTATGGAATACATTGTGCTCCTATAGATTCCCAGTCTCTCCAGATTCTTTTCCTTTGTGGAAATATATTCCCCATAAATATTACTTTAACATTCATATCATATGCATCATGAGGTCTCTTAGGGACCAAAATTTGTTTCTTGATGTTGTTATTAAAGTCCATTATACTGAGTTGATACGAAAATTTTAACCTTCACATCCTTAGCTAGAATGTCCCTCAATGAAAGAGATCAATCAAGGAAAGGTTAAAATTAGTTCAAAGCATCATATATGGATCCCCATGTTCTTTATTTGTTATTTTGATCAAGAATTCATCAAGAGTTTGAAGCTTGTTTGCCTTGGAAGCCCTAATTCATCTGGGTATCTTGTGAGACTTCCTTAGCAAGTTTCTTCAACAATTGGTCAATTATTTCAATGTATACTTCATTATACATCATCTCAAGCATATATGATCCTCCATGAGCCCCAAAGGTCAAGATAACTTCAAGTTTTCAAGTTGGTTCAAAGAGGTTGACTAGAGAAAGTCAACTTGTCAAATCTAGGGTTCCCTAGACCCTATCTCCGACAATTTTTGTCATATGTAAATGATTCCAAGATAAAGGTTACTCTTTATGACATTCCAAACAACTTTCATGTTGGCATAAAGATCTCATTTTGCTTGGAAAATCATTTTTTATGGTGAAAAATTATAGGTCATTTTGTCTATGCCCTAGTTACAAGGTCAACTTCTAAGGACCAGAACTTTCTCAATTTTTGTGATATGAAGGCCATCCAAGTTTCATGATAAAATTGAAGATATCTTATCCAAATTTTATTCTTCGAGAAATGTTAAATTCAACTTGCAAGGGCATGTACTAAGAGGAAACATTATAGGTCTCTTTGGGCCATCATCATTGAACAAGCAATTTTCCTCAACTTATAAAATACATTACTCCCTCATGAAAGATTCAAATGGTGTCAAATTTGTTACCAAATTAAAGAGGAATGAAATATCTACAACTTTGATGAAGGAACTATTTTCATTTGAAGCTCATAGCAAAAGTTATTCAAGGTGGAAAAAGTGGTCATTTGACTTTATACTTAGAAAAGTTTCAACTATGTTTGATTTCTCCAACTTCCACCTCAAAATTCATCATGGTCCAAGCTCCAAATGGAAAAGTCTTCAACAGAAAAGTTGTTACCCTTCATGTTACCTTTCCAAAGAGTCCAAGATCATGGTATTTGAAGCGTTTTTGAAGGACTTGCGTATGGGTGTAATGTAGGGCCCTATTTGGATGATTTTTATGACCAATCTTCAAATACATTTGCATGGTCTCATGTTAAGCTTTCAGCATCACATGTGTACAACTTTGGACCATTTCCAATCATTTCATATGCCTATTACATGCCCATGCAAGCATGCACACTTGAATTACTATTTTTAGCATTTGAATGAAAGTGTGTAGAAATCAATTGCCAAGCCTATAAATGCAACTCATCCTGCTCAGAATCAGGGACACCTTTCCCAAACCTTGCTCTTGCAACCTTCCCACCCTTCATTGATAGGATAAGCTTGAAGATTTCATTTGAAATCGAGTTTTAATTTCACTTCTATTTTGAGATTGAAAGTCCAAGAGTCAAAACCATTTGAGCATCCATTTCATCTCCTGCAAGCTAGAGGAAGTAATCTCAAGCAAATTGAGACCGAGATCAAGCTTCATCACATCAAACAGAAGGTGAATTTTGTGAAACTTTCCTTCTTCGACTCTCCCTTAATTCTCCATTATTTCACTTGGTTTTTGGTTAGCTGAAGTCCTATCAATGTAGGAAACAAGATTGAGTTGCTTTGAGGTCAAATCGAAGCAACTTAGATCATACTCCTCAAATTTCAAATCCATGTATCTTTCAATATACTTGGAATTGGAAGATTTAGAGGTCAGATTCAGACTCCTGAGGATTTTTCCTTCAAATTAGTGTACTTACTTTTCATTTGCATGGAGGTTGGTGGTGGACCAGTCCGATGAGGTCCACCTGAGAAGAAGACCGAAGCTAGGGCTCCGGTGGTGTGTTGGCACCCTCCCAACTATTTGATCTTGTTTAAACGTTTTAATCATGACCATTGATTTTAATTACCCACTTTGCTTCACGTTTGACTTGGGTCCTTGGTGCACCTTAGCGTCTGACCATTAGATCTGCCACCTCAACTAATTAGGGAGATCTGATGGCCCTTGTTTTTTCCAATTTTATTTTAATTTCTGATTTTTCTTTTAATCCACTTATTTCGACTAATTCATAATAAATTCATTTTTAATCCAAAAAATATGGGAATTTCACCAAAAATGTTTAAATATTTTCCTCTTCCATATTTTGAATTAAAATCATTTTTTGGATTAATTTTGATATTTTTTGTGAATTAATTGATTTTGGACTTGTTTTTAAATATTTTAAAATACTTCTTACTTCCAAAAATTCTATAAAAAAATTGTCTAAGGTCCTTTGACCTTGTTTGACCCAGGATAAATCCATTGGCCATTTATTTGGTGATTTGAAGGGATTTGAGGTTTTGTCCATTTGAAAATGCATTTTAATTCATTTTAAAATTGATTTTTATTTGTTTAATTATTTAAAAATATTGTTGAGTCATTTGGTTGACCTTGTGATGGTTGACTTTCTGTTCGGCCTTGATCATGGTTGGTTTGAACTTTTATTTGATCAATACTATTGGATTTAGGGGGTTGATGAAATGTACATTTCATCTCTCAAAATTAATGTATAGTATTGATCAGATGAACTTCCTCTCATGATTAATTTGGATTTTTATTCCCCCTCCACTCTTCATATGCATCCCTAGTCTTTCGCAGTCCATCATTGACCAATGATTTATGTAATATGCAAATGTTAGTTGATTCATCAATGACCTTGAGTCAGATTAATCAACATGAGCGAGATTGAGATTGATCAATCTCATCTTTATTTTAGTGTGTGGTATGTTTTAGGAGCTTGGTTCTTTGTACCAAGTCTCTAACATGCATTAACACCAATATTTTTATTGTCCGATCTCAGATAGTTGTGACTTCTACATAAGTCCAATTACAATTGCTTAACATAAAGCTAAATCTGTCCCAAAAGGCATAACATTCTTGTAAGTGAGATTATAAGTCTCTCATTCTTGATGGTATTGTGTGAAGACTTGGCCTTTTTTCCATTCATGAGAATTAATGACATACTTGTTAATTTATCCAAGTTGGAGCCCTTCTCATGGATGATGTCTTGATTCATATCTTCATACTTGTGAATGGATGGTTGAGTGTTCTCCAAAGAATGCCTTAAACAATTAAGCTATTCACTAACATTTAACTAAAATTTCATTAATATTGCTTTACTTTCAAGTCATTTAATTAATGAAATTTAAATTTCAGCACCTTTAACATTCATTTCCATTTAGATTTCATGCAGGATGTTTATGTCTCAGTCATTTTTACTTTGCTCATTTGAGCCATATCTCGTGATTGTATATATTTGGTGCTTGTGATTTTGTTTGTGGTCTTAGGACCTTAAAATACTGAATAACAACAAAAAAAAATCCTACACAATATCTTGGTGGACTGTTGGACTTGATCTGAGCTTTTTGGATTTAGAATAGGCAACATTCCTTATGCTTTAAGAACTTAGCCAATGCCACTATATGAGACTGAGTTATTCTTGATAGTGCGTTTCATCTGATGCAAGCCTTGATTTCCATTTGATTTCATCTGTTACTTTGTCTCTATGCTTGATTATTTTATTATTATCAGTGATTATGTGTGATAATTGTTTTTGTGAGTTTACCAAGGAAATATCTCGTCTGATACATTTGAAGACATTTAAGACTACTTTTTATTGGAGTGCTTGCTTGGATATTATGGCTATCTTCATTTGATGCCTTAGTCTTCATATGGTTTTCTTGGATAATGCTTATGCTTGTTGCTTGCTCAAAAGTCCAAAGGAAAATGGGTTTCTATCTGACATTCTTGTCTTGTGGATTGCATCCAATTGGTCAGATCTTTTCAAATTTTAACTTTTAATTTTTGTCTAGGGTATGCCCTTCATCTCCTCCCACTTATTTAATTTCAAAACCTCTCCCTCTTTTCAAAACTTTCTTTGTTTGTGTTTTCCAACTTAGACATGTTTTAGTGATTAGAAACTTTGGCCTTATGCCATTGAATTTTTTAAAACTTGTTTCTTAAATCAAACTTGTAAATGAACTTAACCATATTGACTTTAATTTCAAAAAGACAAAAAGAACTAAAAACCCCATTCAAATGTTTGGCCATCTTTGTGCCTTTCTCTTCTAAACTTTTGTTAAAATCAATCCACCAACTTCTTTAAAATTTTTACCACGAACTACGGGGTTTTGATCCCTCATTTCTATGTTGGTACGTAGGCATAAGACCGAAGGTCTTGTCAAATACAAAAATATAATTGATGAATTCTTTTCTCAATCCCCCATTCCATTCTTATCAAACATCTTTTCAACCAAAAACACTTGCACAAAAAAAGGCTCCCTAGGAGTACCTAGGAAACTTTGGGTGCTAATACCTTCCCTCTGTGTAACCAACCCTCTTACCTATAATCTCTGACATTTTATTAGTTTTGATTTGAAAACTTCTTATCTTTGAGTTTTGTTCTTACTTTTCGCTTTTCCTTTTGAAACAAATAAGGCATGGTGGTGACTCTGATTTTTCAATTGACGTCGGGTTTATCCAAAGCTCGATGGTCACGAATGCACCGCTACAGACGCTCTGGAGGAGATGGGTCCCTCCATGGACGAATTACATTGTCATAATCAGACACTAGAAGGCAATGTCCACAATATTAGATAGCACCATAAAGAGTCCAATTCTCTAGAAGAGATGGAGGTGTTGGACCCTCAGCCACTTTCAAACGAAATATGGGATGACACATATCCCTGAGGGATTCAAACCTCCCTCTTTGGCCAAGTTTGATGTGTGCATTGACTCATATGAGCATGTAACCTCTATCAGCATACAAATGACCATCATAAGAGCATTTGACTCTCTGAATTGTAAATTGTTGTTTGGCACTTTCAAGGACGCTGAATTATGGTGGTATATGGGTCTACCCCGTGCCTCCATTGCAAAATATCATGAGTTGTTAAGGAAACATGTGCACCAGTTTTCCGCTATCCGTCATAGGAAAACATGTGGGAGTGTTCCAAAATAGGGTCAAGGCGAAACAATTTAATAAGGCTCTCGCCTATAAGCCATTGCTTTTGTTGGAAGAGGTAATAACTAGAGCGTATTGTTACATAAAAGGTGAGGAGAGCAACGCTAAAAAGAAGGTGTGTGATGTGAAAGAGCGTGTTCACAATGCTGAGGGTTCACACCTCCAGAGGAAGAGTAATTATATATCTCCCATAAAAGACAAGACTATGCTTAAGAGAGTAGGCAAGGCAACGAAGAACTTCACGCCCCTAACCACACATCGTGAATAGATTTGGTGAGAGGTTCTTCTCCTTCACAACATTCTTACGCCGCTAGCTCCAAAGGTGGATGTAATGGGTCCCAATCCAAGAAGATGTTGCAAGTGACATGGATTCAAGGGACACCACATTGAAGATTGTTACCAGCTTAAGAAAGAGATTGAAAGGCTAAATGACATCCCCTCATTGCATGATTTTGGCTGAAGAGATGAATCAAAATAAGTTAAAGAGGAGAAAAAATGAAGAAGAAATTATAAAGAATGAGGATAAAATAGCTAAGTGTGATGAAATAGGTACTTAGTGAAAATCAGGTAAAAATAGGAGCAAAAGCCTGCGACCACTGGAATAATCACGTGCAACATCACACACGCAATGTGGATGTATCAGCTGCATCGCGCGCGCGATGCAGATTATCATGCGTGCGATGACCCATTTTTCTGGACTTTTCTGATGCGTTCTGGTCCATTCTAGAGGCTTTTTAAAGGGGATTTTGACACTTTTCCAAGGGTTACAAAATTTGGCACAACAAGTACAAGTTTTACAACACCATAAGTGATTTTTGAGAGCATTTGAAGCCATTGGAGGCCAATCCTTCAAGGGATCTCATATGCAATTCATCTTAATTGTTTTTGGTATTTTATTTTTAATTATGAGTAGCTAAATCTCTCTAGGTTATGTTGTGTTTGATGAACCTGTTTCAATATTGTTGGAACATATGTTTGATTTGATATTGCATGAGTATTTTGACCTATAATTCTATTTAATTGCTTCTTGTTCATAATGCTTTTTATGTGAGATACTCTTTTAATCTAATTTTGGGGACATATGGAATACTTACCATTAGTCTATGTGTTGGACGTAGGGTTATTATTGTGCTTACAGGGATAGGAGACCCCGAGTCGTGGCTAGTGAATTAACGCTCTGTTGCATTGCCTAATCCTACTTACGCTGGTGGACTAGGAATAGAAAACTCTGAGTAGTGATTAATGAGATATATCACAAGGGATTGGTTATAGCGACTTTGTTAATTCTCTATGGGATTATAATGTCAATATCATTCATGTACTGCATCGAACATCAACAATAGAGAAATAAAGGATTCTACACACAAGCTGGCCGTTTTCGTAATTATGTCTAAGCACTTTATTTTATTTTCGCATTCAAACCTAAAAACCCCCCAATTTACTATTTTCTATGCATTACCCAAATTTGTCTTGTTAAATAGCAGTCCCCATAGATACGATCTTATTTTATTATTACAACATTATCGGAACACTTACCGAGAAGTCATCAAGTTTTTGGTGTCGTTGCTAGGGACTGTTGATAATTTCAATAAGGCGATGCTTGTGCAACGTTTAATTTTGTTTTTGTATTTCTATTTTAAATTATACATATTTTTTTTGTAAATAGTTATTTTTGTTTCTGCTTAAATTTTCTTTCCCTATTCGTTCTCTTTTTAGTTTTATTTTTGTTTAACTTTTTTCTAGTGCAGTGCTACTATGATATTTTTCTTTTTGTTTATATGAAATGTCAAGACAATCATGCAAGATGACATATATGCTATCTTGGATAATTTTGAAACTTATTCACAGGAACTTGCAGCAAAAACTCTAATATAATAAAATGCGAGAAATTATTCATAGCCAGAGTCTTACACTGATCATTCATGGGCAGAGGATTCATCATCTCAACTTGAAGAAACCTTGACTCTGTTTATAAAGATGAGTCAACTTAATTTTGAGAAAATCAACAAGCATCAAGAAACCGTGCTAAGTAACATGGAAAAATCCTTCGAGAATTTAGAGATGGAACTTGGTCAAGTATCTAACCAATTTGCATTAAAATTGATATCTATTAGGTATTTCTATGAAAATGTGTTAGATAGTCCTAGAGATAAGGAAATTGAAAGAGAAGTCAAACAGGAAAGTGAGGTATTCGGTAAAGGAGTAGTTGAAAAAGAGAAAGAAGAAGAAAATACATAACACCTGATAAAGAGATATAAGCAAAAATAGAAGCAATAAAAGTGAAAAAGATATGTGGGACAAAATCAAGAATGCAAGATGAAGATTATATTGTTTTGGAGGAAGCTTCAATTTCAATAATTTGTCTAGACTTAGATATCTAACTACAAGATCTTCAACAAAAGAATAGTCCTACACCTAGCAATACGACTGATAAAAGAGGAGAAATAGATGAAGTAGATGACATTTATGCCTTGTTCGATACTATCAAGTTAACGAGAATATGGAAGAAAAACCTTTAATTCTTGAAAGTAATGGAATTCTTACCAAAGAAAAGGAAGAAGAAGGATGGTGTGTTTTTCTTTTCATATATGCCTCCCTAACACAAAAATCGAAAAGGTCAAGCTTAGGACCTTAAAGAAGCGTTTAATGGGAGACAACCAATCAAATAAGTTTTTATTTCAGTTTCAAAATTTAAGCTTCAGTTTTTTTTAATTAATTGTTTTTTATTTTGTAGCATGTCACATTTAGGAGCTGTAGGACAAAGACTTGAGAAAGGTATTGAAAAAAGAAAGACAGGCTAAAAACTCTCTCTAACCCTATTATTTTTTTCTAATCTCTTTGCACTTTCTAGTGTTGTTGTTGTTGTTTCAGGAAATGGGTCCAAAGTGAAGCCGCTCCCTTCGAGCATCATAATCAATTAGAAGAGGGAAAAGTGGACCTAATAGAACCAAGATTTCAACAACCCCATGCAATACGTGCAAGACTTTTTCTGCTCCAATGACATGTTAATTTGGAGTTTTCTGAATTTGTATTAATTTTCGCGATTCCCTTTTACATCAAACAAGTCAACATAGAGTATTAGGTATAACACTTGGTTCCCCTTTTTACTAATAAATTTATGTTTGCATTTAATGAACAAGTTTGTAATTGTGTTTCTTCAGATCTACAAATTTTCATCTTTAGCATTGGACAAATGAACCAAAAGGAACTTGATCATCATAAAAGCAACTTACAACTTGAAGGAAAATGATGAGAAAATACTCAAATGACTTATACTCAATCTTCAAATACCTAAACTAGTAAGGTTTGAGTCAAACATATTCCATTATTCACTATTCTTTCTTATTAAGTGTACCCATGCATTATTGTTTTATCTGGTTTGAACTATTTCTGATTAAATTTGTCTAGTTTGATTGACACATACAGAGAACATTGTTTGTTATAACTTTGAGCCTTTTTAGATACCATGTAGTAATATATATATATATATATATATATATATATATATATGTATATGTTGCTAACCACTTTGAGCTTAGTCTTGCTTTTGGTGACTTAGCCTAAATTCTTAGTTGTATGACTTAAAAGATTTTATCTTTCCACCCTCTCTTTGGAATTAGGTAGAATTTTAATTCTTAAGTGGCATGAAAAAGATCAAGTTTGAGTTTTCTCTTGGAAGTGAGCAAATTTCTAAGTTTGGGATTTGGGTACTAGATAAAATTGCTAAAAAATTCAAAAAAGTTGTAAGAAAATTAAGAAGTGGAAAAAGACATTTCTTCAAAAAAATGAAAAGAATGCAAAAGTGCATGATAAGGACCACAATAGTAAAATCTCTAATACCATCAAGAAGGAACAAAGGGGTATGATAATAGAAGGAAGACTAGACACCTAACTCCAAAGGTTTAAACCTACTTTCCCAAATATATCCTACCCGAACATATGCCAAGATACAACTGAAAAACCCTCAAATGTGTGTGTTTTGATTTCTTTGATGAATTATATTAGAACATGATCAAGCTAAGCATAAATTATTTAGCATGTTGGTTGAGAGATTACCTTATCCATTGAGTGAGTCAAGGTGAAATGAGAGACCTGTTGAGTATTCATCAAAGTTTGAGGATGTTTTCCGGATTTTCCGGATGGAAGTTGGAAGCTAGAACGATGGTCAAGTAAATAAAAAATAATTATATGGGGATGTTCAATTGTTATTGTGAAACTTGTTTTTTGTTGAAATATTCAATTGCAAGCGAGTTACTTGAGGACAAGCAACAATTCAAGTTTGGGATTATGATGATATCCCGTCATTGCATGATTTCGGCAGAAGAAACAGATCAAAACAAGTTAATAAGGAGAAAAATAAAGAAGAAAGACCAAAGAATGAGGAAAAATAGCTGAGTATGAAGAAATATGGACTTAGTGAAAATCAGGTGAAAAGGGGAGCAAAAGCGTGCATCCATTATAAAGGCTTTTTAAAGGGAATTTTGACACTTTTTCAAGGGTTATGAAATTTGGAAGAGCAAGTACGAGTTTTACAGCACCAGAAGTGATTTTCAAAAGCATTTGAAGCCATTGGAGGCTAATCCTTCAAGGGATCTCATATGCAATTCTTCTTAATTGTTTTTGGTATCGCATTTTGAATTATGAGTAGTTAAATCTCTCTAAGTTAGGTTGTGTTTGATGAACCTGTTTCAATATTATTGGGACATATGTTTGATTTGATATTGCATGAATACTTTGACCTATAATTCTATTCAATTGCTTCTTATTCGTAATGCTTTTTATATGAGATGCATTTTTAATCTAATTTTGGACACATAGGGAATACTGGCTGTTAGTCTATGTGTTGGACCTAGGGAAATTTTTGTGCTTACACTGGTTGAATATGGATAGAAGACCCCGAGTAGTGTCTAGTGAATTAACATTCTGTTTCATTGCTTAATCTTGCTTACGCTGGTGGACTAGGGATAGAAAACTCCGAGTATTGATTAGTGAGTTATTTCGCAAGGGATTGGTTATAGAGGTTTTGTTAATTTGTCATGGGATTATAGTGTCAATATCATTCATGTAATGCACCGAACATCAACAAAGAGAAATAGGGGATTCTATACACAACATGACCTCTTTCATAATTATGTCTAAGCATTTTATTTTATTTTCACATTCAAACCTGAGAACCCCCCAATTTACTATTTTATACGCATTGGACAAATTTGTCTTGTTAAATAGCAGTCCATGTGGATTCGATCTTATTTTATTATTTCGACATTATCGGTACACTTGTGAAGAAGTCATCAACAAATCCAAGAGGGATGCCTCAAGAAGTACATAAAGGGAGACTTTTCCTAGAGATCAAACAAGCCAAACTCACGAGTGTGAGATGATGTAGGAAGCCCGAGGCCCAACAAATAAAAAGAGGTATCTCAGGTCGAAGACAGTAAAGTTACGCACCATACACTCAACATCATAGCAGGAGGATTTATCGGGTGCGAGGAGACTAGCTTTGCCCGAAGAAGGTACGCTCACCAATTCCTGAATATAGAATATGTAACACCCTAAAACCCCAACGCACATTTAAAAAAATAAAATCATGCATTAACATATTATTTCAACCATAGAGTGTCACACCTCTCTCATAATACATGTTTTTCAAAAACTTTATAATGACGCAACGGAAATTAAAAACATATGATCTCAACTGACAACATCTCATACTTCATCAAAACAAATTACTTAATCTTAACATAAGCAAATAAGTTAACAATCCTAAAAAAACATCAAATAACTAAAATGTATCATGGTGTTACACTATTAGAGTGAAATCATGGAAAACTAAAACTCAAAATGATAAGCAAATAAAATAAGGAAGAAGGAAATCTATGACATTCCTCAACACAGCAATAACTAATGTTCATTTACCTGAGTATCTACAACATCGTCATAGAGAACAGCACAATAACAAAAGGTGGGTGAGAATAAATTCACAAATGTAATAAGTGTATAAAAAAACAAGGATAGTTTCCAATAACCTTATTGTCTATCATATATATAAATTTTCTACAAAAAACAATTACAATGCAGATATGAGTGGTATGCAATTCTCGTTCCTCTCTAAACTTGAGATCATCATTAGTTCCTCTCTAAACAATGACCTCATTAGAACGAAGTCCTACCTATCTTCGATATACATGAATGCATGAATCTCAACAAATATTATTCAAACACATACTCAACAATGGTTCCTCACTGAACCATACATTTTCCAATGTAAGGCCAAAATTGTAGGTCCTGTATGAACTACTCGATTCAACATGTTATATAATTACAACTCAATTTAATATAATTATATAAACGTTCATAATTATCCATCAACATGGAAAACACATAATTCCACAACTACAGGATTAACTCATAACTTATCAGAGTTTTACAGGCATACTCTAGCCTTAATCCACTACTCATCAATACAACTTTGAACATGTCAGAGTACTCAAATTTAACTCTAACAACTCAATAACCTTACTCTAAATTGCTTAATAACTCAAAATTTAATCCTTTTAGCTTGGTAGCCTTAAACAAATAAAATTATTACTCAAAATCAACTATATAATATCAAAAGACTTCAAATTCAACTCTAATGTATCATATACCCCCAAATCCAACTCTAAACCTGTCAAATGGCTCTAAACAAATAAAAATATGACTATAAACTCATCAACAGACAGTGAACAATCACTGATCTCAAAACTCACTGAACTGGACAACGAACCTGCCATCGCCAAACCTCCGTATGTTGTTTACACCCGCCAACTATTGGCCAATCATGTGCGCCACCGCTGACTGTGGCAATAGACCCTGCATTGCAGCCCATCCCGACATCGTCGTGCGCCTGTGTCATTGCGGCTTTGTGCCGTGCACTATAAACTCACCTTATACATGACATAAGGTATCAACAAAGATCCAAGTAAAAATAATTGAAATAATATTATCACAACAATCACTTCAGAAGGTTTTGGCCAAACCTTTTCGGCCACAAACATACAACATAAGCACAAAAATTCAAGAAGAAGAAGATATGAGTGTAAGGACCCCTCACTACCTGACTTCCTAAACACTCACATTTGAATAGTTTCTCCCCTTATCTCGAATTTGCGGATCAATGAATATTTTTCCCCCTGGGATATTCAATTCCTTGCAAACGGTCGTTGTTTGCCTCTTTTCCTAAATTTTCACATTCTCTTTTAAGTTTCCACCAACTTATCTATTTATTTACTCTAAATTGATCCATTCTCCTCTTATCCCTCAATTCTCCTTACATCCCTACTCATTATATTTTCTAAAACTCTATTTTTTATTATATTATTATTATTATTTAAATTAAATAATACTCTAATTTAATTAAAATAATCTGAGTCTGTAATTTTTCTAATAAACTTAATCATTCCAACAAATTAATAAATTAAAAGACTCAAATAAATATTTAAAATACCCCAATACCCAAATAAAATAATTAAAAATAATAACGATAATACTTATATTATTAAAATAAAAACTGAGGTGTTAGAACTCCCCCCCACTTAAAAGGATTTTCGCCCTAAAAAATTACCTGAAGGGAATATCTCTGGATACGACCCCTTAATCTTACTCTCTAGCTCCCACATCACACTACCTCCATCAGGTCCTCCCCATACTACCTTCATAAGAGCAATATATTTACCTCTCAAATGTTTCACCTATCAATCCTTAATCTGCAAGGGTGGTGCCTCAACAATCAAGTTATCTCTCACTTGCACATCATCCAATTGGATCACATGAGACGGATCGAGAATATACTTATAGAGTTGAGACATATGAAAAACATCATAAAGGTTCGAGAGAGGCGGTGGTAAGGCAACACGATATGCAACAACTCTGACTCTCTGGAGGATCTGATAAGGACCGATGAAACGAGGAGTAAGCTTTAGAGACTTCACTGCACGACTAATACCTGTCACCAGAGTGACTCTAAAAAACATATGGTCTTCCTCTTGACACTCTAGAGTCTTTCTCCTCTTATCATGATAAATCTTATGTTTTCTCTGTGATGCTTTCATCTTTTCTTGAATCATCTTTATCTTCTCCGTAGTCTACAAAATAATCTCTAGACCAAGCATGACACTTTCACCAGATTCATACCAACATAAAGATGTCATACACCTCCTACCATACAAAGCCTCAAAAAGTGTAATAACAATACTATAATGGAAATTTTTATTATAAGTAAACTCGATCAATTCAAAGTAAGTATCCTAGCTACCTCCCTGCTCTAATACACAAGTTCTCAATAAATCTTCAAAGGATTGGATAGTCCTCTCAGCCTGATTGTCTGTCTGCAGATGGTAGGCATAACTCAAACTAAATTTGGTTTCCAAGCCTTCATGCAAGCTCTCCGAAAAAGTTGACGTGAATCTCATATCTCTATCAGAAACAATACTCGATGGAATCTCTTTCATCTTCACAATCATATTGATGTAGATCTCTACCAACTTCTGCAACGGATGAATGATCTTTATCAAAATAAAATGAGCCGACTTAGCCAGTCTATCCACAACAATCCAAATCAAATTGCTCCCTCTATCGATCTTCGGAAAACCTATCACAAAATCCATTGAGATATTATCCCACTCACATATAGGAATACTCAATGGTTGTATCACTCCAAATGACTTAAGAGGCCCAATCTCCGACTTCTGACAAGTTAAACAAGCATAAACAAACTATGCAATACTCAAACTGCTCCTGTGACCTTCTTCTAGAATTATTAAGGTCTTGGTACATCTTAGTGGCTCCTGGATGAATACTCAAACTGCTCCTGTGACCTTTTTCTAGAATTCTTTTCTTAAGCTCTGACAATTCTAGCACACAAACTCTATCTAGGAATCTTATAATCTCATTTTCATTAACTCTAAATTCCACTTATTTACCTTGATTAATCAACACTAAACGATCAATCAATCCAAAATCCCGTTTCTGACCTTTTTTTATTTCCCCAAGAACGTTGTATGCCAACTTCAGCATACCCAACATCACACTATCTGGCATTATCTCACACATCAAGCTAAGATCCCTAAATTACTAGATCAAATCCATCTCTTTAACCATCAGTGCCGACATATGCAAGGACTTCCTTCTCAGAGAATCTGCTACAACATTAGCTTTATCAGGATGGTGACTTAACTCAAAATCATAGTCCTTCAGAAATTCAACCCACCACCTCATCCTCATATTCAACTCTCTCTGATCAAACAAATACTTCAAACTCTTGCGATCACTGAAAATTTCAAATATCAAACCATACAGATAGTGCCTCCAAACTTTAAGCACAAAAACCACTACTTCCAACTCTAAACCATGGGTAGCATAATTCCTCTCATGAATCCAAAGTTGCCATGAAGCATACACAAAAAACTGAAAATTCCGCATAAGCACACCACCTAAGCCCATCTTAGATGCATCACAATATAAAACAAAAGATTCTTTTGCATCTGGTAAAATAAAAATTGGTGATGTTGTAAACCGCTTCTTTAATTATCGAAAACTTTATTCGCACTAAACAAACCATACATAAGCTTGTCCCTTCCAGGTCAACTAATTCAAAGGAAATGCTAACTTCGAAAAGCCTTATATAAACCTCCTATAGTAACCAGCTAAACCTAGAAAAATTCGGATCTTTGTAACTGACTTAGAAGTCAACCATTGCACCACTACGTCTACCTTGGATGGATCAACCGCTATTCCACCATTAAAGATTATATGACCAAGGAAACTCACTTTTCGTAAACAAAACTCATACATGGACAACTTAGCATACAACTTCTTCTCTTGCAAAGTCTGTAACACAACTTGCAGATGTCTTGCATGCTCTTCATCTGATTTACAGCACACCAAAATATCATCTATGAACACCACAATAAACTGATCCAAGTAAGGATGAAAGATCTTGTTCATATACTCCATGAACACACCTGGGGAATTATACACACCGAAAGGCATCACTGAGTACTCATAGTGACAGTATCGAGTTCTAAAAGTAGTCTTTGGAATATCTTCTGGCTTTACTCGGATCTGATGATAGCCTAATCTCAAATCAATCTTGCTAAATGCACAAGATCCAACCAACTAATCCATAAGGTCATCAATTATGGGAAGAGGATACTTGTTCTTGATAGTAACCTTACTCAATTTCCTATAATCAACACTTAATATCAAGCTACCATCCATCTTCTTAACCAACAACACTGACGCTTCCCACAGTGATACACTAGGCCTGTCGAACTTCTTCTCTAGCAGATCTTCTAACTATTTCTTCAGCTTAATCAACTCTAATGCCGACATTTTGTATGGTGCCATCGAAACAGGTATAGTACCAAGTACTAAATCTATTACAAACTCAACTTCTCTCTAGTGGCAAGTCATTAATGTTGTCCGTGAACATATCTTGAAACTCACACATCATCGATAGGTCAACACTCACAACTTTGTTTTCGACTTTCAAAGAAGTGAGCATCGGAAACACATGGGCATCATATTTCAAGAACCCCTCCACTTGATTAGCATATAGAAACCTAAAATCTTCCTCCTTGTCAAAATCAGGAAACAACATTGACTTGTTGAAACGATTGATATGGATATGGTTGAAATCCAACAAATTCATTCCTAAAATAACGTCAAGTTAACTCAAAGGTAAACATATTAAGTCAACCCCAAAGTTCTTACCATAAATTTTCAAAGTAAAATTCAGACAAACCAACATAGTAGTCACTGAACCATTAGTTGGAGTATCAATAACCATACTACCATTCATAGAATACACCTCAAGATTCAACCTTTTCACACAATCAAAAGATATGAACGAATGTGTCGCACCAATATCAATAATAGAAATCAAAGAGACACAATTAATGGAACACATACCTAGAATCAAGTTATAGGACTCAGAAGTCTTCGCTCCATTCAAAGAAAATACATTTCCACCTAATTGAGCTTGCTTCGGTTTCTGGCACTAAGTACGAATATGACCTTGTTCTCTGCAGTTGAAATATGTCATAACCATACTCTTGAATTCATTATTTTGATGACCCACTTTACCATACTTGAAACACTTCACAATAGTACATATTTAAGCACAATGTCCCAATCCTCCACACATGAAACACTTAAGAGAAGTAAGAGCATATTCCTCATTTGTTCCTTTCCCGCATGCAGTATTCTATTGGAACTTTTGTTTACCCTTAGCATCTGAGCTCGATAAATTTTACCGCGATTATGATTTCTGATTTTATTCTTACTAACACTCTTATAGTGATAAAACCTAACACGACTATCCTTATCATAGATCCTACATTTGTTGACTAGCACTGAGAACTGATGGATCTCTTGGTAACCAATGAACTGTGTGATCTCAGGACGTAATCCACTCTCAAACTTTACGCACTTAGATCCTTCAGCTCCTATCCCGTTGTAATAAGGGTAAAATTTGTACAACTTCTCGAACATAGCCTTGTAATCAACCACAATCATGTTTCCGTGCTTTAGCTCAAGGAACTAAATCTCTTTCTTACTGCAAACATCAGCCAGAAAATACTTCTCCAGAAACTCCCGCTTGAAGTTCTCTCCGGTGATCTCAGTACCTGCATCTTCCAACGTCTGGTGGACATTATCCCACCAATACTCAACCTCCTCTGACATCATATGTGTCCCAAACATAACCTCCTGAGTGTCCATGGAAGCCATAACCCGAAAGATCTTCTCAACTTCCTAAAGCCAACTCTAAGCACCCTCAGGATCGTACCTCCCCCTAAAGGTAGAAAGAATGTTCCTTTGAAACCTTCCTAGCCCATATAATTCATTTGCTACACCATGTTGATTCTAATTAGCCTGCAAAGCCTGATTCTCCAGCCCTATCACATGATCAATTGCTTCCAAAGCATCAACAATCACATGATCATTTCTGCCAGCCATTTCCCTATGCACAACCAACTCAAATAAATTAACTAATTGCAATCAATAGAACATATAATTGTAAAGCATCAATATTATTCACACACATGTCATACACAAGGGTACAAATTAGTCACAACCTAGGCCGAATGACCAACCTACTAAGATACTAACTATGTAACACCCTAAAACCCCAACACACATTTTTAAAAATAAAATCATGCATTAATAGATTATTTAAACCATATAATGTCACACCTCTCTCATGAAACGTGCTTCTAAAAAACATTATAACAACGCAACAAAAATTAAAATCATATCATCTCAACTGAAAACATCTCATACTTCATCAAAACAAATGACTTAATATTGACATAAGCGAATAAGTCAACAATCCTCAAAAGACATAAAATAACATAAACTTGTCTCGATGTTACATTATGAGAGAAACACCACAAAAAACTAAAACTCAAAATGATAAGCAAATAAAATAAGGAAGAAGGCAATCCATGCCATTCTTCAATACAACAATAGCTAATGCTCCTATACTTGAGCATCTGCAACACCTACATAACGAACAACACAACAACAAAAAAGGGAGTGGGAGTAAATTCACAATGTTAACGGTGTATAAAACAATAAGGATAGTTTCCAATCACATTCTCGTTAATCATATATATTAATTCACCACAATAAACAATTACAATACAAATATGAGTGCTATACAATTCTCCTCGAAATGCATGTGGTACCAAGTTTTGGATTTTAGTTATGTTACTGAATTATCCATGTCTCTGGTTCCTTTCTGAACCTGAGACCGTCATTAAATCCTCTATGAACCATGACCTCATAGGACTGAAGTCCTACCTATCTCTGATATACATGAATGCATGAATCTTAAAAAATAACATTCAAACACATACTCAACAACGAATCCTCTCTGAACCATAAATTTGCCAATGTAAGACCAACACTATAGTTCCTCTCTTAACTACTCAGTTGAACATGTTATATGATTACAACACAATTTAATATAATTATATAAACATTCACAACTATCCATCAACAGGGAAAACACATAAATCTACAGCTATAAGATTAACACATAACTTGTAAGAGTTTTAAAGGAATACTCTATCCTTAACTCACTACTAATTAACACAACTCTAAACATGCTAGATTACTTAAATTTAACTCTAATAACTCAATAACCTTACTCTAAACTGCTCAACAACCCAAAATTTAACCCTTTTGGCTTGACAACCTTCAACAAATAAAAATATTACTCAAAATTTGCTATATAATGTCAAAAGACTCCAAATTCATCTATAGTGTATAATATATCCTCAACTCCAACTATAAACTTATAAAAGGACTCTAAGCAAATTAAAAAATGACTTTAAACTCATCAAAAGGCAACAAATAATCACTGATCTCAAAACTACTAAAAACTGGCCGAATTGGACAACCAACTCGCCATCACCGAACCGCCACCCGCCTCCGACCTTTGGCTTACCCGTGCGCCATATTGTGTCACTGTTGACCATGGCAATCTCCACCGTGTCGCAGCTCGTCCCGTGACTGCACCACTATGGCTTTGCGCCACACGCACTATCACGCTATTGCGTCCTTGCGCCATGTGCATTGCCAATAACTACGACTACTATCGTCATGTCACGCCCCTATGCTGCCCCTAATCAGGCGCGACTTTGCACCATTGCAGACTCGCACCGAGTACCACCTTCGTCGCCACCGATCCAACGTGACCGCCCCCCCCCCCCCCTATTATTCAGTTCGATTTTTTTATTTTCAGAATTTTGCCTTTTTGAGATTTTTTTCTTCTGATTTTTCTAGGTTTTATGGTTCATATGATTTTTTGCCTAATCGATACCAACAGACCTAAAAATCAACTAGGACAAACGAACACAAAATAGAAACATACAGATTTATTATAAACTCACCTTATACATGGCATAAGGTATCAACAAAGATCCAAGTAAAAACAATTGAAATAATATTATCATAACAATCAATTCATAAGATTTTGGCCAAACCTTTTCGGCCATAACATACAATATAAGTACAAAAACTCAAGAAGAAGAAGATATGAGGATAAGGATCCCTCACTACCCGACTGCCTAAATACCCACATGTGAATATTTTTCCCTTTACCTCGAATTTGCAGATCGATGAAGCTTTTTCCCCTTGGGATATTCTCTTAGTTTCTTCCAAGCGAACCCTCTAAGTTTTTCTGTATCTTTGCTTCTTTTCCAAAATTTCCATGTTCTCTCTCAAGTTTCCCCCAACGTATCTATTTATTTGTCCTAAGTTGATTCATTCTCCTCTCACCCCACAATTCTCCTTACAACCCATACTCTTTCTATTTTCTATCATATTATATTACTCTAATTTAATTAAAATAACCTGATTATCTAATTTTTATAAACAACTTAACCATCCCAACAAATTAATTAAAAAAAATTAATTAATTAAAACACTCAAATAACTATTTAAAATACCACCGGCGCCAAAATAAAATTATTAAAAATAATAACGATAATAGTACAATAATATTAATACTATTAAAATAAAAATGGGATGTTACAGGTGAATGCGAGACTCACTCAGGTGCCAGAAGCCACAATTGCTTTCTCCGAGAAAGAGGCAACTAGCATCCACCATCTTAATGATGACCCTATGGCCATCACCATCTGATGTGACGATCAGGAAATAAAAAAAGTTCTTATAGACCAAGGAAGTTATGTAGACATTTTGTATTATGAGGCCTTCAAAATACTTTGCCTTGACCTAAAGGACTTGAAAGCCTTCAAAGGTCCACTGGTTGGATTCTCTGGGTAGTAGGTACTAGTAAAAGGATATATCACTTTTAGAGACCAAGACCAGGACAAAGAGATAAAGGTTAGGTATTTGGTTATTAACACCCATATGTCGCAACCTGAAAAATACAGTGTGCGAAAAAACAACCGGCGAAAGAAAATGACAGAAGAGTCGCCACCGTGCGTTATTTATCCCAAAGGAGGGAAAGGAAACGCTCAAAGTAAACCTGAAAAAAGGAAAGGAAAAGACAAGGTCTCGCAACCAAATCTTGGGTTCGGGAGTCGGTTATGCGAAGGGAAGGTATTAGCACCCCTACGCATCCGTAGTACTCTACGGGATCCACTTTTGTAGTTCTTGTCTAAAGGGTGTGAGTTTATCTTGTGTTGTTTACTAAAAAAGGGGTTAAATGAAAATGACTTTCGCGGATGTCGCATCCACTGCATACGTATCTCATATGAATATGAGAATCAGAGTCTTCGTAGCTCGGCTGACCTATGGGTTGGGGGATGTGTGCTCGCTAAGACATCGCGTCTTATGCCTACGTATCTCATCTGGAATGAGAATCAGAGCAAGCCGTAGTTCGACTAACTACGGGGTTATGGATTGGGTTTTGGACGAACGACGTTACTATGCAATCTACCGGATGCTCGACCTTTGGAGACTTACTCGCCTGTAGTAGAAGGAGTAAACGTGTGTTTAGGAGAAGAAAAATCAATGAAGGGTTAGGGTTTGGGATGCTCATGCAAAAAGGCAGTCCTTGACGAAGGAACTTGTAAAAAAAATAAACACACAAAAACATTGCCTCCTATCGAGGTCTTCCAGCTAGGAAAGCAGTAAAATGCGGGAAAAATGTAAAAGTACCACGCGGATAAAGATCCGAAGTAACATCAATTAGAGGAATGGGAAACCCAGGGATCCTTCCCAGCTAAACACCATCAAAGAAAGTGAGTCAGTACAGGTAATCGGAATGAAACCTTCAGGCGGTATCCCACAAATAAAGTGGAAAACCACGCAAGTTATCCCTGCAAAAGTCATGTGAGCCCTCACAAAAACTCAACAAACAGGTTAGAGACAAAAAAAAGGGTAATCAAGGGTTGCCCCCAAATCAAAATGTAACCACATGAATCATGCAATTAAAATTCACAAAAACCTCACAAAAAGCAACCAAGGGTAGGAGGCCTAAACCTCTTGTCAAACACATGCATCAAAAGGGTATCAAATTCACCCATAATACCTCATACATTTAGAGCATTCAAATTAAAGGCATAAAGATGATGGATATAGGGCAAACCTGATTGGAGAGCTTGATTGAAATTGAGTTGCACCCGTGAGGTTTACAAAATAATCTTTAGGGTTTATGTGAGGCAGAGGTGATTCTGTGTAGTTGAGTTCCCTTCAGGGTTTGGAGGATGCTCTAAAATCTGTTAGCTCTTCTCTCACTTTCTTTTTCCCCAGGGTTCTTCTCTCACTATCTTTTTCCCAAACAGGGTAACAGGAATAGAATTCCTTTTGTTTCACTGAAACTCTGAATTTATAACCTGATTTTTGTGGACCTGTGGGCTCAAATGAGAGAGGTCCAAGTCCAAGATTTTTTCTTTTATTTATTTATTTACTTTTTTTTTCGTTATTCGTTTTTTTTTCCAAAACACGTGGGCTTCGCCTAGCGAGCATGACAGCTCATGAACAAACCTTTGCTCCTTCAAGATTAACGTTTTGACTGACGAATAGACCCTTGTTGGAAGTAACTCAAGTCTTTCCCATGTGTTGACTGATCATCTAAATAGAGCCCACAAAGTGTCTTGGATGATATTCAAGCTTCTTGGATCCGATTCCGATTGCAATGATGAAATGTAAATGCTAAATGACCTAAAAATGAATGCATGCATGAGGTGTAAAGCGTATGCTTTCAGGAAAAATGAAGGGTAAATTTTGGGGTATTACAGCTGCCCCTATTCAATCAACTGGAGACCTGGAAAGAAGATAGCAGCGGCTTTCGTGCTTTCAAGGTATCAAGGGATTGAATACAATAAAAGCCCAAAAATTTGCACTGAAGTGAACTGAAGTAACAATGCTTGTCAGAATCGGCAAAGAGGTGGTCTTGAAAGAAGAATTCGTCTGGTACGGTGAGAGTTAGTCTGAATACCGAAAAAGAATGTTAACATGGATACCAAAATAAATGGTAACACAGAAATAACCATGGCCTGAATGCCGCTCATCAGTCCGAATACTGGAAATGACTTTGATCTGAACATCGGGAGATATGAGATTATTAATATCGGTCTGAACACCGAGAGGCTGGCCTGAATGCCACAAGTTGCGTCGACCTGAACATCGGAAACTTCTTTGATCTGAACATCGGAAAATTGGCCTGGATGCCACAAGTTGCATCGACCTGAACGTCGGAAACTTCTTCGATCTGAACATCAGAAAATTGGCCTGAACGCCACAAGTTGCATCGACCTGAACGTCGGAAACTTCTTCGATCTGAACATCGGAAAACTGGCCTGAACGCCACAAGTTGCATCGACCTGAACGTCGGAAACTTCTTCGATCTGAACATCGGAAAACTGGCCTGAACGCCACAAGTTGCATCGACCTGAACGTCGGAAACTTCTTCGATCTGAACATCGGAAAACTGGCCTGAACGCCACTTCGGTCTGAATACCGGAAACTTCATGCCTGTCAACATCGGCAGAAATAGGGAACGATAATAGAGGCGGCGCATGGGCCAATGACACTTGCTGGGGATAACAAAGGTAAGTCATGAACAATCTTCAGTCTGAGTACTAGAAACAACTTCTGGCTTATCACTTGGGATACCGAGAATGTTTTATGCTTACATGCGTATGTCTGAATTTTTCAATGGCGTAATGCTCCATGAAAATGGAAATGCTACGCGATTTGGCAGGATGCAATGCAATATGATTCTACATGCAGGGATGCGAAATGCTGGGTATAATGCCAAGCTAAGGAAAGGGGATCTGCTGGGGAAATGATCACCATCTTCTGGACCCTGGCAAGGCTGCTGGAGATGCACAGCGCAAAGAATCCTGTGGGGAAATGACCCGCCACACAGTGTTCTAGCAATGACGAAATACCGAGATTCTGACTGGGGAGAGAACGGCACTGAAAACCTGTTGTTGGGGAAAGCGATAGTGGTTCTGGAAACCACGATCTACGAGAGATGACTCAGCAGGGGAAGCAAACACCGATACGGTACCGAGGTTCTGCTTCAAGGAAAGAAACCATGGATCCGGCATTGGGATTATCGATCTGGCCTCGAACTCTGAGGAGCAGCCGCTTCTGTTGGAAAGATACAGTCTGACACTGTCAACTCCACTGGGGGTATATAGTCTGACACTGTCAACTCTATTGGGGAGTGTATAATCTGAAACCACCGCTTGGGGGGAGGTACAGTGGTGAGAACCTGCTAGGGATTGAAGAATCCAACGCTCAGATCAACTCTGCAGGGATAAGATACCAAATTCGTCTGTTGGTGGAAAACATTCACGATCATCTGCAGGGGATTTTAAGGAAATGCCCCGAGGGTACCTGTTCTGAATAGACGATCCAAAGCACTTAAAATTTACAGCAATTTTAAATGTTTATTAAGCATGTACATGTAAAGCTCTTATGTGTCATGATGCAATGTTTATCAAAAAATCCGGACGTCATTTTTGCAAACAAAACAGAAAAATGAAAATGAAAATAGAGATATACTGAATAATATGATTTTATTGATTGAACGGCCTCTGAATAGGCATTTACATTAGGAAGTAATCCCTGGAAAGAGGTAATCGCACAACAGATAAAAACAGACATTAATCTAATGGCAATGTGAAATGGATTTCTATTGGGTTCCAATTCTGCTATGACTTGCTCGTCTTCAAGATCCTCTAGATGATTAGCTTTCTGAAAAGAGTGATAGGACTGTTTCCTATCCTTCAAAAGTTTCCAGTCATTGACACGAGATGAGATTCAGAACTACTCAGAACACAGTCATTCGCTTAATCCCTAACTTTTGCCTGGATCGCCCTTTTCGGGTTTTCAATCCACCGGGATACCCATTTTTGCCTAAGTTGCCTTTTCAGGTTTTCAACTTACCTTGGTGAAATAGTCGATGGCAACAAGGATGAAGCGGTGCCCATTGGAAGCGGTCGGCTCAATCTTTCCAATCATATCGATGCCCCACATAGCAAACGGCCACGACGAAGACATCACATTCAGAGGATTTGGCGGCACATGCACCTTATCAGCATAAATCTAGCATTTATGGCACTTCTGAGCATATTTGAAACAATCAGATTCCATGGTCATCCAGTAATAACCTGCTCTCAACAATTTCTTAGCCATTGCATGTCCGCCGGCATGAGTATCGAAGGAGCCTTCATGAACTTCCTGCATTAACATGTCTGCTTCGTGTCTGTCCACGCATCTGAGCAAAACCATGTCGAAGTTCCTCTTATACAACACATCGTCTTTGTTCAAGAAGAAACTGCCTTCCAATCTTCTCAAAGGCTTTCTATCATTGTTGGATGCCCTTGCAGGGTACTCTTGATTCTTCAGAAAGCACTTGATGTTGTGATACCAGGGCTTGTCATCAACTACCAGTTCAGCAGCAAACACATACGCGGCCCTGTCGAGGCGCATCACATAGATCCTGGGAGCATGGTTCCACCGAATCATGTTTATCATGGAGGATAGAGTAGCAAGAGCATCTGCCATCTGGTTCTCGTCACGAGGTATATGGTACAGCTTTACTGTTGTGAAGAAAGTCAACAGTCTTCTCGTGTAATCTCTGTAGGGGACCAGAGTAGGCTGGAGAGTGTTCCAATCACCATTCACTTGATTGATTACCAGAGCTGAATCTCCGAAGATGTCCAAAGTCTTGATTCTCAAATCAATGGCTTGCTCAATACCCAAGATACAAGCTTCATACTCAGCTTCATTATTGGTGCACTCGAAAGTCAGACGAGCGGTGAAAGGCATGTGGGCATCTTTCGGAGTTGTAATGACAACACCAATTCCACTTCCTCTGGCGTTGACGGCCCCATCAAACATTAAAGTCCACTTTTTGTCTGGATCAGGTCCCTCTTCAACAACTGGCTTTTCACAGTCTTTCATCTTGAGGAACATGATGTCTTCATCTGGAAAATCAAACTTCATCGGCTCATAATCTTCAACCGGATGTTGAGCAAGATAGTCTGACAGAATACTCCCCTTGATGGCTTTCTTGGAAGTATACTGGATGTCGTACTCTGCCAGTACCATTTCCCAACGAGCAACTCTTCCGGTGAGAGCTGGCTTCTCAAATATATACTTGACTGGATCCATCTTGGAGATCAGTAAGGTTGTGTGAGACAGCATGTATTGTCTCAATCGCTTAGCAGCCCATGCAAGTGCACAACATGTTTTTTCAAGCATTGAGTATCTCGACTCGCAATCTGTGAATTTCTTACTCAGGTAGTAGATGGCATGCTCTTTCCTACCTGTCTCGTCGTGTTGATTGAGAACACAACCCATGGAATTGTCCAGTACTGTCAAATACATAATCAGCGGTCTCCTTGGGACCGGGGGCATAAGGATAGGAGGATTCTGCAAATACTCTTTTATCTTCTCGAACGCCCTTTGACAATCATCATTCCACCTGATAGCCTGATCTTTTCTCAACAATTTGAATATTGGCTCACATGTGGCTGTTAGGTGAGAGATGAACCTTGCAATGTAGTTCAACCTCCCTAAGAAACCACAGACTTGTTTCTCTGTTCTTGGCTCAGGCATTTCCTATATCACTTTCACTTTGGCCGGATCCACCTCAATCCCTTTTCCGCTAACAACAAAACCCAGTAGTTTTCCAGATCTCACCCCAAAAGTACACTTGTTCGGATTAAGCCTCAGCTTGAATTTCCTCAAACGCTCAAACAGTCTCTGCAAATTCACCAAATGTTCTTCTTCTGTCTGAGATTTGGCAATCATATCATCAACATAAACCTCAATTTCATGATGAATCATATCATGGAACAAAGTCACCATCGCTCGCTGATATGTTGCTCCGGCATTTTTCAGACCAAACGGCATCACCTTGTAGCAGAAGGTCCCCCATGGGGTTATGAATGTTGTCTTCTCCATGTCTTTTGGTGCCATCTTAATTTGATTATAGCCAGAAAAGCCATCCATGAAGGAGAATACCGAGAACTGAGTCGTGTTATCCACCAAAACGTCAATGTGAGGTAAGGGGAAATCATCTTTAGGACTAGCCCTGTTCAGATCCCGGTAGTCAACACACATCCGTACCTTTATCCTTCTTAGGTACCGGAACGATATTTGCAACCCATGGCGGATAATTTGTGACTGCTAGAAACCCTGCGTCCAGCTGTTTTTGCACTTCTTCCTTTATCTTGACAACCATCTCTGGTCTTGTTCTTCTGAGCTTCTGCTTGACCGGAGGATAACCTTCTTTGAGCGGCAAGCGATGTACCACGATGTCTGTGTCAAGCCCTGGCATGTCCTGATAAGACTAAGCGAAGATGTCAACATACTCTTGCAGCAATTCAATCAACCCCTTCTTCACATTGTCTTCCAAAGCAGCCCCTATCTTGATTTCTCTCTTGGCGTCCTCGGTGCCGAGATTAATCACTTCAATAGACTCTTGATGCGGTTGAATGACCCTTTCCTCTTGTTTTAATAACCTGGTAAGTTCTTCAGGGAGTTCACAGTCTTCATCAACCTCTTCTTCAGCTTGAAAGATTGGATTTTCAAAGTCGAAGCGAGCCATAGCATAACCGTTATCAATAGGATTCGGTGATGTGCATCTGCATGAGTGATGGTATGTGCTTATGAGTGTGAAAAAAAAGAAAAAAGTGGAAACTAAACAAAACATTGCCATTTTTTTTGAAAAACTGCAAAAATAGAAAGACAGGGAACGAAATATTTGAATGCAAAAAGACGTCCTTTATTTATGATAAAAAATGCAAGTGCCACATAGATGAGCCCTACAATGAGTCATTACGCCCTGACGGAACGTAAGACTTGGATATGCATGAATAAACAAAGAAAATTACTCCTCCAGACAAGAGGCTTGGACAATCTCCTCAGAAGACCAATTGTTGAGAACTTCACCCGGGATCCTCGGACGCACCCAGTTATCGATGTCGCAATCACTATCCCCATCTTCATTGTTGACCGCAGAGACTAATTTGACTTCTCCTTCAACCATGTTAACGTTGGCTCCACCCTGCTGGGGCATGGGATTGTTGACGACATTAGGAGCTGGTGCAAAGTTAACGGCCTTCGAATCAATGAGGTCCTGAACTACGTGCTTAAAAGCTTTGCAGTTCTCAATATTGTGGCCAGGTGCCCCAGAGTGGAAGCTACACCTAGCGTTGGCGTCATAACCCACCGGAAGCCTACCAACGGGAGGAGCCAGAGTGTGCAGCTGCACAAGTTGTAGTTGTTGAAGACTAGAAAGCAACTGAGCGTACGACATTGGAAGAGTGTCGAAACGCCGGTCCATCGTCCTTGGCCTCGGTTGATAGGCGGGTCTGTTACCCGGTTGTTGTGGTTGGTACTGAGTTGGTTGATGTTGTGGTTGTTGTTGTTGTAGTGGCGCTGCAGCTGGAATGGTCACAACCGCAACATACGGTTGCTGATGATAGTTCTGAAAGTTATTCCTCCGGTTATCCCTGTTCTGATAAGAAGATATGGCACTTGCATCCCCTTCTCTCCTCTTTTGTCCCTGAATGAACGACTTCTTCACCCCTGATGAGGATTCACCTCCACTCTGGGTCTTGTATGCCCTCAGGTAATTCTCCACCCACTCTCCGGTAGAGACTACATCAGCAAAATTGGAGGCATTCCAACCCACCAGGCGCTCCAAATAAGGTCCTGGCAGAGTGTTCATGAACATGTTAGCCATTTCCTTCTTCAACATAGGAGGTTGAACATGGGAAGCTGTTTCTCTCCAACGTTGAGCGTATTCTCTGAAGCACTCATTGCTTTTAAGAGACAGATTTTGAAGTTGAGTTCTGTCCGGAGCCATGTCTGCATTATACTGATACTGCTTCACGAAAGCCTCAGCCAAACCCCTCCAGCAACGGATGTGGGCTCTGTCCAGCCTCATATACCATTCTAGGGATGCCCCAGCTAGGCTATCCTGGAAAAAGTACATAAGCAACTTTTCGTCATCAGAGTATGCAACCATTTTACGGAAATAGGCTTGCACATGGGTCTTCGGGCAAGAGTTGCCATTGTATTTGTCAAATATCGGGACCTTGAATTTTGGTGGCACTCTCACACCTGGGACCAGCCCCAAGTCAGCAACATCTACTCCCAGAGAATTCTGTCCTTCCACTGCCTTCAACCTCTCTTCCAATCTTCTAAACATGGGGTCCACACCATGACCCATACCAAAGTCTTCCTGCAGCAGGGGGAACTGATCGTCCTGATCATCATGAACGGGCTGTTGACCGGAGGTGACATGTAGGATTGGGATAGGCCCCGGTCCATTGGGTCCATTAGCCTCTCCAGCTGGAGGATCAGTCACCATCTCTGGTTGAGCAGGGGGATTCCTCTGTATCATCTGCTTAAGCTCTTGCTGTCCCTGCCACCCCTTGAACCACATCCATGAATTGATTCATGCGGATTTTCATCTCGGCGAACTCTGCCTGTAGGCTTTCCATTACTCTCTGTTGGTTTCTGCGGGTACCGTACCGGTGAATGCCTGGGTCAGCTATCCTGCTGATGGAACACCAAACAAACTGAGAACACTGTGGCGGTACCTGTTATGCAAGACATGCTAATGAATATGTAAATGCAATGACATGTTTATCAATTCCAAAGGTATTCTACCCCTTGATTCTAGTCTCTCAATAGATAAACGATGTAAAACAAAAAGACTAAGCCGTTGATGAGAACCAAGAAAAATCCGACTAGAATCAAGTAGAAGATATAAACCCCACAGAAATGGATAAACATGTGTGAATGATTATGAATGCAAAATGATGTGATGAAAAACGATGTGGATGTAGTGCAGTGGCATGGGAATCAGGATCGCTGTATTTGCTTGAACATCTGTCAGGTTGCACTGTCTGGAGAGAAATTAAGAGCACACCAAACAAAGGTCATGGGATGGATCATGTTATCCTTAATATCAACCACCCATTTTGGTGGATTATGGTTTACACCTTATCAACACCCAAGTTTCATTGATATTAAGGATACCTGATCGGATCAACCATGAATCAAGGGTTTGTTGCAAGTCACGAGCATGGAGTTTAGGTTAAGAACCACCCAAAAGGAGTGTACTAAGGTTTAAACCTGCCAAACATGTTCTACAAAAGGTTCCCATAGTCATAATCCCATCTTTCGGATATTATCGGAGGAACGACTACTCGTATTCCAAAAATATTCTCAAGAGAGACTCTTATGAGTGTAGTATCGCATAACAATCGTATCAAATCTTACACTTGAACGACTTTCGCACTACGTCCTACGAATAGGCCAAAATGGGTTTGGCAAACTAAGGTCCTCGGCTTCTAAGGTCTATATTGGAAAAAGTAATGTCTAACCACAACTTACTTGTGTGACATTATTGATCTCAACATGACCTCCACCAAGTGAATCGGCTTGCAAGTCAACTTGCTAAGGAATAACTCCACACAAGTCGACAAGACTATGTCATTCTCCTATCCTAAGTGCACTCGAGTTTGGGTATAGAACTCATCTCACAAAGATCACCAAGCAGCCATAGCCAACCAACAGATACAACAATGATATGTACACAATGCAATAAGGTAAAGCAGGTAAATAAATAACTGTACAAAATCATGAACACCCAATAAACAAACAAACTACAAAAGCTAGGAGGGACTCGCTTAGGCAAACCGGGTCCCCAGCAGAGTCGCCAGCTTTCGCAACCTGAAAAATACAGTGTGCGAAAAAACAACCGACGAAAGAAAATGACAGAAGAGTCGCCACCGTGCGTTATTTATCCCAAAGAAGGGAAAGGAAACGCTCGAAGTAAACCTGAAAAGAGGAAAGGAAAAGACAAGGTCTCGCAACCAAATCTTGGGTTCGGGAGTCGGTTATGCGAAGGGAAGGTATTAGCACCCCTACGCATCCGTAGTACTCTACGAGATCCACTTTTATAGTTCTTGTCTAAAGGGTGTGAGTTTATCTTGTGCTGTTTACTAAAAAAGGGGTTAAATGAAAATGACTCGCGCGGATGTCGCATCCACTGCATACGTATCTCATCTGAATATGAGAATCAGAGTCTTCGTAGCTCGGCTGACCTATGGGTTGGGGGATGTGTGCTCGCTAAGACATCGCGTCTTATGCCTACGTATCTCATCTGGAATGAGAATCAGAGCAAGCCGTAGTTCGGCTAACTACGGGGTTATGGATTGGGTTTTGGACGAACGACGTTACTACGCAATCTACCGGATGCTCGACCTTTGGAGACTTACTCGCCTGTAGTAGGAGTAAACGTGTGTTTAGGAGAATAAAAATCAATGAAGGGTTAGGGTTTGGGATGCTCATGCAAAAAGGCAGTCCTTGACGAAGGAACCTGTAAAAAAAAATAAACACACAAAAACATTGCCTCCTATCGAGGTCTTCCAGCTAGGAAAGCAGTAAAATGCGGAAAAAATGTAAAAGTACCGCGCGGATAAAGATCCGAAGTAACAATAATTAGAGGAATGGGAAACCCAGGCATCCTTCCCAGCTAAACATCATCAAAGAAAGTGAGTCAGTACAGGTAATCGGAATGAAACCTCCAGGCGGTATCCCACAAATAAAGTGGAAAACCACGCAAGTTATCCCTGCAAAAGTCATGTGAGCTCTCACAAAAACTCAACAAACAGGTTAGAGACAAAAAAAAAGGATAATCAAGGGTTGCCCCCAAATCAAAATGTAACCACATGAATCATGCCATTAAAATTCACAAAAAGCAACCAAGGGTAGGAGACCTAAACCTCTTGTCAAACACATGCATCAAAAGGGTATCAAATTCACCCATAATACCTCATACATTTAGAGCATTCAAATTAAAGGCATAAAGATGATGGATATAGGGCAAACCTGATTGGAGAGCTTGATTGAAATTGAGTTGCACTCGTGAGGTTTACAAAACAATCTTTAGGGTTTATGTGAGGCAGAGGTGATTCTGTGCAGTTGAGTTCCCTTCAGGGTTTGGAGGCTACTCTGAACTCTGTTAGCTCTTCTCTCACTTTCTTTTTCCCCAGGGTTCTTCTCTCACTATCTTTTTCCCAGACAGGGTAAAAGGAATAGAATTCCTTTTGTTTCACTGAAACTCTGAATTTATAACCTGATTTTTGTGGACCTGTGGGCTCAAATGAGAGAGGTCCAAGTCCAAGATTTTTTCTTTTATTTATTTATTTATTTACTTTTTTTTTTTTTTTCGTTTTTCATTTTTTTCGTTTTTCTTTTTTCGTTTTTTTTTCAAAACACGTGGGCTTCGCCTAGCAAGCATGACAACTCATGAACAAACCTTTGCTCCTTCAAGATTAACGTTTTGACTGACGAATAGACCCCTGTTGGAAGTAACTCAAGTCTTTCCCATGTGTTGACTGATCATCTAAATAGAGCCCACAAAGTGTCCTGGATGATGTTCAAGCTTCTTGGATCCGATTCCGATTGCAATGATGAAATGTAAATGCTAAATGACCTAAAAATGAATGCATGCATGAGGTGTAAAGCGTATGCTTCCAGGAAAAATGAAGGGTAAATTTTGGGGTATTACACCATAGTGTTACAACATGATTATAAGGAAACCAAATTTTAACCACATGGGTACCGCCTTGTCCACCTGTTATTTATTTATGAAGTATTCTCTCCCCAATGGGGGAGTGAAGGTTGTTGTCCAAGGATATAATAAGATCTCTAAGAAATGTTATATAGAAAGCCTCAAGCTGAAAGGGGCCACATTTTAGGCGTCAAATCCAGGAAGGTGAGCTTAGGGATAAATCCATCAGGAGAAGCCAGCAATGGCGAGGAGACTCCCCTTTCAGCAAGTAAGGAGATCGGAGATTGAAGGCCTATAAGGAATGCCTTATGGAGCCGCATGCATAGTTGTTGTTTATTTGTTTTTCTTTACCACTATTTAATTAGGTCGTTGTTATTTTTTATTGGAGAGAATTTCATCTATGAGAGTTTTAAGGACAAGTTATTTCATGGTGTAGCACCTCAAATTTGCACCTATCATTGTACATACATTCTCATATTAGGTCATAACATAACATGGTCCACTGCATAGCATTGCATTGTCCCTTTTGCCTCAAGTGCAAGCCAGTCAGAAGAATTAGGTCAAACTGATCAGGAGATCAGTCAATCAATCAAGCAAGTACAATTTTCATTGAGACAAGGCCCTAGGGTTGGTCCAACATGTTCACATGACCTAGGGGTCCTTTTGAAGTAGTTTGGTCAAGGTTTGATTGCTCAGAGATCATCAGTCAGTGTGTAGTCTACCAGAAACCCTAGAAAGTCAAACTTGGTCAACTGTGTCTGATTTTATGGTTTTGATGGTTGGATTTGGTTTGAGAAAGCTCATTCATGTCCAAATAGGCCTCATGTATCATGTCAAAGACCATTATTGAAGAATTGGAAGCCAGACAAGAAATTTCCAAAAATAGAAACTTGACCTGTAATTGAAACTTGCCAAAAATGGAAACTTCTTGATCCCAAACTTACATCATGATACAAGCTTCAAATGAATTTTTTCCCAACATGAAAGTTGAAGATCTTGTTCTCCCATTTCCAAAAAGTCCAAGAACACTCAATTCCCATGTATGGTTGGCAAGTTATGATCAATTCATTTTCAAAAATTCTTGAACTTCAAAAGGCCATATCTCTCAAACCATTTGGCCAATTTGGGTGGGGTTTTTTGCAACAAGTCACATTTGACCTCCTCTTTCCAAATATGTAACCCTCATGCACCAAAACATTACAAATCAAAATGGCCTTTTTGCACTTACATGATTTATTTTCAAGTGAGGGTGAAAAGTGAATTTTCCAAATAACCATTTTTAATCCATTTTGCCATTTGAATAAGGTCTGAAATGATATTTGAGACTTGTTACAAGCCCAATTTCGTGGCTTTTGCCCTTGCACCTCACCATTCAAGCCAAAATGACCAATTAGCAAAACTTACCATTAAACAAAATTGTGTTTAGCTTTCACTTAACCAACCTTAAACAGACATATATTAGCTCATTTTCTGTCAATCTAAAACCCTAGCAGCCAACATTATCACAGAATTCTCTCACTCTCTCAAATTTCCATTTTTGCATTTTTGAACTTTTCCTTGCAAACTTGTAAAGCACACGAGCTGGCTATTGTTGCTTCATCATTCAACATCCATTTTGAGCTGATTCCAACCATCATAAACCAACTGGAACCAAGGAGCAAGCTCTGTTTCTTCAAGCATTCATCCATGGCAGATTTTTGTTTGAGTCATCTCATGCCTTGCTGAGCTAGGGTCTTCAAGTATTCATCATTTGGAAGCCTTTTGCGCATCTGTTTGGAACTTACATCACCTAATCATCACTGTTGCATCAGTTTCTTCAAAAAACAAGTAAGATTTCGAATCCATCCTTTTCCAAAATCATGCTATGCAATGTGTAGATCTCATTACCCTGGTCACAATGAACTTTGAATGGTTGAAAATGATTGCATATTGGCTGAGAAATCTAGCTTTTAAGTTTGTTGTTGAAATTTGTTTTGGCTTGATTCGTGTTATTTAAGTTGATTCAATGGAAAATATGTTTGGATTATGCATGCTGGATGTTTGCTGGTCCTGATGGTGTGTCCAATTTGTATTTCTGGGTATTTTAATTTTTCACGATTTGAAGTGATGAAGATGAAGCTCATTGTTCATATGAAACCCTAGTTCATCGTTGCCTTGCCCAGATTTGTCCCCTGTTCACGTTGCATGCTACTGTACGCTCATGCTAACCAATCAGCTTATTTCGTTCCCTGGCCCAAAACGCGGCGTTTGATTTAGTTGTCCTGGTTATTACAAAAATGCCACCATCCGTGCCATGTGACCTATTAGTTCATGTTATTTTTCAATGTTTATTTCAATTTGATACATCATTATGCAAAATTCATAACATCATCATTTTTAATCCAATTTGAATGGGATTTTTTGCATTTGATTCATCATGAACTCTACTTATTTGTCATATTTTTTCCAGAATTTTTGGATGGTTGGTTTTTAATTGGTATTAGGGATTGTGACATGTATTCATTTTTTGTACCTTTTACCAAATCCTTTGTGAAATGATGATGCTTTATCCTTTGCCCTTGAAATTTTTGTGCATAAACTAGACACATTCATGGTGATTTTGGTTTAGAGTTCATGAATTTATCATCTCTGGTCAGTGAGTTATGATTTTCAGAAGTAGGGTGTGACAATTTGTGTCACACCATTGATGTGCAACTTGATTGATTTTCATAGCCATGCCTCTTGACCTCAAAATGGATTGAATTTTTGCATGACTGAGCTTGAGTATGTCTAGTTTACATGTGATTTTTTGTGGATTTGTTTATGGCATTTTCCAATTGTTTGAGATTTTTCTCCTCTGTTTGGTCTTATGTTGACTTTTTGTGACACTTGTTCCCATTTGTTTTGTGAAATGCTCATACTTTATTAGATGGACATGAAATTTGATATGTGATTACTAGACATCTTAAACTTTGCTATGGTTTTAGTCCCATTCATTTCTCATATGCCATCCCTGATTTATGATTTTTTCAAGTTGATGCATGTTTGGTTGACTTCTTTGAGCATGTTCAAAATTGCCTTGCCTTTCTGATTTTCATTGACTATCTTCTACTTGTCCAAATGAGATGAAATTTGACATGCTTACCATGCTGTGGATTTTGGTTGATCATGATTTATTTGATGATTTTTGGAAATGTTTGAGATTGGTTTTGAGTTAAGTCTTGTTGTTGACTTCTATGAGCTTCTAAATGCCATGCCTTGACCTAATTTGTTCATGAAATGATGATGAGGATTGATATGAATGTAAAACCAATTGGGTTTGTTTCTTGATTGTTTGAACTTGATTTTGGACACTTGCCATTTGCTGTTTTAACATTTTCATCCCTTTTTGACCCTAGGCTTGTCCTAGTGGTCCTGTTACTCACATTTGAGCTCATTTTTTCAGGTTAACCAACAATTATCCAATGAGACCAATTCAAATTGATTGTGTATGCTTGTTTATCATGACTAATCCACTTGTTTTGTAGGTTGCTTGGCTCACATGCCTTGAGCCTTGTGCATTGCACACTTAGCTTGTTTGTGTTGACTGGTTGATATCTGTTTCCTTTTGCTTTAATTTTGAAGTTGTGTACTAATGTTGTCTGACTGGTTTCAGGTACTTTTAGTTGCTCAGTTCCTTGTGAACTTTTGCTTTGCTTTGCTTGATAAGCAATTTGCATTGAGGTATACCTTTCTATCTTCATGTAGTCTGGAAGACCTGGCCTGTTACTTGGCCAGGCAACTGTCTGAAGTCCTCCTTAAGAGGCAATGTTTGTGATTGTTTAATTTTGTCCTTGTACATATTCAAAGACCTCCTAAGTGAAAAGGCAATTGGCAGAACCCAAGGGATATGCAATCTATCCCCTGCTATTCTGTGTGTCATCTGCTTTGCTCACACCACTGTGTTGATGCATTGCAGATACAAACCCAAGATCTTGTACAATTGTACAGTTGAGTCAGTATCTAATGTGTAGAAGGGTTCCCACTTTCTGAACCCACACATTCTTGTCTTAAGCTCTCCCAGGCCAGGGATAAGAGCTGTGAAGTCTTATCTTCACTCACCTTTCATCTGCTTCACCTTAGCCCCTCAATGGCAAGGTTAAGAAGCTAACACTACCCAGTTCCAGTGGTTTGTTTGTTGAGGTTGATATGACCCCTCGACTAAAACCTAGCCTTGATGTTTGAGCCCCTTGTTGGTGTGTTTATTTCATGCTGTATGTGCTTGTGTGGTGTGATTGTATCCCCTAGGTTTGTTAGACTCCGTGTAGTCTCGTTTGCATGTCAATTAAGGTAGCACGGTTCCTTCGTATAGGACTTCCTTTCTTGCTTGAGCTTTCCTAACACACAAACAAACATTATCCCCTCTAAAGGATACGTCCACTCCTTCAACTACAGGTGAGTAAGTCTCCAAAGGTCGAGCATCAGGTAGATTGCGCAGTGACGTTGTCCACTTAAAAAACACAAACCAACGGGAATAGTTTAGCCGAACTACGGCAACTCTGATTCTCATGTCCAGATGAGATACGTAGGCACGAGATGCGATGTCTTGTCGAGTTTGACTAACAACTAACACTAATTCTCTTCTCTCGCCCTCGTTGCGATTGAGACCTCCCCTTTCTCTTGCCCTAGTTGCAATCGAGACCCTTCTTTTTCCTGTGCAAGTCATGATTAGGATAGGCTTGCTTCCTGTGCAAGTTAGCTAGAAACCTTAACTTAGAGACGACTTTGCATGACAACATCTAGGCTCGAGTCGTAGTCTCCCTAGTGTTGTGTCTCCCTCTGTTATCTGGTTAGGCTAGTCCTTTTTCCCTCCGTAGGGGAACTACGTCGCCCTGATCCTCATACCAGATGAGGTACGTAGGCAGGAGATGAGCTGATCTCTCCGGGCGCCCTTTTGTTTTGTTTGTGTGAGTTTGTTTCTCCTTTTCTGGTTGGAGTCCGACGTAAGTCCAGCGATTGGCAGTTGGTTTCCTGTGTGTGTTTGTTGGTTCGGATGCTGATGTAAGTCCAGTGATTGGCATTCAGGCTCCACGTTTGCCTTTGCATGTGTTTGTTTGTGTGCGTGTTAGCCGAGCTACGAATGCTCTGATTCTCCTTCGTCCAAGGAGATACGTATGCATAGGATGCGACATCCTAGCGAGTATGTGTCGTTTCCCCAGTCCGAACTACTTCGACTCTGATGTCTATGCCTGATAGACTAAGTAGGCCCAGGATGCGGTATCCTGCCGAGTCAGTTTCTGTCTGTTTTCTTGTGTCTCTTTCAGCCAGTGTGTGTGTGTTTGAGCAGTGTTTTAGCAACCATTTTCCTTCCTATTGTGCGTGGATCCCGTCGAGTACGACGGATGCGTAGGGGTACTAATACCTTCCCTTCGCATAACCGACTCCCGATCCTATTCCCTTTGGTCGCGAGACCATGTCTTTTCCAGGTTTACTTCGAGCGTTTCCTTTCCCTCTTTTGGGATAAATAACGCACGGTGGCGGCTCTGTTGTTCTTGTTTTCCCGCCGGTTTTTCGCGTAATGCGACACATGGGGTGCACTCTTTTCCCTCTGCACTTTTCTTAGGCCGTAGGTTTTTATCAAGGCACCTCGTTTTATTATCATTGTAAAATTGTGTTTGCTGGTTATTACCTTTTTGCTGGAAATTCATGACATGGTGAAAATATTTCTCGTAGAGCTGATTAATATGTTGGATCTCTAGGTGAGATCTTTGTCTCCCAATGAGGAGATCAACATGATGGATCTTTATGTGAGATCCATTCCAACCCATTGAGGCGACTAACATGGTGGATCTCTATGTGAGATCATTGCCTCCCATTAAAGTGACCAACATGTTGGATCTCTATATGAGATCCTTGTCTCCCATTGAGATAGCCAATATGTTGGATCTCTATGTGATATCGTTGTCTCTCATTGAGTTGATCAATATGATGGATCTCTATGTGAGATCATTGCCGTCTATTGAGGCGATCAATAAGCTGGACCTCTCTGTGAAATTCTTGTCGCCCATTAAGGCGATCAATCTGTTGGATCTCTATGTGAGATCCTTACCACCCATTGAGGCAGTTGATATGTCGGATCTCTATAAGATCCTTGCCTCCCATTGAGGCAATCGATATGATGAATCTTTATGAGATCCTTGTCGCCCGTCGATATGATCAACATGTTGGATCACTAAGCTCCTTTCCTCCCATAGGAGCAAACAAAATGCCAATTTTCTAAAAAAGATCTTGGCCACCCCGGGGGAATCATTACACCCTAAAATATAGATATAAGGTCTCACTGGTAGCATTTAAGGAGGCGAAATGCACTCAATATTACAAAAATTAGCGTGTTACTAAAAGATAAAAGCACGAGGAGCTACTCGCCATCCACTAATCGACCATCTTGAACCATTTGAAAGGGATTCATCTGGCTTAAGTACAAATAAGGATAAAGGATGGCGATTTTCCTTCTCGCCCTTTCAAAATGATGGTCGGGTATTTCCACAAGTTCATCCTTGAGTGGCAAGATTGTCTCTTCCAAGCTCTCCAGGGTGTTGCGGGTCCTGTTAAATGATTGCTCAAGATGCACCACCTCTATGAACTGGGAGAGGGCTTTAGTGGCTATTTTTTAGGTAAGTGCCTTCATAACACCCCATTTTTCCCTCAGCAATCTTATTTCCTTCCCGCCTTAACGGGAACACTTGTTTGCATGACTCACCTTGGATTGCAATCCTTGGATAATGCAGGAATGTTTCTCCTTTTGGGCTTTCGCCACTAGAATGCAACTGAAAAGTTGGTCTTCTAGTAAATCAGACAATCTAGTAGGGGACATGCCAAGGAGAGACTGATAATCATGTGGAAAATTCTCAAGGAAGGAGAAATGGCAATAAAAAAACTCTACCGAATTAAAGGCGTATTATTCCACAAAGAGGGTTCATGAGGAAAAAATTCACCCCCCTTCTTATCCTCCTCTTCTACTACCTCAAGGCTACCTGACGGTCGAGCAGGACCCTCATCCTGTAGTGGAATCTTGGGAGGTCAAGCATCACTAACCCATGAGGTTTCACAATGCCACGCCCCTTTTACAAAAACTATGCTTTGTGGGAGGGTGGAGGAAGGCGCGTATGCTATTGTGTCATTGACATCTTAACTAGATATTATCTCATCTTATCAAGAGATACCTCCACCACATCCCCTGTAGAGAAAGAACTGCCACTAACATATACAAAATGATGAGTACAAGATCAAAAGGTATCCTTCTATAACATAATACATACCTAAATATTCCTATATCTCGTTTATGTCTTTGTGGTCCCGAGTAATGAGGGTGCAAGTATCTAGAGTTCGGAAACATTTCAAAGTCCGAATTACTTTCACAAACATATCCTTTTAATCCTCATAAGGCCTCGTGAATGGCTTCAGCAAACAACCTCTTGATAAAAGGCACAACGTTACCCAGTTATTGCAATGAAGAGCTTTTATGCCATAGAAGGAAAGGAACATCCCCACAATATGGAATGCGCCTAGGCTATAGGAGACTATCTGAAAAGCCTTAAGCGTGCTCCATACGTTTAGAGTAATTTTGGAAGGGTTGACATTTATGGTCACCAGGAAATCTATCTTAAAGAAAGTAAAAGGGATTAAGACCCATAAGTCATCAATAATAGGACGATGAAGATAAAAATAGGGAGTAAATTCTTCCTCATAAGTGTTCATATTGGCCCTCTCTGTCCCTGAACAAGGCTCTAATACCACATCATCCTTGTGACTTGTTCTGGAGAATCAAAAAAGTAACTACACTTGGCAGACACGTGTAATTGAAAAAGGTTAAATTGAATTCCAAAAGGGATTTCATCATGATTTGCATTAAATGATGCTCATACCCTTTTTTCACTAAAACACTTAATCTCTCACAATTGATTTACATTTTGATTTTTCATAAGTACAATCACAATAAATTTGAAATATCCTGTCACCACCTAGTTATCTAAGGGACTCGCCTCTCCTAAATATGGTTACCTTCAGCTAAGGGACTCACCCCAAGGTGAAGGATCCACCTCTCATGAAAAAGGTTTCCTTCGACTAAGGGACTTGCCCCAAGATGAAGGACTCACCTCTCTTTAATAAGGTTACCTTTAGCTAAGGGACTCTCCCCAAGATGAGGGACTCCCCTCTCATGAATAAGGTTGGCTTCGGCTAAAGGACTCACTCCAAGTTGAGGGACTAGTCTCTACTGAATAAGGATGCCTTTGGATAAGGGACTCACCCTAAGACGAGGGACTCGCCTCTCCTGAACAAGGTTGCCTTCGGCTAAGGGACTTGCCCAAAATTGAGGGACGTACCTCACCCATAGAAGAAGCCTTGAAAACATTTCTCCATTCTACCTAGTCCTCGTGCGTGAGAGACTATCTAGTGTTATATTTGCGGGAGTCCTACACAAGGGCGACTTCGTAGTCCCCCACCTGAGAATGATGTCACCTATGAGACATTCAGACACAACAAAGGGCTCACCCATGATACTGATGACGTACATCATATTGTTGCCTTCCCTTGGCCATCATCTTAATAGTCTACCATGATTTGTTGAAGAATAGGCGCTCAAAAATATTTCCTAGTCTTAAAGAGTGATTGTCACCCATAGGGGATTCCTAACCATAGGCTCAAAAGACCTTTATAAATACCTCTCTATCAGGAGGAGAAATGACATATCTTAACTACTACATATCACACCCTACATACACTTATACACAAGTTTCCAACACATATACAAGGTCTCTCACCTCATTTGAGCAGGTCCTTTAAACCACCACAAAACACCTTTGTCCAGGGCTTCTCGATGATGCGGGAAAACCCTAACCACCAAACAATGTAATATACCTACTAGGGCCTTTGAGAACCCATGTCCTTTGCAGATGCGACATGCACACCCGTACTTTTTGACCATTACATATTCCATTTAGGTGCCATCATCAGAGGATGTTTGCAGTGATCATTAAACCCATCAAACCCTACTTAGTCTGCTTGCATATTTAACTGATTGTTATGCTTGTCTTTATTTGTCATATTAAAAAGCGTATTCATCATTAAGAACTTGAAAGCTTCCATAACCTGGAAAACATTGTTCCATATTATACCCATTTTTGATGATGACAACAAATCTCTTAAGGAGATGGTAAAATATATAAACAAATATATTTGGAGTGATTAAACTCCCCCTGATTTAAATAGAGAGTATACTCTACTCCCCCTGAGAATATACTTCTCCCCCTTTGTTAAAATAAAAAAGGTGGGTAAAAGATGCATTGTGAAAGTTTAAATATGAAAACATAAACACAATAGCATTTAGGAAAGGAAAAACATCACAATTTTATTAATTTAAATTTCTAAAATTCAAAGTACAAAAACCGGGAAAATTGCGAAATTTGAAATAACATAAAAAGTAAACACACTGAATAAGATATAAGTGAGACTACTCTATGTCAAAATCATCATTCAAGAATAGGTTGTGAGGTAGTAGTGTTGGATCCTTGGTAAAGTGACGGGTTATGAAATTGATCTTGTTGTTTGTCACATCAAGCTTCTTTATTATAAATTTTGAGTAGGTCTTTAGTTGATGGAAATTGCGGGATATTTTAGTCAAACTCCTCTAGATCTATAGTTACTTATTTATCATCCATTTTCCTCTTATTTTGATTTGTGGGATATTCATTCACTTTTCCATCAATGGTCTCATATCTCATCATTGTTAACACCGATTTCCCTATTTTTGTTATATCCTCTACATACTCTTCTTCTCCAAAGTTGAATTCGGTGTGTTCCAAGATCATTGTGATCAGGTTACCATATGGTAGGTGTTCCATTAGGGAACCAAAAATAAAGATTCTAGCTCTCTAAGGAACAAAAAATGATGATAGATGAAAGATTGTTGGTTTTTAACGGTGGCTCTGATCTCCTTTACGGTGACATGGGGTGGGCCTACATGGTTAACACTCCAATGTCTAATTCACTTCATGATTTAAGATGAGTAAAGTCAAATTGGAGATCATAGATTTTTTATCTTTTCATATCCTGTGAACTATTTTATATGTTGGATCCAATAAAGTATGTAGAAGATGTTGGGACTTTGGGCGGTCCAAAATAGTTGCCCCTAAGGCTTGGTTGGGCGTGGAATAGAACTGAATCACTTGGGATCAGTTTTGAAAAAATAATGGGGAACAAGTGCATTTAATGCGGTTTCATCATTGGGACACTTCAAAACCCATTCATGACACATATGATGATGTAACTAGTGAGGGTGTGAAGTAAGTAATAGAGTGCTTGAATGCACTTGAGTTTGGTGTGTTTCCATTAATGGAATTTTATCCATTGATCTTGTGATCCCTGCTCATAGATGTTCATGATCCTTCCATTTTTTTTATTCCCGCTTCATCAACCTTTTTTTAATGAGGTATCTTCTTACTCGGGCTTTCAACATCTCCTATTTTATCTTGCCAAAATGAGTGATAGTAATGCTAGCTCAATGAGGGATTCTGACGTGGAAACCGCATCTGGGTTACCCCATATTTCTCATTGCTCTTAATTTATTAGTGATCACATAGGACTAGAGGTTATAACCATATATGAGGACTATAAGTCAGAAGGTATGACCGGGACTTCCATAGAAGAGGAAACTTCTTCTTATTCTTCTAGATTGTTAAATACTTTTATATCAAATTCTTGCAAGAGATCCAATCATGTCGAGGTCCCTATGCACCCTTATGTACTGTTAGAAGAGGAAATACAAGTCAATTCGAAAGGAGGAACCTTGTTAAATATTTTGTACACACTTTCCTACAGACCCTAGGTCGTGAGTCTAGCGATGCTAGGGAGTTAGAACATTTAAAACTCTGATGTTGGTCTAGAGCGCCAACGTACGATTGGGTATATGCAAAGTTATCATCACTTATTTAGATATGAGCATTAAGGCCGCTCTGAAAGGCACAGGCATTGTGGTCAACATTCATTTAGAATGGTCAGTTCATCTGGTGCCAAAAGATAAGAGAATATGCAGTTCTTTCGACAAATACATGGACTCGTTCTATGAGTGCTCTTTAACAAGAGTAGGGCTTTGACTTCCTTTATCTAAATTTGAGGTACCTATGTTAAAGCATGTAAAAGTTGCCACTTCCCATATTCATTTAGGGTCTTGGGCGTATATAAGATTTTTCCAGCCATGCGTTGAGTACAAATCTTGGGATCCTTCTCTCGACTTATTTTCCAATATTTTTTCTTGAGATGTACATCTTCTAAAAACTTTTGCAACCAAGGGCTTCTTCAACTTCACCCGGTTAACCCTTGGTTTGGTTCTTTCACTTTGGGCGGGGACAATTTCTTAAGACGTTTCCTCTTGGTGAAGCCTCTTACCTCTACTGTGAGGGCACATTCCTATTTTTTTGCATGATGTCAAAACTAGGACAGTTTAGCATTTATGTATATTGGACGATATTATCTGAGTCTAAATGCGCATCATAGTATTAGGGAACTTTGGAATGGTTTAGAAAAGGTTTCATGCATTAAAAACTGGTTTATATGTCAAAAACATGTTTATGTGTCGACATATACGTGCTATGAGTCGACACATGTGGATCATTTTTAAAGGCTGTAGTTTCTATAATGCATGAGTCTACACATAAATCATTACAGGTCGACACATAGAAAAAAAATCTTTTATGAGTCGATGTAGCGGGGTATTCGTTACCATTAGGGATATTGACTAAATCCAAGGTAAACCATACAAATCGAATCGCCACCGCACTTCTATTTATCCAAAGGAATGGTTAGAAAGCAAACAAAAACCTAAAAGTTTTATCAAATCAAAAACTAGTAAAAATGTCAGAGATCGGGGTAAAGGGGTTGGTTATGCAATGGGAAGGTGTTAAGCACCCAAAACATCCTAGGTACTCCTAGGGAGCCCTTTTCATACTTGTTGTAAGGTTGGTATTTTGTGAAAATTTGTTTGTGCAAACATGATTGAAGAGATGAGAAGAGAATGTATAAGTTATTTACAATTTGTGTTTGAATGGATAAACCCATTGCCTACGTACCATCTTAAAGAAGATTAGGATCAAAACCTCGTAGTTCGGGGTAAAAATCTCAAGAAAACAAGTTGGTGAATTGATTGGTCCAAAAGCCTTAAGATCTTTTGTTATCCAAGGGAGAAAACTCAACCTAAAACCACAAATCCACCATGTGAGGATAGCTTCAACATGCTAGTGAGGGGTTAACCCTATAATAAGCATGGAAGACTCATTGTCCATCACTAAAGATATAAGTGAGTATTACATCTACCTCAAGGATAATTCAAACCTAATAGCTAAAGGTTATGAAAAAGTTTTTGATTAAGAAAGTGGCCATTGAAACCACAAAAGTATTTAAATGAGTTGTATTTACCAATGAAAAGTATTTACAAGATGTGGTCAAAGTTGACTTAAAGGTTCAATTCAAAATAAGTGTTATGAAAAGAGAGTTTAAAAATCAAAAGCATAATGCTTAGGTTTCTAATGTTTAAAAGAAGTGTTAATGTTTGCACAAATTTTTTTGGCTTGGGTTAGAGTGGAGGGAAGAAGAAGAATGGCTAAAGTCCTAATCATACAAGAGATGAAGGAAAAGAAATAAGACCACAAATGGAGTTCCTCTCTTGAGATCATATTGATGACCCAAGTGGCTCCCATCCTTTGGAATATACAAGCAAAATTAGTGTAAGCTCAAGCAATCAACATAATCAAGACAAAAGCACAAGCACAATAATATATACACAATTATGTGCTCAAGTGAGCAAAAGACAAATTGCATTAACATAAACATGTGCTCAAATGAGCAAAGGGAAAAAGCAAATGAATAGTATGTACAAGAATAATAAATTGCATAAATGTAAAGAGCAAGAATTAAATGTTAATGGTTAATGGTTAGTGTTAGAGTTAGTGTGCCATAAGGCAATTTAGCGCTATGTTAAGCAATCGTAATTGGACTTATGTAGAAGTCATAACTATCTGAGGCCGGTCAATAGTAATGTGGGCAACAACATAAGTTAGAGATTTTGATTAGTGAATCAAACTCCAACAACTTGCCATGCCAAAAAGAAGATGAGAAATGATCTTGTATTGATGTAGGTTCTTTGCATGATTAGGAAGCAACCTATCCTTAATGCAAATCCATTCACTTGATCCATGATCAAGATGAATTAGATTTGAATCAAGGAAGATTAAACCTCCATGTATCAATGCTAACCACCAATCTTTAACTCATTGATCAAAAAAGAAGAAGAAGAAGAAGAAGAAGAAGAAGAATTAAAGTACATTAATAGAAATGGAATAAGGTAATCAACAAGCATTGACCAAAGATAGAGAAGATCAAGGTCAAATAATAGAAAACATAAGCAAAATGAAGATTAGAAGTCAAGAAACAAATAAAATATTTTTGGTATTTTTTCAATATTAAAATAAAACTTGAATTAAAATAATAAAGAAAGGTCAAACTTCAAACTCACTTCAAATCAACTTTGAAAAGTCCAAGTGAATTATCCCAAGTTCAACAAGGTCAAACAAAGTTTGCCAAAAATTTCAGCATTTTTAGAAGTCAGAAACTATTTTAAATCAATTAAAAATGCATAAAAATAACCAAATTGAACTAAAATATCAAATAAATCTCAAATCAATTAATAAATTGATGAGAATACTTTTCATAGATCTATCATCATTCAAAGAGGTTGGAAAAATATTTTTGTATTTTTTGGATATCAAAAACTATTTAAAATGAATTAAAAATAAGCAGAAAAGAGAAAATTACTAAAAAATATCAAATGGTAAAATAAAAAATATTAAAAATCATTTTTAGAAAGTAGAAATTAAAAGGAAAAAGATGCAATTGGTCTCATATTTTTTGGACCAACAATGAAGGAGTTATGAGTTTTTAAAAGGAAATGGAATTAAAAGAAATAAAAGAAATAAAAATCAGAAAATAGAAATGATGGAAAAGCGTGGACCGCTTGATGAAGCTTCATTAATTGACGTGGATCATCACACGGCTAAGAAATGCACGTTCACCATATGCGCAAGTCAATTGTGATACACCATGCCAAATAAAAAGTCATAACAATGGACATGTGATATTGAATCTGGGAAATGAAATGGACGATCCAGATCCAATCTGGAGACCAGACGGTGGCCAGCGCCACCGTCTTCTCCGGCCAAGCTCCGGCCAAGTTCAAAAGTTGCAGAGAAAAATGTTAACCAAAAGACACGATCCAGGCATCAATCGAAAGCTGGGGTGATGTACATCACCCCTGTACCAACCAAATCCACTCTAGATCTCTATATTGAGAGAAATCAGAGATGGAAGATCTGTGGTGTTCATATGAACTTCATGATTTTTGAAAATTGAAAGCTCAATAATGTTGCCTCTATGCAGAGGACTTCAGATCACACAATCACAACAAGAAACAAGCACTATGCAAGCTGATTCGAAGAAAATAAAGTTTGAGGTGAACCTCTGATTTGGCAGGGCTTGGAGTCACAATTCTTTGATGCTAATGCTTACAGTTCACACTATGGATCAAGGTGAAGAGGTCTAGGAACTTTTAGATATGAAATTTCAATCGAGGAAATCAAAATTCAGATCTGAAATTTGAGAGAAAAGTGAGATAGTTCCTTTAGTGAGGGTTGTGATTTCAGTTTCGCAGCATTTGGGGCGCCTTCAGGTTGCTGAAATGAAACTCATATGCATTGTATTTATAAGCATGGCATGGCTGAAGTGCATGAACAAAACTTGCATGAATGGAAAAGGCCTTCATGCATGGGCCTGTACAGGCGCATGGAGGGCCCAATTCCAATTGGATTTGGTAGCTGATGCATGCTAAAAGTAATTTGGACGTGTAGTTTAGGTGGTAATATCTCATGCAATGCAAATTAAATGATTTTCCAAAATTGCACTGTTATGCTCAAGCCTTCGAAAATGCTATGTCAAAAATAGAAACACCACCTCATGAGTAATGGTTGGAAAGCTTATTGCATAAGGATCATTTGTTATGTTGATCAAAACTCCATTTGGGCCTTGGAAATTGATGAAAAGTGGACATGAAGTGTAGGGTGCAAAACATGCACATGTGAGATTTTCAAAATTGGCCAAAGTTCAAGACCTTCTGTCTCAATGATGCAAGCTCCAAATGACAAAGTCTTGAACATCAAAGTTGTAGATATTTTTAGGGCAATCAATTTGGACTTAAAGTTTGCATTATTTGGATTTTTTATGAAGAAGTTATGGGCACTTGAAGTTGGACTTTTTCACATTTCAACGCACTTGGTCCAAAGTGACCTATAATGTTTTGCATTATCACATGTATTTCTTTTGAGATTTTGAAATTTCTCTCAACATAACATTTGAAGTAGACATCTTAATATTTCCAATTCATTTGATCCCACCTCAAAATCATGAAAAAAGAAGGAGTTATGTCCTTGGGAAGTTGACCCAAAATTAGGGTTTCAGTCAAAATGACCTATAATGTCTTGGAATGGATGATGACCTTACATGCTTCAAATCAATTTCTGATGAACATGAAAGTTGCTCATATGGTCTTTAAAAACATTTTTTATTTTGGGGTCATCTCCATTTGACAAGCACATAAAAAGTTAGGTCTCAGCGTATTTCAAAATAGTCAGATGAATTGACTGATCAACTTCTCAAGTCCACACCTCATATTTTGATGAATTGATGATTGAGGACACTCAAATAGGTTCAAATATGCATGAAATTATGAATTAAAGAACTTGACTTGATTTCTTTTGACCATGGGTTGAGATTGCTTCATGAGCAAGGCATAGTTGATTAATAGATGAATTAGGGTTTCCTTGGGAAACAAGCCTCAAACCCCTTGATTTGCTTTGATAAAAAATGATGAATTGAGACACTTGGGAGGCATATTTGATGGATGGGAGTTTTGGGAACCATTTCCATGCTTTCTTTCATCTTCAATTGGCCCCATCAATGCACATAGGATCTCCTAGAAGCTTTAGACCTTGTGACTGCTCAAGCTACAAACAAGAAATGTTAGTGACATATCTTTGTGCTTTTGGTTAGTAAATAAAAATGAGAAAAGCAATAATATACAATTCAAGCATGCTTGGTGATCTCAAACCAACTCACAAGAGATCCCACCCAAAGGTAAGGAGCCAAGATGCTTATGATCCTTGAGGCAATGCAAATGCAATGTTATGATGCCATGAGGGATCTTAGGGTCAAATTTGGGGTCTTACAGTCAACACATATGAGTTATGAGTCGACACATGTAGGTCATTTTTAAAGCATGTAGCTTCTGTTTGATGTGCCATCTATATGAGTCGACACATGCATTAAATGTGTCGACAATTCACTTACATAGGTCGGCACATGCATTAAAAATCTTGAAAAATATGCATTTTTTTCAAAACCTCTTGCATTCCTTTTTACCTCCAACTTGCACACATATAAATAATTTATACATGCATCATTTTAACACACGAAACCAGGAATATACAAAGTCTTTTCTTCATCTTTAACCTATGTTCTATGCATACACACAAACAAATAACACATAATCATTATTTATTTAGGTGCCATCTAGAATTAAAGTTGATAACATCCAATTAGGTTGTTGAATTGTAAATTGGGTTGAGAATATTTGGGAGTTTCAAATGAGAAAACCTAGTTTGGGTTTTCCTTCAGAGTCAATGGGAAATTTGAAGGTCTTGGACAAGATTACACAATTCGGATTCGATCGAGTCAAAGCTTTGAAGAATGGGGGTTTCTTGCAAAGGAGTAGCGTGTGACGGTGGATCAAATTGGTAAATCTTGGGTGACAACCATTCTTAATTTGGATTCTATCGAGTAAAAGCTTTGAAGAACGAAGTTTATTACAAAGGAGTAGCGTGAGACGGTGGATAAAATTGGTATTGTTAGGTGAGTGTTAGAGTCAACATCAAACATAGGGTTTGTGGAGTTGTATTGCTACATTTCTCCTGTAAACAACTTTTGCAAGGTAAGGTTAATTTTCATTATCTAAATTCAAGTTTGAATTGAGGGCAGACGCACCCATAGCAAGGCCTATTGGGGAACTACCTAAACAAATCCTTGTGTTCTCTCACTCTCTCTCTCTCTCTCTCTCTCTCTCTATATATATATATATATATATATAGATATATATATATATATATATATATATATATATATATATATATATATATATATATATATATATCTTTTACTTTTCATTTGTAGATTTTTGAATTCATCGATTGTGCGATCAATACGTTTGGTTAGAATTTTTTGATAACCTTTGAAAAAGGTTTTGTTGAGTTAATCACAATCTATTAGATTGTGATTGGATTTGTAAATCAATAAAACCATACAAAATTCTAAACAAAATTGATTGCACATAAAGTTTTCGATAATTTGCCTCAATTGCATTTTTGTGTATTTTATCATTGGAAATAGCCTCCACCTTTATCTATATCATTTAAATTGTTGTTAGTAAATATATTGATTGATTTGTATATCATTATCATCAATTGGTTTTCATATACGCATATCCGAGATTTTCGATAGCGGTTTGGTTTAGACGATTTGATTCAGGTCACTTCCGCTAGCCTTTAAATTTTTCAAAATAATTTTTGTATAGTTTTTCTTTAACTTGGGATCTATTCACCCCCCTCTAGATAAGTAACCTTAATATAATAAGTAGTACCAGAGCTCCGGTTAATTTTGTAATTCAATATTCACTTATTAGAAAATGGCTACCGAACCTAAAGGGGCGTAAAATAGAGCGCCCGTCTTTACCGGTGAAAACTATGGCTATTAGAACACTTGTATGTGTATCCATATCAACTCGATTGATAAGGGTGTATGGGATGTCATCATAACTGTTCATAATCAAATTATAATGACCAATAGTGAAGGTGTCGTCATACCAAAACCGGAAGCATAATGGAATGATAATGATAAGAAATTATGGTCACATGATTGGAAGACATAAAATGTTCTCATACCTTCACTTGGTGTTGATGAATATTATCGTGTTTCCCATTGTGAAACCTCCAAAGCTATGTGGTTCGCATTAGAATTTTCCCATGATGGGACTAATGAAGTCAAACAATCTAGGATCAATACCTTAAATCAAGAATTTGAACTATTTTGCATGAAGTATGATGAAACCATTACCGACATGAAAAAGATGTTGACACATCTTATAAATCATTTAAATGCTCTAGGTAAGCCTATTTCCAATGATATTGCTACTAATAAAGTTTTGATGTGTCTTAATAGGGAATAACAACCTAAGGTCACCATAATCAAAGAAGCGAATGATCTTAAAACACTTGATCTCACAACTTTATTTGGCAAGTTAGAAGAAAATGAGCAAGAACTCACTTGCTTAGAAAAATATGAGAAAAAGCATGAGAATAAAATTAAGAATGATAAAGGCAAGGACAAAGAGGTAGAAAATAAATCTATTTCTATAAAGGCTTCAAGTTCAAATTCCTCAACCAATGATCAAAGTCATTGTGAAATAAGTGATAACGAGAATACGAATGATGAAGAAATGGGGCTTTTTGTGAAAAGGTACAATAGGCACATCAAAATAAATGGTGTAAAGTACTCATACAAAAACCTTATCAAATTTAGAAGACAATCAAACTCCTCAAAAGAAGATGATAACGAGAAAGGATATTCAAGAGGTTCATGTTACAATTGTGGCAAAATTGGCCATTACAAGTTGGATTACCCATTTCCTAATAAAGATAAAGAAATGGGTCAACACAATAAATCTAGCAAGTCCATAAGAGCTTATATTACTTGGGAAAGTGATAGTGATTCCTCAAGTGATGAAGGCTCAAGTGATAGCGAAGAGTCGACAAATGTTTGTCTCTCGACTTATTATCATGAAAAGAAGAAAAAGTATATAAGTCATTCTAAATATGAACATGTTGATAAATTGTTTTATTCCGAGTTACAAAAAGCTTTTGAAATTCTACATAGAGAAGCCGTAGACGCTTTTAAAAGCTAAATTTGTAGAAACCGAAAAGAATATGGAAGCTCTTAAAAAATCTATGGTAGATATTCAAAAACCTAAAAATAAGGATGAAAAACCCTCTTGGTTTGGTTGTGAGACTTGACATATTTGGCAAAAAGAACTAAATACGCTAAAGGACAAATTAAACAAGGCTTTAGAACCAAAGGTCACTTTTGCTATTGATACTACCAAATATAAAATATCTTCTTATAATTCTTATAGAAGGTATAACTTTGTTGAAAATGATCAAAATAATAAAGGTTACTCTCCTCACAATTTAACTTGTCACTTTTGTTGCACGAAAGGTCATATCGTTGCAAAATGCAAATTTAGGAGATTTCTTGTGCCTAAAGGTGTTTTTCAATGGTTGCCTAAATACAACCAAGGTTTCATTAACCCCCAAGGACCCAATGAAGATTGGGTACCTAGCATTTTTTTGTTGATCTTGCAGGATAAATGTCTTGGCTCTATGAAGAGAATATGGGTTCTCATTTGTGGATGCTCAAGACATATGATGGGTGACATCTCCCTATTTCATTGACTATGTGGCAAGGAAGAAGGTATGTGTGAGCAATGAAGACAATAACTAGTGTTCATTAATTGGTAAAAGTGTGTAGATTACTTTTAGTGCTTCCTATCCTAGAAATGTCGAAAAAGGTATTTTGTTTCATGATGCAGGTGTATCTTCAAAGAGACATACTCAAGGACATCGAATAAGGGATTGATCAACCTAATATGATGAAACCCGAGGAGGAGCAAGATAACTATCATGAAAATGACGAGTGAAAGTCCAACCAAAAAGGATTATCGTCAAATCAATAATTTTCTTGGCTACATTCCAAATCACACTATCGGGTACTTTGACAAAGAGTAAAGTGGTAAGAATTTTGATGTCAAAAGATTTTGTGGCACATTTTGCATTTGTTCCAACTTTCGTTCGAGAGTTGCTTGTGAAATACATGTGCACCCTCTATCATTCATACAGTGAGGTAATATCCTTTCAATTTTTGCTTTGTAAGTAAGTCATTTCTTTTACATGTTTATTCTTCAAAGGTATATGATATACTTGGTGTATGATACATATTATGAGTGTTCATTTCTAAAAATTTCAATTGATAACCATGATGCGTTTCAATTTATGTGTTTATAGTGACCTCATCTTAATATCTTCACATGTATTCTATACTATGAATGTTTTATGCTTACATTTGTGTGCTTGCTTGTTAAGTGCTACCAAATCATGAAAAATGATCATTTGCATGTGTCTCTCAAAAAATCTTCACGCATGTTTCAATTTGAGTCTTTCAAGGTCGACCCAAAACCTTATGTTTCAAAATTTTCACTTGTTGCACCTCATGTTTCGTGTAGGATGGCTCATTAAATCAATTTTCAGAATTTTTAAAATTTGATTCAGTATGTGTCAACACATGTGTTGAGTGTGTTGACTCATGACCTGTTCAGGTCGATACATGCATCCAACAGGTCGGCTCGTAACACATTTTTTTGTCATTTGTTTTCATTTATGATTATCTCTTCATACATGCATCCATACTACAACTCTTCATTTCTTCCAGGTTCTTGATACATCTCATTTCTCATTAACTCCTCCATTATACCTCTTAAATTTCTCAACCATAACTCATCCAACACTCCATTTACTAACATATCTTTAAGCCTCATCATTCAATCATCACTCTCATTCATTATCCTTATATCTTCTCATCTCTAAAACCCTTATCCTCACATCTTTCAAATCACACCCAAATCCTTAAAACTCTGAATTTGCATTCATTTTTAGTGTTCATTGTCATCTTTGTGTGTTTAAGTATCTATATCTCTGGTTTGGGTTTGTGGGTACTCATATATCCCTCAAACAACTTCATTCCTCTTTCACACATTCTGTCACACACTTGGCCTGCAAACTCTTTTTGAAAATTTCTCCATGGAACCAAAGATTGCAAGAAACAAGAGTGATCTCAAGGGTAAGGGAAAGGCTACCACATCCTCTATCGTTCCAAAAAGTGAATTTTCATTGATTTCGTCTACGTGTGTTAAGGAATTTGAGTATAAATACCAAAATCGCCTTGTTATGAAGCAGCATGTTTGGAAAACCTGTTGTTGTTGGCTGCTTGGACATTATAGAGGTTGTTCGTCTTGTTGAGCATCAGCAAATAAACATACTTCTTGAAGATTTCACAAGATTACAATAAATATATCATTCGTGTGTTTTAATTTGGGTTGCACGATAGACGTGGATCCACCTTTAAGTTCATAATAGGTAATACAATTTATTATTTTACTGATGATCTTTGGAAGCCGCTGTTTGGAATTATTATTGTTAGTGCTAATGTTGAATTGTTGATAATAGATATCAAACTTCATCAATATTTTTAAATGGAATATTCATCTGAATGAGTTGCTTAAGGCTTCCCAGTGCGATGACTGCTACGAAACAATAACATAGTCCGTTGAAAATTGTTCCTCGCATTTTACTTTGGCTTTTTTCTCACGTGTTGCACCTAAAGAATGGTGGTTACTCAAGGATTGACAGTGCTTAAATCCACCTTATCTACATTCTTCTGAATAAAATTCAGATAAATTTGGAAAACTACTTCGTGTCCTAGATGTTTGCCATCAAAGAATGTAACAAAGGAACTTCATTTTGTTATGTTTCTATTATTTCCAAATTATTAAACTACTTTAACATAGGTGTAGCGGTAAATTCACGACCATCAAGCTATGGATAAATTTAACGTCAATAAAACCAGATTCGCCACCATGCTTTTATTGTTTCTAAAGGAAAAGGGAAAAGTACGAACAAAACCAGAAGATACGAAGTTTTTAAATCAAAACTAATAAAATGCCAGAGATTACAGGTAAGGGGGTTAGTTATATAGAGGGTAGGTGTTAGCACCCAAAGTGTCCTAGGTACTCCTAAGGAGACCTTTCTTGTGTGGATATGTGGTTTTGTACAAAATGATGTTTGCAATAAATAGAGTGGAGGGATGAGAAAAGAATTCATTAATTATATTTTTGTGTTTGACAAGACCTTCAGACTTATGCCTACATACCAACATAAAATGAGGGATCAAAACCTCATAGTTCGTGGTATCAATTTCAAAGTGAGTGAATTGCTTTTAACAAAATTTTAAGTTTAACAAAGGCATAAGGGGCCTAAACATGGTTTGGATGGGTGTTAGTTCTTTTTGGCTTTTGAAATTTTAAGTCAAGTATAATTAATTTCATTCACAAGGTTGTTTAAGAAAATGAGTTTGAAAATGCAATGGCATAAGGCCAAAGTTTCTAATTTGCAAAGAGTCTAAGTTTAGAAATCAAAAGCAAAGAAGATTTTCAAAAGAGGGAGAGATTTTGGAAATTAAAGCAATGGGGAGGAGATGAAGAGACTAATCTTAAGCACAAATTTAAAAATTGAGAGATGAAAAGATCTGACCAATGTGTCGCATTACGCGAAAAACCGGCGGGAAACGAAAACAACAGAGCCGCCACCGTGCATTATTTATCCCAAAAGAGGGAAAGGAAACGCTCGAAGTAAACCTGGAAAAGACATGGTCTCGCGACCAAAGAGAGATGGGATCGGGAGTCGGTTATGCGAAGGGAAGGTATTAGCACCCCTACGCATCCGTCGTACTCGACGGGATCCACGCTCAGAAAGAATAACAGTATCTTCATGGAGAAGATTTAGGATGTTTTCAAATTCTTCCAGTAATAGATATATCCCATGCCTCTTTACTTCAGACTGAACTATTCCATTAGTGAAGTAAATATTTGAAAAAACTATCTTGACTAATTACAGTTACACCTTTTTTAAGGAGCTGTAGTGGAAGATGGACTAGTTTAGTTATTCAAAAGTCTTAAAGAATTTGCATTCTTTAAAAGCTTGTGAATTCAGGGTGTGAATTCCTAGAAGGGTTTTATCGGAAAACTCTCGGATTGTTCTCACTTCTTGTTATTGAGTGGTGAAGGAATCAGATAGGGGGTTGGAGGAAAAGCTTAGCCTTCTAAAACCATGATGATTTTGAGCGAATAATCTCACACTCATACAATTAGAGAGAAAAATATGCAATGAAATAGACTGAGATATGAATACTTATTTATAGTGTGCTTTTTAATGAACTGAGCATGTAATTCTTGCAGGCCATTAATGATGATTGTGCATATTGAAAATCAGATCAAAATCATTCCAAAAGTGGTGTGCCAATCGATTAGCTTGGGGATCCAATCGATTAGATGATCAGATCTTTCAAGATATTGAGCTTTTATCATTAATACTAGGATCTTATTGCCTTATATCCCACGTTTATCTTGGATTTGATCTAAAAATATATGCTCCAAGTATCTTCAATCGGCTTCTATAATGTGCCAATCGGTTGTGCTTGCATCTATAAACCTTCTTGGTGATTTTTGGGCCTTATGCTGAATTTTCTTTTGGCTATTACTTTTATGCACCCTTGTTTAGCATTATTTGCACCTCCTTTCTATAAAATACTTGGAAACCCATCTATTTGGTTTGAAAAAAAAAATTATTTGATGAGCATAATTAAATCCACTATTTTAAAGAACTAATCATATTTTTTTGATCATTCCAAAAAATAGTGTACTACCTCAAATATCAAGAAGTCTTGATAAACCTTCCCTTAAAGGGAATTACCATCACATTATCGTGTGTCCTTCTCTACTAATCATTGGATACTATAGTTGGTTTAAACAACGAGTTGGATATGTCCATTACAGACATATCCATTCAACCTACTATGAGGTTTGCTGATCACTAAGGTTAAAAATGTTGAGATATCCTCAACGTGAAACCTTTCTTTGATCACTATTATTGATATCCACCATCATCGATTATTCTTGGATCAGAGACTTAAAATATTGTATATTTGAAAGTATACTCTTTGTGCATCTCCATTTATTATCCATCAATGCTTCGAGCGGTAAAGTAACCCTGCAAAACATACTATGGTTTCACCTTCGGTACCCGGATTTTCTCATAACCATCTTTCTCGTAGGATTCCTTTAAGAAAACTTCATCTTCTTCATTTGAAGAGGGTTCTTCTATGATTCTCCCCAAGTTTGACTCTTCTTTGTTTCGTCTCTTCTTCTTTTGAAGATTTCATTGTTTGATAGAAGTTTTATTAAGTTAATGATTCTCTAGTCTTTGAGCATGTACCTTCATATTTAGGTAATTAAACTAATTCCTTCATTTTTTTAATTATTTCCTTCTTCTTTGATTTTTCCTAAAATATACAAACATTCCCATTTTTTATTTAAGGATTGGATTAAGTTTCAAACTTTTAATTCTTAGATATTGATTAGTGACAAATGTTACAATATAATTTCTAACAATTCTAATCTTTGAAAAATATTGATGAATAATATCTTCATCCTCTTCCCCTCGTATGTTCATTTCCTTTTATTTGATACTTGTAAAAAACCCATATATCATTTCAAGAGAATCCAATATTTCCTTGGAGGTTTACAATTATAGATATAAAAAAAAAGTTTACTATCATCTAAAGTCATTACTATAAAGTTATTGGCATGTCGATCTATTTCAAATTTTCTCTTTTCTTCTACGGTAAAAAAAGAATTAAGTTTATCTACTACTTCTCCATTTATATGGTGAGTAGGAATAAACAGACAATTGATTATAGTTTCCGAAAATTCAAAACTAATACTTTGAATAAAGATTCTAAATCTAGCTTTCCATATTTCAAACCTTGCACCATTAAATAGTCGAGGTGTGTTCAAGAAAGATTTCTTGTTTAAAACTATGTTGGAAGTCATCTTCCTCCTAAGATGATTAGTCCTTAAACATGAATTAGGCTTTGATGCCACTTGTTGGACATATGACTCCACACATAAGAAAGTGGGTGAATTGCGGGCTTAAAAAAAGTGGTAGTTTGAAAAACTTTTAGGATCATTTTCAGAGTTTAAATTTGTTTCAAAAATATTTTAGAAATTAGCAGCAGAAATAAAGAATAAAATGTTGAAAGGAAAGAGTTAAGGGATATAGAGATGACACTAGGAGTTATAGTGGTTTGCTCAAAAATAAAAGACCTAAGATTCTCCCCAAGTTTTGTTCTTGAGAGTATCCAGTAAATCTTAAGATCTTTTAGTAGGTTGAACTCTCAAACACGCTTATACAAGGAAAATTAAGTTTCTGGTTAACTTCCAATCAAACAGTAAATGATAGAGAGAATCAATTACTCTTCCTTCCAAACTACAGATTGAAGTGGTTAGTCTTATATCCAAACAACAACTTGAAGAAGTTAGTCCTTAAGCTAAACTGAGATTTTACATGGGATTATCTCAAACCTAAGTGAGCTTTTAATTTGGGGTGAACTAATGAAAGGAACCAAGGTTTTGACTGGATGACCACAAACCTATGAGATATTATATCGGGCTTATCTCTAGCCTTAGAAAGCTTTTAACCGATTTGATCTTACAAACCGAACCATGGTTTTTACCAGGATAACCATAATCCAATGTGATATTTTACATCGGGATGATCTTGAACTTTAGAAAACTTTTAAATTGGCCGAGCTTTCGAACCAAGCCGACGACTTAGTAACTAAATCCCCAAACAAAAGCTTTTAAATGGTTTGGCTTCGAACCCAAACAAAAACAATCACTTATGGATAAATTATTCAATCAAGGTAAACAAATGTTTCTTGGTGAATTTACAATACTACACTTCCAGAATTACAAAGATGTCTCACTAACAAAAGACCTGTCTCAAAAACACTATGACTAGTTTCTAAGTGAAAGAAAGTGAGAAAGTATTTTAGACAGAGTGAGGGGTGAGATATAAAATACCAAGATTATGTATATGAAAATAGGAAGGAATGATCCTCTATTTATAGGCTAGAGGGTGGTACGAAAAATTAAAATTTCTTGGGAAAAAGTTAATGTGCCAATTGATTGGAAGGCCTCAAATTAATTATTTAGGCTGTTTAAAAAAAGGAAGGGAAAGATATATAGTCATTGTATTTGAAGTTTCATTTCCCTAACACATTCATGGGAGAACCTTAATACGGTTTCACATGCATGAAAAGTGAGATTTCACATGCATGACTCGAATAATGTACATATCCTGACTGGAATCAAATTGAACAGGGGAAAACAAAAGATTTTCAACTTTGTGACTCGAATCACATTTTTAACTTGATAGGAATCAGGAAGCTTTATGACTCGAATCACAAGTTGTACTTGATTCAAATTAGACAGATTTGGTCAGCCTCTACCTCATTTGATTTGAATCACATTTTATACCCGACTCGAATCACACTATTTTTTATCATTTTTATGTTTGGCTCTGTCTGGATTGACTCGAATCAAGCTTTATACTTGTTTGAAATCATGAGCCTTTGTGACTCGAATCAGAGATATAAGGTGACTCGAATCACATTAAAAATGGGTAATTTCTTTATGAGATATTGTTTCACTCTACTAGTTGATTTGACTCAAATCCTCAAATGTTCTTGACTCAAATCTAACTAAAATTTTCCATCCATTTTTATACTTAATCTTAAGCACATATAAATTCATTTTGTCATCTTATTTTCAAAAAGCAATTTCGTAATCTCCATTTTGATTTTGAGAAATTAACACCGTCTCTTTTTTGAAAACTCAAAAACTCTTGCAAATAGAATTTATTTCATCTTCAACCTCTAGTTTTGACTTCAGATCTTGATCATGAGAGATTTTTAATTGTTGAGGGAGACGTTGTCTTGAAAGTAATCGTTCTTGAAGGTTTGATAAAGATTTTCTGGAAGCTTGTAAGATTGAGGTTGTTGCCATTGGTAGTGACAAATTCTAGTGTAAAGAATGAGGTTCTTCTCTCCATATAGCCTTGGTAGTGACTGTGTGGAAGGCTATAAATAATGTGGATTTCTTCTCAATATTCAAATAGTTCACCACTTAAGAAATCGGTAGGATCAATGGATAATTTCCACACATAAATACTGTGAGTAGATTGGTGAAGCTAAATGATTCAAGAAGTGAGAATTGAGTAAAGATTTCATAGAAGAGTTTGGCATTAAGTTGTATACAAGTCAAGATCCAGATAGGAGATTTATTTCTCTCAACATTATTGTGGATGGTGATTGTATGAACTCTTATAATATTTGTCAAAACATAGTGGAAGAAGACATGTTCCAATGGGAAACCATTGAAGAGTAGAGTAGGCTCGTGCAAGGACGATAGAACTGAAACACTATATATCTTGGTGTACTCTCTCTCTCTCTCTCTCTCTCTCTCTCTCTCTCTCTATATATATATATATATATATATATATATATATATATATATATATATATATATATATATATATATATATATATCCCTCCATCTCTCACTCTTGAATTTTAAATTTCACAGGATAATTGCATGCTTAGGTTATCAATTCTTAGCGTAGTTTATCACTTATTTCATTTGGTAGTGATTTATTACGTAACGTTAGGTTTTGTTAGAATTGGTACCTAATTGAGCTTTAGTGCTGATTAAAATCTGGAAAACTAGTGTCACTATAATCCGATATTAATTGAATCATTGCACATGACATATCTCGTGTAATCTATAATTACTCAATTAATCATTGTCTTTGAATAATCTATGAGATTTGTGAATTGTGTATTTGTCAACGTGGTTGAATTCCAATATAAGTGTAAGATCTCTAATTTCTTTTTAAGACTTATGTGCGTTTTTGAAAAAACCTATGGTATTCTATTTTTAGAAAATCGGTCAAAATTTTTAATATGAGTCTATTCACCTCGTCTAGACCGTTTATCTACTCCACATTATCACCTAACAATTGGTATCAGAGCCTGGTTTTTTTATCATGTCTAAGCGACTTAAAAGTTTGGGAATATGGTGGACGATGATGATCTAAAGTAAGCGTATAATAGAGCACCTGTTTTAAAAGGCAAGAATTATGCTTATTAGAAAGAGAACATGTATATGCATTTACTATAAGTTGACAAAAATCTATGGGTATTCGTCACCTATTGTACTTTTATCCCTAAGGGCGACAATGATGTTGTTAAACACCTAAAGGATTTGAGAGACAATGAAACCAAAAAGGCTTCATATGATTTGAAAGCGATGAACATACTTATATCCTCCTTAAGCTTGAAAGTATTCTACTTGATTTCACATCATAAGAGTATTAAAGGTACGTGGGACGCTCTCCAAACCCTTTATAAGGAAATGAATGACGTCAAGGATTCTAAGATCAACATGTTTACAGAAAAGTTTGAACTATTTTGTATGGATCCCGGGGAATCTGTAGATTCCATGCATACTAGATTCCTCCACTTAATCAACAAACAAAGCAACTTGGGAAAAACCTTTTCTATCAAAGATTATGCTAACAAAATATTAATTTCCATGTGCAGGGAGTGGCAACCAAAGCTAACCGCTATAAAATAATCTAACGATCTTAGTTCTTTGGACATCACAAAGTTATTTGGGAAACTAGTCGAGCATGAAATGGATTGAAATGATTTGCAGATAGCGAAGTAAAGCCGAAAAAGAAAGAGAAATGTAAAGAAGATAAAATGCGTGTTTCTTTGAAAACTTCGTCATATAAAGTGAACTAGTTAAAGGAAGAAAGTGATGTTATCTATGCGAGTATGTTATCTATGTTCTGACGGTAATAGATAATATATCTCATGCGCTCTTCAGTCGAAGTCTTTTTCTTCCCCAGTCGTGTAAGATTCGTATTTCCGTGTGGAATCGAATGTCCATCCTATAATCGAGTTTGCTTTTTCAGCCCTCCTTTCGGATGATGAGTGTCTTGGAAATATTCCCCAATTCACGCCTGGTTGGTCACCTATTATATGCCTAGTAACCGGTATCCATGGTGTTCCTTCCTTCTGCTCCCTATTATGACTTTTTGTCCTCTATGGAGTCAGATTTCCCTGAGTTGAAACATACCTTTTAGGTCTTCCTCAGATGTTTTGGATGATTGATATCTCTCACCCTTATATCGGTCTTAGATATTCTTTCTCCCTGAGCGTGTTGTTCTCTCACCCTTATACCGGTGTTTTGATCACATGTTTCCCTGAGTTTATTACCCAGTAGCCGGTAATACCTCACTTTTTGTTTCCTCAACCGAGTCCTTTATGGGCATCCCCGCCTGAGTCCGGATTTTTATCCAAAGTATCCTTTGTGGATAGTTTGCTGTATTGGCATATGCCCCAATACATGCATCTTTACGTCAGCTCGAGTCCTTCCATTGATTTATTCTCATGGAATCCCTTCGTGTCTCCCAACAAGTTTCAAGTCGTGGCCTCCTCACGCATTTTAACCCTTATTCCTCCCCCAGAGTCTCTGTCTCCCTAGTGAGTGTATTACTCCTTTGGATTCTCAGTTTCTCCAGATTTCTTTTTCTTTGTGGACATATATCCCCATAGAGTATTAATTTTTGCATGCATACATTTGCATCATGAGGTCTCTTAGGGACCAAAATTTGTCTCTTTGTTATTATTTAAGCCCATTCTACCTCGTCGAGACGAATATTTTAACCTTCATATCTCTGACTAGATTGACCTTAAACAGGGGCATCTATAAGACCCTAATTTTGACCCCAAGATCCCTCATGGCATCATATCATTGCTCATTGCATTTGCCTCAAGGATCATAGCATCTTGGTTCCTTTACCCTTGGGTTGGGACTTGTGTGAGTTGGTTTGACACCACCAAGCATGCTTGAACTGTATATTATTGCCTTTCTTATTTTGTTTACTAACCAAAAGCACCAAAATATGTCACTAACCTCTTTTGTTTTGAAGCTCAAGCAGTCATGTGATCCAAGGCTCCTATGCCCATTGAAGTGGCCAAATGAAGATGAAAGTAAGCATGACAATGGTTCCCAAAGCTCTCAATCATCATATATGTTTCCCAAGTATCTCAATTTGTCAATTTGATCAAGATAAACCAAAGGGCTTGAGGATTGTTTCCCAAGGAAACCCTAATTCAACTATGCATTGATTGTGCCTTGCTCATGAAGCAACCTCAACCTATGATCAAATTAAATCAAGGGAAGTTATTTCATTCATCATTTTATGCATATATGAGCCTATGTGAGTGTCCTCAATTATTCATTCATCAAGATTTGAAGTTTGGACTTGAGAAGTTGACCAGTCAAGTCATCTGACTAAATTGAAATCCACTGAGACCTTACTTTTGATGTGTTTGTCAAATGATGATGACCCCAAGAGAAACAATGTTCTTAAGAACCATATGAACAACTTTAATGTTCATCAAAAATTCATTTGAAACTTGGAAGGTCATCATTCATTTCAAAACATTATAGGTCATTTTGACTGAAACCCTAATTTTGGGTCAACTTCCCAAGGACCTAACTCCTTCATTTTTTATGATTTTGAGGTGAGACCAAGTGAATTGGAAAGTTTTAGATGTCTACTTCAAATGTTATGTTGGACAAGTTTTCATAATCCTAAAAGAAACACATGTGATAATACAAAACATTATAGGTCACTTTGGACCAAAGCCATTGAATCTTGAAAAAGTTCAACTTCAGGTGCCCATAAATTTCTCAATAAAAATCCAAATGATGTAAAATTTAAGTCCAAATTGATTTTCTTGAAAATATCTACAACTTTTATGTTGAGGGTTTTCCATTTGAGGCTTGCATCATTGAAACAGAAGGGCTTGAAGTTGGCATTTTTGGCAAATTTTTCAAATACATGTTTTGTACCTTGAACTTCATGGCCAGTTTTCACAATTTTCCAAACTCCAAATGGATTTTTGTTCAACATATATTTTGTTCCTTATGTCAATACCTTTCCAACCATTACTCACATGCCTATGTTTGGATTTTCCAAATAGGATTTTCAAAGAGATGAACTTTTATGACCATTTATGCATTTCATGTTAAATCTTCATAAACAAGCCATTGCCTTGCAAACTGCACGTCCAATTCAACTTGGTTGATGTTCAGAATTCATTTGCAATTGGTTTTGGGCCTCACATGCGCCTGTACAGGCCCATGCATGGAGGACCCAAGTTCATGCACACGAGTTTGCTCACACATTCCTTGCAGTTGTGGCTATAAATAACATGCTTGCCTCACTCAAATCTCAACCTGAAGGCGCCTGAATCCCTGCTGAATTCATTTCCCAACCTCACACCAAAGGAATTTTGAGTTTTCATTTCATTTTTCAAGTGTGATTTTCAACAATATCAGTTGATTATCAACACTAATTCCTAAGCCTAGCTCTCATATCATACATCAAGATCAAGCTGCAAGCAAAGGATTTGGTTGGATCAAGCTCATAAAAGTTGCACTACAAAGGTTTATACCTCAACTGTTTTACTTCGAATCTCACTGAATATTGTGCATTGCTTGTGTTGGTTTGGTTTTCTGAAGTCCTCATGTGAGAGGCAAGCCAATGGTGGCTTTAATTTTGTGAATTGTTGAATTTCAGATCAAGTACCTGGATTTTACATCTTTGATTTCTTCTTCCATAGAGATCTAGAGCACAATCCAAGGTTACAGGGGTGATGTACATCACCCCAGCTTTAATTTGGTATATGGATCGTGAGTTTTGGTTGAGGTTGTAAAACCTGCAACTGGTGGCCGGATTATTGAGCTCGCCGGAGAAGACGGTGGTTTCCACCGCCGTCCCTTACGTGGAAGCCTCATGTCCATTGGATCCAAGTGCTATGATCTAATCCTGGCCTTGCATTATGTTTACTTTTTTAAATACAATATGTGATACTGTTGACTTGTCTACACCATGCGCGTGCGTCTCATGACCTTCTGATCAACCACGTAAATTAATGAATCTTGATCAGACGCCTGTGGATGTTCCAGCTTTTATTAATTTCTGTTTTATTTTCTTTAATTCTTTTTATTTTCAAAAATTCATAACTTCTTTATTTGGAATCACAAAAATATGGGACCAATTGCAAAAAATTTCTCTTAAATTCTAGTTTTATAAAATGATTTTTAATTATTTTTATGATTCCATTTAATATTTTTTGTGAATTATTTCATTTCTGATTGTTTTTAATTCATTTAAAATACCATTTGATATTCAAAAATGCCAAAAATATTTTATTAACATCTTTGGATAATGATAAGTCTATGAAAAATATTCTCATCAATTTCTTAATTGATTTGAGATTTATTTGAGATTTTAGTCCAATTATGTTATTTTTCTTCATTTTTAATTGTTTAAAAATAGTTTTTGTTTTCAAAAAATATTGAGAAAATTTGTCAAACCTTGTTTGACCATGTTAGACTCATGATGATCCAATTGGACTTATCCAAGTTGATTTGAATTGGATTTGAAGTTTGACCTCTATTTGTTCATTTTATTTTATGCATTATTTTAATTCCAAAAAATACCAAAAATATGTTTGACCTTTCTTAACTTCTAATCTTCATTTCACTTCTGTTTACCATTGATTGATGTTGATTCCGTTCATGTTTGATCAATGTGTTTTGGTTATGTCATTTGAATTTCCATTTTGTACATTCTATCTTCATCTCCTTTCTTCATCTTTTTCTGTTGACCAATGAGTTAATGATTTGTGGTTAGCCTTGGCATATGAGAGGCTTAACCTTCTTTGATCCAAATCAAATTCAACTTGATCAAAGATCAAGTGAATTGCTTTGTGTCCAAGATAGGTTGCTTCTTGGTCAAGCAAAGAACCTGAAATCCATGCAAGGTCATTCTTCTTTTCTTTTGGCATGGTAAGTTGTAGGAGCTTGGCTTACTAGTCATGATCTCTAACTTGTGTTTATTCGCCTATAGTTTTATTGATCGGCCTCAGATAGGTGTGACTACTACATTAGTCCACTTACGATTGCTTAACATAGCGCTAAATTGCCTTATGGCACACTAACACTAAATACTAATTACTAACTTTTAATTCAAGCATTTAATTATTGCAATTTACTTTAATGCAATTTAATTTCTTGCTCATTTATTCATATTGTCTTTTTCCTTTGCTCATTTGAGCTCATGTTTATGCTTATACCATTTTCCTTTTGCTCACTTGAGCATATTATTATGTAATTATGCTATTGCCCTGTGTTTGTTTTGTTTTGTTTGTGAACCCAATGAAAAAAGGAGAAATGACTTAGAATTAGGACCTTACCTATGCTTAATGGAGTTTCAAGAGCAACTAGGCCTCATGAGCATCCAAGTTAAGAGAAAGACAAGCCAATTGGAGATCCTAGGAGCTTGATTGAATATTTGCTTGATTGCTTGAGTTAATTGCTTATTGCTTACTAAGTCCAAAGGAAAGGAGCAACTTGGATCATCTTTATGATCTCAAGAAAGGAACTCCAAGGGTTTTATTCTCTTCTCTCCTCTTTGCATGTTTAGGACTAGCCCTTCTCTTCTTCTCTCCACTCTAACCCAAGCCAAACTCATTTTTGTGCAAACATTTACATTGTTTTCAAAACTAGAAACCTAGGCCATATGCCTTTGATTTTTCAAACTCTTTTCATTAATACTTATTTTGAATTGAATCTTAAGTCAACTTTGACTTCATTTTGTGAATACTTCTAATTTGTAAATACAACTCACTCAAGTTTGTTTTTGTGGTTCCAATGACCACCTTCGTTAAAATCTTTTTCATAAACATTAGCTATTAGGTTTGAGTTATCATAGTGGTTGATGTAAAACTCACCTTATCCTTAGTGATTGGACTATAAGTCTTCCATACTTATTATAGGTTGGATCCCTCACTAGTATGTTGAAGCTCTCCTCACATGGTGGATTGTTGGTTTAGGTTGAGTTTTCTCCCTTTGATAACAAAAGACCTTAAGGCTTTTGACAAACCAATTCACCAACTTATTTTGAGAATTTTACCCCGAACTACGAGGTTTTGATCCTACCTTTGTGGTGGTACATAGGCAATGGGTTTATCCATTCAAACAATAAAATTATAAATAATTTGTATATTCTTTTCTCATCTCCCCAATCATGTTTGCACAAATATTTTCACAATTACCAACCTACCATACAACATTTGCAAAAAGGGCTCCCTTAGAGTACTAAGGATGTTTTGGGTGCTTAAAACCTTCTCATTGCATAACCAACCCCCTTACTCGGATCTCTGACATTTTTATTAGTTTTTAATTTAATAAAACTTCTCGATTTTTGTTCGCTTTCTAACCTTTCCTTTGGATAAATAGAAGTGCGGTGGCGACTCAAATTATATGATTTACTTTTGATTTAGTCAATAAATCTAAAGGTAACGAATACCCCGCTACAATGTGTGCTAGATATTAGACGTCACCAAAGGAATCCCACTTTAAGATCGTAAAAATAATTTTGAGGCATCTTAATGGAACCTCCCAACACGGTTATCCTAAAGGTAGTGCATGTAGCATAATAGGTTTTTATGATTCTAATTTTGCGGGGTACAAGTCAGATAGGAAAATCACTAGCGGCACTTGTCACTTATTTGGAATTTGTTTAGTTTCTTGGAATAGTAAGAAGCAGCATAATGTTGCTCTTTCTACCACCGAGGCTGAATATGTAGTCACTGGTAGTTTTTATGCACAAGTCTTATGGCTAAAGTAACAATTGCTAGATAGTGATTTAAAAATTGGTTGCATTCTGATTAAATGCGATAGTACTAGTGCAATAACTCGCACTAAGAATATGATACTTCATTCATGAATTAAACACATTGAAATCTGGTACTATTTTCTTAGAGATCGTGTTGAAAAGGGGATGTTATTTTTGAGTACTTTGACACTAAAAATCAGCTTGCTGATATTTTTATGAAACCATTGTCATTGGAATCACTTCACAAGATCTATAGGGAATTTGGAATCTTGGATCCCTTGCGCTTTAAATAGATTGAGAATTTTGCTTAGTTTCATTTGCTATGTATTTCTGTTTGTTTTCAATAACACTATTTTGTAGCAAATCATAGTTTCACTGATTGCATTGGTATGTCTCTATAACTCTTGTGTTCGGTTATATATCATTGTGTGTGTATTTGTTCTATGTACGCTAATGGGTTTGCTTGTTACCTTCTTTATTTTACTCATTCATATTTGTAAGTTAGGAATGAGCCTAAGAGGGGGGAGGGGGGTGAATAATGACTTTAGAAAATTTATTCTGATATTGGTGGATAAAGGTTCTTTTCTTTTCTGGATTGATTAGATGATGAAAGAAGTAAAGTGCGGAAAGTAAAGAACACCAAGAATTATACTGGTTCCCCTTACAACCTGAGAGTACTCTAGTCCCCTTACAATGTGTAAGATATTTTATTATAGTTAGATCTCCTAAACAAGTCTCTAAATAAGTGATCAAGAACAATCCTCTTGAAAACTTATCTCACAAGAAAAGAAAACAATCCTTCCTTTTCTTGACACTTATCTCCAACAATCCTGGATGATAAGCAACACACCTAATACCAAACAATCCTTGGTACTTAGGATCTTACAGAGTAATTTTGAATGAATATGAATATTTGTAGTGGACAAGATTTTAATCAATTGATTAGAATCTTCTTCTCTTTCATAATATGAAGGTTCAAGACAAAGTAATCTCTAAGTGCTCAAGAATACTTTTGAAGAAAATGATGTGAAAATATATTTCAAAAGTATCTGTATATAAAAATTTAGATGAAGCTGAATGAAGAGAGATTTTGTAGTTTGACTGAAAGAGGTGAATGTGAAATGAAAATATAAAGAGTATTTATAGTATGAATGCATCCTTTCAACATAACATGCCAATGGTTAAAGAGAATTCTGAAAAATGTTGATGAAAAGATGTAAAGCTTGCCATGAATGGTTATGATGAAATGGTGTAATGAGTGAAGAAATAAAATTCAGATTTTTCAAAAATTTCCCAGCATCAATCAATTGACACATATGACCAATCGATTGACATAGGCCAAAAACTAAAAAATAACACTAGGATCAATCGATTGCTTCAAGTCATCAATCAATTGGCTCAACCTTTGAAGCGAAAAATATTAAAACAGAAAGTTTGATCAATCGATTGGCTCAACCTTTGAAGCGAAAAATATTAAAACATAAAGTTTGATCAATCGATTGGCATACAGAACCAATCGATTGGTCCAGACAAAAAATTTAAATTTTTCTAAGTTAAAATTCTTTTGAATATGTAATGTTTTTAAACTTCATTTAAAACAAAAATCATGATAGAAAAAGTTTTATAATGAGCACACAATGCATGATAAAAACTTTTGAGCACTAGGAGTATATTGTCAAGAATTTCATATACCTTAACTTTGATCCATGAAAGTCTTGAGCATAGTTTTGATAGGATCTTTCTTTTTCCTTCTTTTGATATGGAGAGCTTGAAATATTATCTTCATCAAAATCATGTAGGAAACTTGTCTTCACATTCTCCCCCTTTTTGATGATGACAACCGATCTTTAAGCATGAACTTTAACTCCCCCTATCTCTTGAAAGTAAGGCTTTGAAACACTCCCCCTATCTTGAACAAGAGTTGTTTTGAGATTTCCGGCAGAAAACACACAAGCAAACAAACAGGCATACAATCTTATCCCCCTTTGTCATTATCAAAAAGAAGGGAAAAGAACACAATAATACTAGGAGGAAAGAAACATAAACACTCATCCAACACAGATAGGTTCAAATATTATAACATAGAACACAAATAGGAATAAGTACGTGAAAACCATAAACAAGTACGAATAAAGACAGAATTAAGAAGGACAATCACGACAAAAATAACGCTAGAGATCCAATCATTGATCATTTCCATCATTTGACCCACCACCTTGAAAACCACCTTGTGAAAGCTCCCAACGATCCATCCTTGAAGATAAATGTCCAATCTCGGTCATAACATCTGTTTGGAACCCCTGAAGATATTCCATAATCATCTGGTTAAAGGGTTGAATAGGTTGAGCTTCCGAAGGAGGGTTAATCTCTTCATCACTGGGCACTTCAGGTTGGTTTTCTTCGTCATCATTGTCTAGATATTTGATCTCATGGGTCCGGTGATTAATATAACTCCCATCTTCCGATTGATCTACTTGATACTAATCATGTAGGAAGGCTTGTCCATTGAGAAACATAGTTCATTTTCCACGTTGATGTTGAAGTGATGAATGTTTTTTGTCAAAAAGTGTGCATACGGTAAACCATCAGCATGTTCATTGTGGGACATCATGTGAGTAATAATGGTATGCCCCCAATCTACACGAAAATTATTTTTAATAGCATACAAAAGCATCATTTCCGGATCAGTTATAGTGCAATGATTTGAGAATCTAGGCACAGTAACATAAACTAAAAAATAATGCAACATTCTATCATCAAGAGTGAACTTAGTTGGTGACAAGTACACACGTTCTGGGAGATCTCCTCCTAAACTCTTCTTCCTTTTGTTGTAGAATTGATGCTCAGACAAATGACTTAAACCATAGTAAAAGGCATGCTTACTATAATCTTCCCACGGTGCCTTTGTGCCAACAAACTTGTGACCACCAGTAGGAATACCAAGAATAGAACTTAATTTGGTGGCCTTCATGGAGATTGGAACTTCCTTCACCACAGAGGTTAGTTTTCCTTTCTTTGTCACCATGTTGGAATAGAAGACTTTTACCAACTTGGGGTAAAAATCATCAGGATAACAGATGAGGTCACTCAAGCCCAAATTTTCAAAAACAGTGGGAAAACTAAAAACATCATCCGAAAAAGAGACAAAGGATCCATACTTTGGTTTCATAATTTTCGTTTGAAAGAAGTACTTCTCATACCTCTCTTGCTGACTCTTGGTGGTGAATAGCCTTGAAAGATCTAGAGGGCCTCTAGAGCTAGAAGCCTTGCCTTTTCCTTTTGATTGAAGTTGAGAAGCCATGGAAGTTGCTAAGAGAATACAAGGAATTGATGGAGGAAGCAAAGAGTCTTGGAGCAAATCGATTAACAATGCTGAAAAAAATTCCTTGTAGAAAAGAGTGGTTTTATTTCCAAGGTGATAAAGAGTAGCTATGATGGAGATTGATGAATCAAGATGATTGGGCCAAGGAGTAAAAGGCAATTAATAAGAAATTAAAGTGATATAAAGACCTAGTTACAAGACCTAGTACACATGCATTTACTTGGAAAGAGGAAAACTTGTAGCAGTAACCAAAGAAAAGGAGAAGGAACAGGAGAAAAAGTAGTAAATGACAAAAAAACAATTAAGTGACATAAGGGTAGAGTGCATCAATAGAGATGCAGAAAGTAAATGTGAAAGAATAAAGTAAAAAAAAAAGTGAAAGAAACCATGTGCATGCTGGAAAAATAAAATGAAAAAATTTATGGACCAATCGATTGGCATAGTAAAAAATTTGAAAAAATAAGGAGGACCAATCGATTGATGTTAGGGATCCAATCGATTGGCTATTGCTATGAATTAAAAAAATAAAAAAAATTATGGGACCAATCTATTGTTATGAAGCTACTGTGAAACAAAATGTGAAAAACAAAGAGGGACCAATCGATTGATGGAGGACAACCAATTGATTGACACCAATTTTTTTTTTATAAACACTAAAAATTTACACATCAGCAAACACATTATTTAAAAAAAGAAAAACATTTTCAATAAAATTAAACAAGTACTAATTAATAACTAATAAATTTATGTGAAAAAGGGTGCATGTACCTTGTTTGTGAACCATTTGAGGATCTTGATTCGATTAAATGTCACTTTCGCTTAAAATACCAAGATCTCTTCTGATTTTATAGAATGCATATCTTGCCAATGGTTAGTGAAGATATCTGCGAGTTAATTTTGAGTATCAATGAAGGATATTTCGATGTCTCCTTTGAGAACGTGATCCCTTAGTGTAAGACCCCAATTTTGGCCCTAAGATCCCTCATGGCATCATATTCATTGCACATTGCATTAAGCCTCAAGGATTATGAGCATCTTGGCTCCTTCCCTCTGGGTGGGACCTCTTGTGAGTGGTTTGAGATCACCAAGCATGCTTGAATTGTATGTTATTGCTTTTCTCTTTTTTATTCACTAACCAAAAGCACAAAAATATGTCACTAGCATCTTTTGTTTGTAGCTTGAGCAATCACAAGGTCCAAAGCTTCTAGGAGATCCTTTGTGCAATGATAAGGTCAAGGGAAGATGAAAGAAAGCATGGCAATGGTTCCCAAAGCTCTCATCCATCAAATATTCCTCCTAAGTGTCTCAATTCATCATTTTTATCAAAGCAAGTCAAGGGGTTTGAGGTTTGTTTCCCAAGAAAACCCTATTTCATCTGTGTACCAATTGTGCCTTGCTCATGGAGCAACCTCAACCCAAGATCAAATACAATCAAGGGAAGTTCTTTAATTAATCATTTCATGCATATTTGAACTTATTTGAGTGCCCTCAATCATCAATTCATCAAGGTATGAGTTGTGGACTTGAGAAGTTGATCAGTCAATTCATCTAATTATCTTGAAATGCACTGAGACCTAACTTTTTATATGTTGATCAAATGGAGATGACCCCAAGATAAACAATGTTCTTAAGAACAATAGGAACAACTTTCATGTTCATCACAATTTGATTTGAAGCTTGGAAGGTCATCATCCATTCCAAAACATTATAGGTCATTTTGACTGAAACCCTAATTGTGGGTCAACTTCCCAAGAACATAACTCATTCATTTTTCATGATTTTGGGATGAGACTTAATGAATTGGAAATCTTATTGTGTCTAATTCAAATGTTATGTTGAGCAAAATTGAATAATCTCAAAAGAAATACATGTGATAATGCAAAACATTATAGGTCACTTTGGGCCAAATGCAGTGAAATGTGAAAAAGTCCAATTTCAAGTGCCCATAACTTCTTCATTAAAAATCCAAATGATGCAAAATTTAAGTCTAAATTGATTGTCTTAAAAAGCTCTACAACTTTCATGTTGAAGATTGTATCATTTAGAGCTTGCATCACTGAGACAGAAGGGCTTGAACATTGGCCAAATTTGGAAACTTCATATATGCATGTTTTGCACCCTACACTTCAAGCTCAAATTTCACTAATTTCTAAGGCCCAATTGGAATTTTGATCAATATAGCATTTCTTACTTATGCAACAAGCTTTCTAACCATTACTCATAAGGTATCATTTGGAGTTTGGAAGCACCATTTTCGAAGGCATGAAGAATTAAGTGCATTTTGTGAAATTCAATTTAATTTCCATGCATGAGCTGATTACACTTAATGTACACGTCCATTTGCATTTCACATGAATTCAACAGGTTATTTCAGGCTTCATTGGGCCTTCCACATGATCACACAAGCCCATGCAATGCAAAATCCATTTGCCATGCGCACGAGTTAGCTCATGCATTCAGCTCTCTCCATCTATAAATACCTTGCCATAGCTCTTTAATTCTCCAACCTGAAGGCGCCTGAAATACTGCAAGATTGAATCCCTAGCCATACCTAAAGGAACAAGTTCATTTTTTCTCCAAAAATTCAGATCTGAAATTCAATTGCATTTGGTTGAATTTTCAGATCTAAAGTTCCTAGACCTTCATCATTGGATCTATTAAAGTTTCTGTTTGCAAAAGGAACCAAAAAGAGTGACTCAATTCTTCATAATCCAAAGGTTTTGCTCCACTGAAATTTGCTTTGAATCTCTTTATACATTGCTCCATTTGCCTTGATATTGTGTTGCCTGAAGTCCTCTCTAAAGAGGCATCATTATTGTGCGTTTAATTGTTGGAATCGAGCAAGTTCAGTTGAACACCACCAAACTTCCATCTCTGATTTCTCTCTTAATAGGAATCTAGAGTGGAAGTGAGTGGCATAGGAGTGATGTACATCACTTCACCTTTCGAATGGTGCATGGATCGTTCAATTTAGTTAGCATTTGAACCTCTGTGTTTTTTTACCTTTGCCGGAGCTCACCGGAGAAGACGGTGGCGCTGGCCACCGTCTCATTGCCAGATCAATTGTGAGCCACACGATGCATTTTCCAAATTTAATCTCCATGCTCCATTGTTATGACTTTTTCTTGGTATCCATGTGGTTGCATTGACTGTGGACTACACTAGGCGCGCGCTTTTGGATCCTTGGATCTGCCAGCTCAATTAATGAGCTCAGATCCAAGGGCTCGTGTTTTTTCCATTTTTTAATTCTGATTTTTATTTTCTATTTCATTTTTTAATTCCATCTCATTTTCAAAAATTCATATCTCATTTATTATTGGTCCAAAAAATATGGGATGAATTGCATTATTTATCTTTTAATTTCTAGTTTCTAAAAATGATTTTTAATATTTTTTATTTTATCATTTGCTATTTTTTAATAATTTTCTCTTTTCTGGTTATTTTTAATTCATTTTAAATAGTTTTTGATATTCAAAAAATACAAAAATATTTTCTCAACCTCTTTGAATGATGATGGATCTATGAAAAATATTCTCATCAATTTATTAATTGATTTGAGATTTATTTGAGATTTTAGTTCAATTAGGTTATTTTTCTTCATTTTTAATTGGTTAAAATTAGTTTCTGACTTTAAAAAATGTTGAAATTTTTTGTCAAACTTTGCTTGACATTGTTGAACTTGGGATAATTCACTTGGACCTTTTAAAGTTGATTTGAAGTGATTTTGAAGTTTGACCTTTCTTTAATATTTTAATTCAAGTTTATTTTCAAATATTAAAAATGCCAAAAATATTTTGCTTATTTCTTGACTTCCAATCTTCATCTCACTTCTGTTTTTTATGGTTTGACCTTGATCTTCCCTATCTTTGGTCAACATTGGTAGATTGGTACATTCCATTTCATCTAATGCACTTTATTTTCTTCATTTCCATTAACTTCTTCTTCTTCTTCTTTTCTCTTTTGGATCAATGAGTTAAAGGTTGATAAGTTAGCATTGATTAGGGAGGTTTAATCTTCCTTGATTCAAATCTAATTCATCTTGATCAATTGATCAAGTGAATGGCTTTGCATTAAGGATAGATTGCTTTCTAAATCATGCAAAAGACTTAAACCAATACAAGATCATTTCTCATCTTCTTTTTGGCATGGCAAGTTGTGGGAACTTGGTTCACTAATCAAGACTTCTAACTTGTGTTGCTGCCTACATTACTATTGACCGGCCTCAGATAGTTGTGAGTTCTACATAAGTCCAATTACGATTGCTTAACATAGCGCTAAATTTGCCTTATGGCACACTAACTACTAACACTAATCATTAACTATTAACATTTACTTTTTGCTCTTTACATTCATGTAATCTATTATTCTTGTACAATATTATTCATTTGCTTTTTCCTTTTGATCACTTGAGCACATGTTTATATTAATGCCATTTGCCTTTTTATCACTTGAGCACATAATTGTGTATATATCATTGTGTTTGTGTTTTGTTTTGATTCTTGTGGACCAAACGCAAAGAAATGAACAATTGGACTTAGACTTTAGGACTTTCCCTATGCAAATTTGGAGTCAAAGAGCAACTAGGCATTGAGCCTTTAGAGTGCTATAAAAGTCAAAGAGCAGCTAGGCATTGGGCCTTTAGAGTGCTATAAATGTTGAAGAAGACTTTGAGAGGACCAATTTCTAAACTCCTTCTTGTTTATTCTTTGTTTGTTGATAGAACTTTTTGATGTGTGTGCTTTTGTGCTAGGAATTCCAATATTGAGCCACATTGAGGAACCATTGCCATGAGCTTCTAAGAGAGAGAGATCTAAGAGCCATTGAGGAATCCTCCAAGAACTTGTTTGATTGATTGTTGATTGCTTGAGTTTACTATCATGTTGCTTGCACATTCCAAAGGATGAGAGCTACTTGGATCATCAATATGATCTCAAGAGAGGAACTCCATTTGTGATCTTGTTTCTTATCCCCTATCTCTTGTATGATTAGGACTTTAGCCATTCTTCTTCTTCCCTCCACTCTAACCCAACCCAAAACTTTTGTGCAAACATTTAACATTTGTTTTCAAACATTAGAAACCTAAGCCTTATGCTTTTGATTTTCAAACTTCCTTTTCATAACACTTATTTTGAATTGAACTTCTAAGTCAACTTTGACCATATTTTGTACATACTTTTCATTGGTAAATATAACCCATCAAAATGCCCTTTTTATGGTTTCAATGGCCACTTTCTTAATCAAAACTTTTCATAACCTTTAGCTATTAGGTTTGAGTTATCCTTGAGGTAGATGTAATACTCGCCTATATCCTTAGTGATGGACAATGAGTCTTCCATGCTTATTATAGGGTTAACCCCTCACTAGCATGTTGAAGCTATCCTCACATGGTGGATTTGTGGTTTTTAGGTTGAGTTTTCTCCCTTGGATAACAAAAGACCTTGAGGCTTTTGGACCAATCAATTCACCAACTCATTTTGAGATTTTTACCCCGAACTACGAGGTTTTGATCCTAATTCTTTTTTAAGATGGTACGTAGGCAATGGATTCATCCATCCAAACACAAAATGTAAATAAACTTGTATATTCTTTCCTAATCTCTTCAATCATGTTTGCACAAATAAATTGTCACAAAAATGCCAACCTTACAACCAGTACGAGAAGGGCTCCCTAGGAGTACCTAGGATGTTTTGGGTGCTTAAAACCTTCCCATTGCATAACCAACCCCCTTACCCAGATCTCTGACATTTTTACTAGTTTTTGATTTGATAAAACTTTTAGGTTTTTGTTCGCTTTCTAACCATTCCTTTGGATAAATAGAAGTGCGGTGGCGACTCGACTTGTATGATTTACCTTGGATTTAGTCAATATCTCTAATGGTAACGAATACCCCGCTACACTTAGGAAGTGATGGCGTATGTCTATATAGTTGGTTCTTAAATGCATTATCGAATTCTTTGAAATATTGATTGCACTTGTGTTGTCACATTTGAGAGAAATGCTTCCAAGGTTTATGCCATAGTCGCGAAGTTGTTGCTTTAACCAAAGAATTTGAGAACAAAAGCTACCAACGGCGATGTATTCTGCTTCAGTAGTGCTGAGATCCACACTCGCTTGCTTTTTACATGACCACGAAACTAGAGCATTTCTAAAAATATGACATGTTCCACTCGTGCTTTTTCTGTCTGTTTTACATCCTGCATAATCTGCATCAGAAAAACCAACAAGACTACATATACTACCTTTGGGGTATCATAAACTGACATTGGATGTTCCTTTGAGATACTTCATTATTCTCTTTACAATAGAGAGATGAGATTCCTTTGGAGATGCTTGTAATCGAGCACATAAACAAACACTAAACATAATATCAGGTTGACTAGCCGTTACATATAACAAGGAACCTATCATACCTCGATACTTAGTTATGTCAATTGGTGTTTCGAATTCATCATGATCAAGATATGTCCCTATTCTCATTGGAATGGTTATATCTTTGCAAGCATTCATGTCGAATCTTTTGAGAAGTTCTTTTCAGTATTTAGATTGATTGATGAATATCTCATCCTTTGTTTGTTTGATGTGCAACCCAAGGAAGTAGTTCAACTTTCCCATCATGGACATTTCAAATTCTCCTTGCAAGATTGTTGAGAATTCTTCACATAAGGATTCATTTATGGATCCAAATATGATGTCATCTACATAAATTTGCACTAAGATAGTATGATGGTTAATTCTTTTGATAAACAGAGTAGTATCAACTTTACCATTTTCGAACCCATGTTCGCAAAGAAAATTACTTAACCTGTCATACCACGCCGTTGGTGCTTGCTTCAATCCGTACAAGGCCTTTTTGAGTGTGTACACATGATTGGGATGTTTGAAATCTTCAAATCCTGGAGGTTGACTTACGTACACTTCTTCAAGTATGTATCCATTTAGGAATGCGCTTTTAACGTCCATTTGGTACAACTGAAAATTCAAAGAACAAGCATATGGCAACAATAATATAATTGCCTCTAGTCTAGCATTTAGGGCAAACGTTTCTTCAAAATAAATACCTTATTCTTGACTATAGACTTGGGCTACCAATCTTGCCTTGTTCCTTACAATGATACCATTTTCATCTAGCTTATTTTTAAAGATCCATCTAGTACCGATAACATGCTTACCTTTTGGTCTAGGAACTAGATCCCATACTTGATTTCTTTCAAACTGATTAAGTTCTTCTTGCATGGCTAGAATCCATTGATCATCATCTAAGGCATCTGTGACTTTGGAAGGTTCTATTTGAGAAACAAATGCCATGTTGAGACATGCATCTTTAAGATTCAATCTTGTTGCAACGCTTTGACTAATATCGCCAATGACTTTATCAATTGGATGATCCCGATGAGTTCTCCATTCTTTAGGTAGATCATTATCATTTGTCTTTTGTTGATCTTTCTCATCTTTATGTTTTGGTTGATCATCATTGTTTCCAATTGAAGTATCTTTTTTAGGAACTTCTACAATATCATCATCATCATCACACAAAACAATATCCTCTTTGGAGAGGTTAGATTCATCAAAAGTAACATGCATAGATTCTTCAATTTTAAATTTCTTTTATTATATATTCTATAGGCTTTACTAGTAATAGAATATTCAAGAAATATACCTCCGTCGGACTTCTCGTCGAACTTACCTAGATTGTCTTTGTCATTGTTGAAGACAAAGAATTTGCATCCAAAAATGTGAAAGTAAGAGATTTTTGGTTTCCTTCCTTTGAAGAGTTCATAAGGGGTCTTTTTCAAGATAGGTCTAATAATAATTCTATTACTTACATAGCATGTCGTGCTTAACGCATCCGCCCAAAAATACTTTGGAAGATTTGAGTCGCTAAGCATTATTCTTGCAAGTTCCACAAGTGACTTATTCTTTCTTTCCACCACTCCATTTTTTTAGGAGTCCTGGGTGCCTAGAAATTATGAAATATCCCATGTTCTTCGCAAAACTCTTCGAAGGAGGCATTTTGGAATTCTCCACCATGGTCGCTTCTTATGAAGGCAATAGTTAGAGATTTCTCATTTTGGATTTGCTTCGCATATTTCTGCACTAAGAAGAAAGTCCAAGTGTATCTAGAGAAATCATCAACAATAACTAAAGCATATACATTACCTCTGAAGCTTCTTGTTCTTGATGGACCAAATAAGTCCATATGCAACAATTGTAGTGGCCTTGTAGTGGACATCACAATCTTTGATGTGAAAGTTGATTTGGTTTGTTTTCCCTTTTGACAAGCATCACAAAGTCTATCTTTGACAAAAAAATTATCTTGGGAAAACCAATAACAAGATCATGCTTTATAACCTTCAAAGAAACATCATCAAGGGAAATCATAAATATGTTATTAATTCTTGTACCTTTGAGTTTTACCTCATGAGAGACTTCATCTTCAACCAAGCATTCATCCTTGGTGAACTTGATTTTGAAGCCCTTGTCGCAAAGCTGGCTAATACTTAGAAGATTGTGCTTTAGTCCTTCGACATAAAGGACATCTTCAATGATTGTGAAAAGTGGTGCTCCAACTTTGCCTATGCCAAGAATTCTCTCTTTGTTGTTATCACCATATGTGACATAACCCTTGGCCTTCAAAGCTAGTTTTCAAAATTTGGTAATGTCTCTCGTCATATGCTTGGAACAACCACTATCAAGATACCAAAGGTTTGAAGTGGCTTTCAAGCATACCTATAAAACAGAATTAAGTTTTTTTAGGTACCCAAATTGCTTTGGGTCCTTCATAATTAGTTCCTTTCTTTACCCATACATAATGCCCACTTGTTATGCTGAAATTTCTAACATAGCGCGCATTTGGTGCATGGCCAATTACTCCGCAATAAAAACAAGTAGGTTCAAAGTTGCTTCTATATCTAGGAATGTAGGATTTCTTTTTAAAAAATCTTTTCTTTTTAGGATAGTGATGGATAACTTTAGGCATGTTTACTTTCTCTTTGGATGGTTGGTCATTAGCTTTAACAAAGGCAGTTTTACTGGAACTTGGTTTGGAAAACTTTGAGTAACCAAGACCACTTTTATCATTTGAATATCTTTGTTGGCTAAGGACTCCTTCCAATCCAATTTTTCCTTTCTCATACCTTTCAAGAACTCTTTTTAATTGGACAATTTGGAAAGAAAGTGACTCACAGTTTTTACATACAAAATTCTATTTTTCACTAATCATCTTTTGTTTTTCATTGTCAACATCTTTTTCAATTGTCACGATTTTTTCTTCTAAAGATAAAATTGTTTTCTTTTTAGATGATATAGTTTTATGCATAATTTTTCATTCCTCTAGAAGTTCATTTATATCACCTTGTGCATCACTATCGAAAAGAGAAAAGTTGCTACTAACCTCATCTTCTTCATCGTCGAAGTGGTGTGAATCCATTAATGCAAAATTTACACATTCGTCACTCTCCAATTCGGATGAAGAACTTATCTCATTATCTTCCCCTGCAACATACGCCTTTTTATTCTTGAAATCCTTCTTTCCTTTAAAGCCAGCTTTCTTCGAGAGTCTCGGACAATCTGGCTTTATATGACCTTGCTTTCCACATTCATAACATGTGACTTCTTGTGTGGAAGTGGAAGCCTCCCTTTTCCTGAAATGTTTATTTCTTTTTGCATGAAAAGGTTTGTCATTTTTGCCAAAAAACTTACCAAGACTTTTAACAAGGAGCATGAAATTTTCATCTTCCTCCAATGCGGCCTCATCTTTTTCTTCCTTTAATTCTACTTTCAAAGCAATTCCTTTGGATTTCTTTTCCTGATTTTCATGCTTTTCAAGTCGTCCAAGTTCAAGTTCATGTTCTTAGAGTTTTCCGAATAATGATGCGGGCGTTATTGTAGAAAGACTTTTCTTCTCCGATATAGACGCAACTTTAGGTTGCCATTCTCTCGTCAAGGATCATATCACTTTAAGATTGAAATCATCATTTGTGAAGGTCTTTCCAAGAGAAATTAAATGATTCATTAAGTGAACAAATCTTTTCTGCAAAGCAACAATGGATTCTCCGGGCTGCATTCTGAACATTTCGTATTCTTGACTCAATATGTTTAATCTGGATCTTTTAACTTCCGTGGTTCCTTCGTGAGTCTCCACCAAAGTATCCTATATTTCTTTTGCAGATTTGCATTGAGATATGCGGAAGAACTCATCCATACTTAATGCACTTTGAAGAATATTGATGGTTTTCTTCTCATTAAGTATTCTCTTCTTATCGTTTTCATCATAGGAGCTTTTGATCTTTTGGGTGCCAACACCATTGACCACACTCGTTGGATTATGCAGACCATTTTCTATGGTTTCCCAGATACCATCTCCCTGTGCTTCTAAATGTGCTTTCATGCGGATTTTCCAGAATTTGAAATATTCTCCATAAAATAGAGGTGGTTTGTTGCTACTACCTCCATCTTTAAACACCGGGTTTGCGCTTGTGGAAGCCATCGTATGGATCTGTGGAGCAAGTTACCAAAACCCGCTCTGATTCCAAATGTAAGTTTGGAATGAGCCTAAGAGGGGGTGAATTAGGACTTTAGAAAATTTATTTTGATATTGGTGGATAAAGGTTATTTTCTTTTCTGGATTGATTAGATGATGAAAGCGGTAAAGTGCGGAAAGTAAAGAACACCGGGAATTATACTGGTTCCCCTCACAACCTGAGAGTACTCCAGTCCCCTTACAATGTGTAAGAGATTTTATTATAGTTAGATCTCCTAAACAAGTCTCTAAATAAGTGATCAAGAACAATCCTCTTGAAAACTTATCTCACAAGAAAAGAAAACAATCCTTCCTTTTCTTGACACTTATCTCCAACAATCCTGTATGATAAGAAACACACCTAATACCAAACAATCCTTGGTACTTAGGATCTTATAGAGTAATTTTGAATGAATATGAATATTTGTAATGGACAAGATTTTAATCAATTTATTAGAATCTTCTTCTCTTTCACAATATGAAGGTTCAAGATAAAATAATCTCTAAGTGCTCAAGAATACTTTTGAAGAAAATGATGTGAAAATATATTTCAAAATTATTTGTATATGAAAATTTAGATGAAGATGAATACAGAGAGATTTTGTAGTTTGATTGAAAGAGGTGAATGTGAAATGGAAATATAGAGAGTATTTATAGTATGAATGCATCCTTTCAACATAACATGGCAACGATTAAAGATAATTCTGAAAAATGTTGATGAAAAGATGTAAAGCTTGCCATGAAAGGTTATGATGAAATGGTGTAATGAGTGAAGAAATAAAATTTAGATTTTTCAAAAATTTCCCAGTATCAATCAATTGACACATATGATCAATCGACTGACATAGGCCAAAACCTGAAGAAAAAAAATACACTAGGATCAATCGATTGCTTCAAGGCATCATTCGATTGGCTCATCATTTGAAGCGAAAAATATTAAAACAGAAAGTTTCATCAATCAATTGACATACAGGACCAATCGATTGGTCCAGACAAAAAATTGAAAATTTTCTAAGTTAAAATGCTTTTGAATATGTAATGTTTTTAAACTTCATTTAAAACAAAAATCACGATAGAAAAACTTTTATAATTAGCACACAATGCATGATAAAAACTTTTGAGCACTAGGAGTATATTGTCAAGAACTTCATATACCTTAACTTTGATCCATGAAAGTCTTGAGCATAGTTTTGATAGGATCTTTCTTTTTCCTTCTTTTGATATGGAGAGCTTGAAATATTTTCTTCATCAAAATCATGTAGGAAGCTTGTCTTCATAATATCTAGCATGTTTTTGATTGTTCTTCTTTGTATTTGAGTGTTTTTAAATGTGTTTTGCTAATTATGTGCATTTTAGAATTCATATACTTGTCCATGCATTACTTAATCTTCCTTACATGATTGTTTTGATCACATAATTATATGTTGTTGAATGTTGTTGCATGTCTATTTTGCATTTTATAGCATTTAGCATGTCTATCTTCGGGTTCTGCATCTGATCTTTATTTTTGTATTCTCTATTAGAACTAGATTTTTGGTTCTGCAATTTATCCTTAAGTTTTTATGATAGCAAAGGATGAAACATTTTGGTACCCTGATAAAATTCTCTAAGTGTGCAGGGCTCTAACGTTAAATGAATTTGATGTAATAAACTTTAAAGGTCAAACAAGTCCATAACAGCTAACTGAAAGCTAAAAGTGTTCGCTCTGACGACTCAAGACTCTGACATTCTGCATCTGAAGGATCCCTCATCTGAAGTCTCTAAGCATCATTACATCTGAGGGACATCAAGATAAACATCAATCAAGAACTTCTAATGAAAACGTCAGGTAACTATCTGAAGAATACAAGATCTGAGTGAAGTATCTGAATTCCGCGCAGTCTGACTTTCACCAACCAAATCAGATCAACACTTAACAACGAAGTATTCCAAAAATGGTATAAATCTATATATGGAGAAAATTGAGTATTCTCCTAAACTTCTATGGAAAGGACAATAAACTTAATGTTAATTAAGTCCTATCATTGGAAAGATATCAGCATCAATGTTTCATCCAATGGTATCATCTCTAAGCACTATAAAAAGGTCCAATCATCATCATACCAATACACAAAGTTATTCAACAAGAATTTTGTTCATCTAAATTCAATTATTCACTAATTATTGCTCCATATATTCACACGAGTTGTTGCTCTTAGTTTGAGATTTAATTGTTCTTATTGTGTTCATTTTGCTTACTTATAAGCACTTAACGCCTTCTTGTATTTATATAATAGTTGTTGTACAATTCCTCAAGTGACTTGTGAAGTCTGTAGACTTGAAAGGGCACAGAGACCTTTGTACTCTTAGACATTGTTGTAATATTTCAAGATTAGTGGATTAAGTCCTTTTTGAAGGTGAAATCACCTTGGTAGGGTGGATTGGAGTAGCTTTGAATTTCAAGTGAACCAGGATAACTTTTGTGTTGTTTATCTTTGAATTATGTGTGTAGAAACTCCAAAAGTTTTTATTATTTATGAAAAACAATTCAAACCCCCTTTCTTGTTTTTCTCTACCTTCAATTGGTATCAGAGCTTCGGCTCTACTATTGATTCTCAAATCAAACACTTAATAGTGTAGAGAGATCCAACGTGAGAAAAACATCATGACTACCACCAATGAAAGAGATAGCTACAACGCTAAACCTCTAGTCTTCGATGGAGAGAAATTTGATTATTGGAAGGACATAATCGAAAGCTTCTTCCTAGGTTATGACGCTGACTTATGGGACATGGTTTCAAATGGTTATGAACCATATGTATCTGCTCCTGGAGTTGTCATTGCTAAAAACAAAATGAGTGATGATCAGAAGCGTGACTTAAAAAATCATAATAAATCCATAAAGATTCTATTGAACGCCATATCCTACAATTAATATGAAAATATCACCAATAGGGAAACTGCTAAAGAAATATTTGACTCCCTAAAGATGACTCATGAAGGCAACAATCAAGTCAAAGAGACTAAGGCTCTGGCCTTAATCCAAAAATATGAAGCCTTAAGAATGGAAGATGATGAAGCTGTAGAGGTAATGTTTTCTAGATTTCAAACTTTAATTGCAGGACTAAAGGTTCTGGACAAAGGCTACACAACTACAGATCATGTCAAAAAGATTATCAGAAGTCTGCCAAAGAAGTGGAGACCTATGTCACTGTCTTAAAGCTATCAAAGGATCTGAACAATATAAGCCTGGAAGAACTTATCAGCTCTCTCAGGAGTCATAAGATAGAGTTAGAGGAATAAGAACCTCAAAATAAAAGCAAATCAGTGGCTCTGAAGTTCAGACCAAAAAGATGCAAACTAGAAAGAAACAGAGGTTTTCAAGCTGAACAAGATGATGATTCTGAAAAAGACGATTCTGATGACGAAGAAGAGTTATCTCTTTTATTTAGAAGAGTTAAACAACTCTGGAGAAAAAGGAATAAAAACTTCAGAAGACCTAGACGGAAGGGAGATCATTTAGAATCTACCTCCAGAAGCAGACCAAGCAAAGAGGTAACTTGCTATGAATGTAAAGAACCAGGACACTACAAAAACGAATGTCCCAAGCTCAAGAAATATAGTTCCAGAAAAGAAGGATTCAAGAAAAACTCCTTCAAAACTAAGAAGGGACTCATGGCTACCTGGGATGACTCTGAATCTGACACCTCAGAATCAGACTCTGAACTAGAATAGACAAATGTCACATTCATGGCTACCACATCTGGAAGTACATCCAAAAAGGAATCTGACTCTGAAGAAATATTTTCTAATCTCTTTCGCTCTGATCTAGAAGCTTCTTTATCATAATCTCTAATCCCTTATCAGAAGCTTCAGCAGAAATTCAAGATTCTAAAAAGGGCCCATGAAGAAACTATTGAAGAATGTGATAAGCTTGAAATAGAAGTTTCTGAACTAAAAGGAAACACTTTTATTATAGAAAAAGAAAATGAATTTTCAACCAAAAAATGTTTAAAACTTGAAGAAACTCTATCCAAAGCTCCACCAACTTCTGACACCATCATATACAAGTATGAAGAGGCGTTTCAGAAATTTATGAAAAATGGGCTTGAAAGAAGCAAAATGACTTCTATGATTTATGGTGACAGTCACAATAATAAAAGAGGAATTGGATATGACTCTGATGAAGATAAGGAAATACCTTCTGCAGAGGATAATCCAAAAATCTCCTTTTTCATATCATTACACACATGCACAAACACAAAGTTTTACCAATGCTAGAAAACCCAAAGTTTCCAGAAATTTTGGGAGAACTAATCATAAAGGAACCAAAAGATAATGGGTACCAAAAGATAAAATAGTATATGTTGCAGATATCCTGTGCAGTGGAGTTAAAACATGAATCATGGTACCTGGGCTCTGGATGCTCGCGACACATGATGGGAAGAAAGCATATGTTCCAAATCCTAGAACTTAAAGACGCTGGCTTTGTAGGATTTGTAGGATTTGGAGGAAATCATAAAGGAAGAATTAGAGGATCTGGAACGGTTGGTAATGGATCTCTTCCCTCTATTTCCGATGTTCTCTACGTATAATGATTAATGCATAACTTGTTACCCATAAGTCAATTAAGTGATAATGGTTATGATATAATCTTTAATCAAAAAATGTGCAAGGCTATTAATCAAAAAAATGGCACAGTTCTTTTCACTGGTAAGAGGAAGAACAATATTTACAAAATTAAACTTTTAGATTTAAAAGATCAGAATGTAAAATGTTTAATGCCTGTAAACAAAGAGCAGTGGGTATGGCACAGACGCTTGAGCCACATTAGCATGAGGAGGATTTCTCAGCTAAATAAACTTGAGTTAGTCACAAGCCTACCTAAGCTGAAGGTTTTTTCAGATGCTCTTTGTGAGGCATGTCAGAAGGGAAAATTTTCTAAAACAACTTTCAAAAATAAATGTTGTTTCTACCTCTAAACCTCTGGAACTTCTTCATATTGACTTGTTTGGACCTATTAAAACAACCTCAATCAATGGTAAGAAGTATGGACTGGTCACTGTTGATGATTATAGTCATTGGACATGGGTAATGTTCCTTAAACACAAGAATGAGTCACACTCTATGTTTACTAGTTTCTGCTCAAAAGTGAAAAATGAACTTAACTCTAAAATCATTAGAGTCAGAAGTGATCATGGTAGGGAGTTTGAAAACAATTTTTTTTGAAGAACTGTTTGATTCTAATGGGATATCCCATGATTTCTCCTGTCCTAGAACTCCACAACAAAATGGAGTTTTATAAAGGAAGAATAGGGCCCTTCAAGAAATGGCCAGAACCATGATCAATGAAACAAATGTAGCTAAGCACTTCAGGGATGAAGCAGTGAATACAACTTGTTATATTCAAAATAGAATATTCGTTAGACCTATTCTGGAGAAGACTCCTTATGAATTATGTAAGGGAAGAAAACCCAACATTTCTTATTTTCATCCTTTTGGATGCTCTTGCTTTATCCTAAATGCTAAAGATTATCTGAACAAGTTTGATTCGAAAGCACATAAATGTATTATGTTGGGATACTCATAACACTCTAAAGGCTACAGAGTATACAATACAGAAACATTAATTGTGTAAGAATCAATACATGTCAGATTCGATGATAAGCTTGACTCGGAAAAGTCAAAGCTAGTTGAGAATTTTGCAGAATTGGAGATAACACTTGCAGGCTCTGAGGAAAAGGCTAAAAAAATTGAAGAAGCAGAAAAGGGAACTTCATAAGCACCTAAAGTCAAATTAAATAAGAAAAGATCAATAACTAGACAAAATGTATCTGAAGAAATAATTTTGGGAAACAAAGATGAACCTGTCAGAATAAGATCAATATTCTGGGATCTGAAGAAATGCGTTTGGGACTAGTATCTCTGATAAAGCCAACATCCTGTCAAGAAGCACTTCAAGACAAAGAATGGATTCTGGAAATGAAATAAGAACTTGATCAATTTGCAAAGAACAATGTCTGGGATCTTGTACGAAAACCTAAGGGAACCCGTGTAATTGGAACCAAATGGGTGTACAAAATTAAACTGAATGAAAAGGGTGAAGTGATCAGAAACAAAGAACGACTGGTAGCACAAGGTTATAGTCAACAAGAAGGTATTGACTACAATAAAACCTTTGCTCCATTCACCAGGTTAGAATCTATCCGCTTACTTATATCTTTGGTTGTAAATTATTCCATCAAACTATATCAGATGGATGTCAAGAGTGTGTTTCTGAATGGATATATTTCTGAAGAGGTGTATGTTCATCATCCTCCTAGTTTTGAAAATTCAAAATGTACAGAACATGTTTTTAAATTGAAAAAATATCTTTATGGTCTAAAATAAGCTCCCAGAGCTTAGTATGAAAGACTAAGTGCCTTTCTTCTCGAAAATGATTTTATCAGAGGCAAAGTTGATTCTACACTCTTTTGTAAAAACATCATAAACGACATCATGATATGGCAAATATATGTTACTAACATAATTTTTGGTTCTGCTAATCCTTCTGTCTGTCAAGAATTTTCTGAGCTAATGCAAGCTGAATTCAAAATGAGTCTAATGCAAGAACTAAAGTTCTTTCTGGGAATACAAATCAATCAAACATCATATTCAACTTATATTTATCAAAGCAAATACATAAAAGACATTATGAAGAAGTTTGAAATGTCAGAAAGCAAACCAGCAAAGACTCTTATGTGCCCCACTTGCATTCTGGAGAAAGAAGACGTAAGTCAAAAGGTTTGTCAGAAAATATCTCATGGTATGATAAGTTCTCTTCTCTACTTGATTGTTACACGTCCATATATATTATTCAGCGTTTGTCTCTGTGCCAGATTCTAGTCAGATCTAAGGGAATCTCACCTAACAATTGTTAAGAGAATCCTAAGGTATCAGAAAGGAACAGCTAACCTTAACCTGATGTATAAGAAAACATCAGAGTATAGGTTTTCTGGGTATTGTGATGCAGATTACACTGGAGATAGATTGGAACGAAAAACCACATATGGAAACTGTCAGTTTCTGAGAGGAAGCCTCATTTCATGGGCCAGCAAAAGACAATCAACCATTTCACTCTCAACTGTAGAAGCATAATACATTTTAGCTTCACTATGCACTACTCAGATGCTCTGGATGAAGAATCAACTAGAGGACCTTTAGATATATGAGAGTAACATTCCTATCTTTTGTGACAATACTGCTGCCATATGTTTAAGTAAGAATCCTATTTTGCACTCCAGAGCAAAGCACATAAAATTAAACATCATTTTATTAGAGACTATGTTCAGAAAGGGGTAATAACTTTAAAATTCATTGATATAGACCATCAATGGGCTGATATCTTCATAAAACCCCTAACTTAAGATAGATTCTCCTTCATTCTGAAACATTTAAACATGGAATATTTCCCAGAGTGATTCTAAACTTGTGCTCCTTCTCTGAAGCGTCAAAATAGGCTCTAACTTAAAATCTATCTGGCATCTGGTTCTGATTCTGATACTTCTACCAGTTAGATGTAATCTGAATTAGAAACCCTATGAATCAAAAATCTCTTGGTATTCTCAATTTCCGAAACATCAACACGTGGCCTCTCTAGCGTATCATCTTGGATCTTCTAGACAACTGTCTAGCACAGAACTCAAGAGTCAGACTATTGAGATCCCATCGAGTAGTGTGCATATTTTTGGGATTATACATCCATCATTAGCTACAATTAATTCTACTCTAGCATGTCAACTCAAAATTCTATGTCAATTTTTGTTGTTGTTTACTAATCTCTAATAACGTTGTTGTTTTGCATGCTAACTAATGTGTGTGTGTGTGTGTGTGTGTATATATATATATATATATTATATATATATATATAATATATATATATATATAATATATATATATATATATATATACATACTTGTCACAACTCACACTTTCATACTTTGCACTCACAAACGTACACAAATCCCTTGTACTCAAACTCTCTCCCAGTTCTTCAACAATCTTCATCTTCATCAACATTCAACAAATTATTCATCTTCTTCAAATGGACTCCCAACAACAACAAGTATACAACTACTCACAACAGATGGAAGCTACTGAATAACTTGCTAATGCTCCCCAGCAAACCTCTACTGAAACTGCTACAACATTTATCGCGGTCTACAAGGAACCCCGCGTTCTTTATTGTCCAGCTCACATCAACCTTGCAACACCCTTTGATAAACTCGAAGTTCTTTGTGAGTCTCTCGTGGATTTCGAGAACATGAAATGCAATGGTGTTGATCTCACTGAGGAACTAAAGCAACAAGGCTGGGAAAACTACTTTCACAGACTCTATGGTCGCATCTACAATTTCCTTGTCAAAGAGTTCTGGAGATTTGTAGACTGTGATGACCACTATATAGTATCATATGTTCGGGGTGTGAAGATGGTCATCACTGAAAAATCTATTTCCAGACTTTTGAACATGGAGAAAACTAGGGGCAGAAGGATTTAAAACATTAACCCTAAGGCAAGATACATGTCCTAGAAGATTGTTCCCATTATCTTTAAACAAAGTCTTGAAGGAAGATCCTCTAAGAACAAGGAACTTCACACGAATCTGAGAGTCTGGCTGCAGATCATTCTAGGTACCATCCACCACCGTCCAACCTCAAACTGAAGTGTACATCAACATAAATCAGAAGTGTATTTTGTACTGCCTCCACAAAGGACTCAAGCTGAATCTGCCATCACTACTATTCAAATATCCGAGGGATTCAGTTCGGGATACTAAAAATCATATGAAGCCCATAAACTACATTCCTTTGGGAAGACTCGTCTCTAATGTTCTAATTGAAAGTGGGTTGGTGGATCATCTGATATCCTATAATCTGATGGAAGATGTGACGGTAAACACTAGAAAGCCTCTAAACGCAAGAAATCAGAAGAGTATGGGAATCATTGGAGGAGTGTTGGTCAAGCTAACTCTGGACACCTCCTGGGAAGCATTGAAGGACCAGAGAAAGATACCCAATGGTCTCTATTTGTTCTCCAAGATAGATCCTCCAGAGGTTATCGCCCATTATCTTCAGGACTTGGCATCTCAAGGGGTGGATATCTCAGAGTTCTTAGTGGACTGACTCCTAGAGCATCCACCTAACTTTATGAAGAGGAAAAGAGAGCCTTCTAATAAGTCCAATAAGTCAAAGAATCTGAAGTTGGGTGAACCGTCCGCAGCCAGATCACTTGTGCCTCTGGACTCTTCTATCCCAAGTAAGTCTCATCCATAGGGACCTCCTTCTACTTCGATTTTAAAGCAACTATCTTCCTCCTTACCTCAACCTTCTTCCACCTATACCCACTCTGAACCTACTATATCAAATCTACCTAACTCTAAACATCACAACTCTAACTCTTCCTCACCCTCTCCAAGACAAATTAACCTTACTACCATAACATTCCTCACATCTGATCTCTCACCTCTAAATTAATCCTTCTCATCCCTCGCATCAACTCCCTCCTCGCCACCTTACTACAATATATCCTATGACTCTAAAAACATTGTCCCTTCTTCCCTAACACTGGCCCAACTTCAAGCCACTGCACTATCTAAATCACCTCCATCTATCCCAGATACCTTTGTACCTTCTCCTTCTGCACCTCAAGCAGAACCACCATCTGAACCCCAAACAAAACCACCCTCTAAATGTTCATATGAACCCCCAATTAGACATCCCTCTGAACCTCCCACTGAAACAACCCCCACCTCACCAGAACCCATCAATCCATCTTCTGACCCTAAACCAAACTTCCCCACCCTGGAAGAGTGAGTTGCTTTATTTTCTGAGTCCTCAGCTGTGAAGCTCAGATCATTGTCTGAAAAGTCCAAACTAAGTGATAATCTCTCTAAAGTGAGGAATCACTAGAATGGATTTCTCAGATGGATGACATCTGAAGTATTCAAGATGAAAGGCCTATCTGAACAAGTCAGAAATGACTACATCAGAGAAGCTGGGGAGAGGCTAGAGGCTCGTTTGGCCAGAGAAGCTGAAGAGAAAGCTTGTCAGGAAGCTGAAGAAAAGGCAAGACTGGAAGTTGAAGAGAAAGCAAGAAAATAAGCAAAAGAAAAGGTTGCCCCTGAGGCTGTTGCTACTGCTGAAGCTGAAGCCAAAGCCAAGGCTGACGTTAAAGAAGCAGTACCCATTATTGCGGAAGAAGCTGCCAAGGCAAAGGAAGTGGCTCTGACTCAAGGTGACTCATCTAACTCTAATCTTGCTCCATTGGTGCTGAAGACTCTAGAGGAACTCCAGAAAGAACAACCGATTGTAAGAGCCAAATTGGATCAACAGGACTCTGTCAACTCCAGGATTCAGAGTCTCCTGACTCAACTTCTTCAGAGGATGCCGCCTCCTCCAAACCCTTAGGTACCTTAAGATCTCTGTTATGTTTTTTGTTCTTCTACGTGCTTTTAGCTTCTATGTTTCTTCTTGTATGTGCCTGTTTACCTTATCCAATGAACTCTTATCTTGTTAACTGTTTCTTGATTATGTCTTTTTGAGTCTGACAAAAAGGGGGAGAAATAATTAAACAACCTTCTGATGAAATTAATATCTAAGCCTCATAATGCCTTGCTTACATTCTAAAAATATTACGCAGTCTAAGTTCTCGTTGGAAGTATCCGAGTAAAACATCTGAGAAACAAGCTAAGCAACATAAGAAGATTTGGTAAGAACCTCTAAACCTTTTGAAGTATCAGATTTAGGGGGAGATTGCTTATCTCAGGGGGAGTCACATTACATCTGACTCTGTAACTACTTTCCCTTTATTGTTATGAAGTATTATTGTTTCATCAACAGTCTGAAGTTTTGTCATCATCAAAAAGGAGGAGATTGTTAGAACAAGATTTTGGTTCTGCAATTTATCCTTAAGTTTTGATGATAACAAAGGATGAAACATTTTGGTACCCTGATAAAATTCTCTAAGTGTGAAGGGCTCTGTGTTAAATGCATCTGATGTAATAAACTCTAAATACCAAACAAGTCCATGACAATTGACTGAAAGCTAAAAGTGTTCGCTCTGACGACTCAAGACTCTAACATTCTGCATCTAAAGGATCCCTTATCGGAAGTTTCTAAGGATCACTACATCTGAGGAATGTCAAGATAAAGATCAATCAAGAACTTCTAATGAAAACTTCAGGCAACTATCTGAAGAATACAAGATCTGAGTGAAGTATCTGAATTCCGCGCACTCTGACTCTCACCAACCAAATCAGATCAAGACTTAACAAAAAAGTATTCCAAAAATGGTACAAATCTAGATATGTTGAAAATTGAGTATTTCCTAAACTGCTATGGAAAGGACAATAATTTTAATGTCAATTAAGTCCCGTCATTGGCAAGATATCAACATCAATGCTTCATCCAACGGTATCATCTCCAAGCACTATAAAAAGGTCCAATCATCATAATACTAATACACGAAGTTATTCAATAAGATATTTGTTCATCAAAATTTAATTATTCACTAATTCTTGCTCCACATATTCACACGAGTTGTTTCTCTTAGTGTGAGATTCAATTGTTCTTATCTTGTTCATTTTGCTTACCTAGAAGCACTTAACACCTTCTTGTATTTATATGATTGTTGTTGTACAATTCCTCAAGTGACTTGTGAAGTATGTTGACTTGAGAGGGCTAAGATACCTTTGTACTCTTAGACGTTGTTGTAATCTTTCAAGATTAGTGGGTTAAGTCCTTTTTGAAGGCGAAATCACCTTGGTAGGGTGGACTGGAGTAGCTTTAAATTTCAAGCGAACCAGGATAACTTATGTGTTGTTTATCTTTGAATTGTGTGTGTAGAAACTCCAAAAGTTTTTGTTGATTCTAAGTGTTGGCAGCAATTTTGGAAAAACAAAGAGTGTTCACAAGATGTCATGTGTGATGTCTTAACATGAGATATCCTATGTACCTGCTGGAGTTAAAGAACATGTGCAAGCAGGATTGTTTCAGAATGCCACATACAATGACAAGGCTTCTGATATTGGTTGTACCTGCTGGAGCTTATATGGAAGACATGTTCATGCAGGATTGTTTTAGATGACATACACAATGTCATGGTATCTGATATGGCTGTACCTGCTATAAAAGGAAAATGGATTATGCAGGATTTTTCTAGGATGTCAGACCCGATGTCATGACATCCTGTACACAGAACATTCAGTATGAATGTCTGGTGTTTTGTGATTGCACAAGTATTGGCAATCATTGGTTGATTGAAGATATGGCTAGCTGGCGCATTCAATCAGGGATTTCAACCAGATTTGATTATTTTCCAAGGAGATCTATACAGCTGTTATAAAAAGATTTGATTGGAAAATATATTTAGGGTTTTCAAGATATCCAAGCCCAGCAGATTACTTCTATAAAAAGGGGCTTAGAAAACCTGTTTGAACACACAACCAAGACTGAGCGAAATTTAGAGAGAGAGCTAGGGTTTGTGTCTGTAGGTCATTCAAGTCATCCATTGATGATTGAATTGGACTAATTTGTTTTCTTGATCAAAGCTTTAAAGCAAGATCAAGAGTGTGTCTTCTTGATTGAAACTGTGAAGTAAAATCAAGAGTTTGTAACTGAAAAGTATTTTCTTTTCACAAGGATTGTTGTTTAAAATCACGGGTGTGTGATTGTAAGGGAAGTGAGTGGGTTCTCATATCTAAGAGTGCTTAGGTAGAAGTTTCACGGGTAGAGATTAGGTGAGAAAGACTGTAACTTGTTGAAGTGTACGGATAGTCTTTGAACTAATTATATTATAGTGAACTTCCTTCCTGGCTTGGTAGCCCTCAGACGTAGGTGAGTTGCACCGAACTGAGTTAACAATTGCTTGTGTGATTTGCTTTACAATTCTGTTTTTATTTCCATTGTGTATTAACAGATATTAGTGTCGTAACATCACCTTCGACATCTTATATCTGATACCAGAATTTCAATTGGTATCAGAGCAGGCATCCTGCTCTGGCTCTGGGTGAGATCTAGGGAGAATACTTTCTGGTACAATGGAGAGGGATGGAGGATTTTTTCATAGGCCACCAATTTTGGATGGTTTTAACTATGACTATTGGAAACCAAGAATGGTAGCCTTTTTAAAATCCCTTGATAACAAGGCGTGGAAAGCTGTCTTGACAGGCTGGTGCATCCTTTTGTTACTAAAGAAGGAGAAGCCATTACTGAGAAAAAGCCTGAAGAACAATGATCCAAGGAGGAGGATGACCTAGCCCTTGGGAATTCTAAAGCTTTGAATGCCATCTTCAATGGAGTGAACACGAACATCTTCAGATTGGTTAGCAATTGTGAAATAGCTAAAGATGCTTGGGACATTCTCAAGACCACTCATGAAGGCACATCCAGGGTAAAGATGTCTAGACTACAACTACTCACCTCCAAGTTTGAAAACTTAAGGATGAAAGAAGAAGAGAATATTCATGAATTTCACAGGAGTATCCTTGAGATTGCTAATGCCTCAGGAGCCCTGGGAGAAAAGATGACAGATGAAAAACTGGTAAGAAAAATTCTCTGGTCACTCCCCAAGAGATTTGCTATGAAGGTAACTACAATAGAAGAATCTCAAGACATCTCCAACATGAGGGTAGATGAGCTAATTGGTTCCCTCCAAACCTTTGAGTTAGGGTTGAATGATGGTGTTGAAAGGAAAACAAAGAGCATTGCCTTCATGTCAAACACAGAAGAGGATAAGAGTCAGGAGGGTGATGAAGATCTTGTCAATGAAGTAGCTATGTTGGGAAGGCAGTTCAATAAACTGTTGAAAAAAATGGATGTAAGATCAAAGGCAAATGTCAAGAACATCTCATATAACATCAGTAAATCCATCAATGCTGGAAGAAGAGCAAGAGAAGATGAGAAGCTCAAAGAAGGAAAAGAGGTTCAGTGCTATGAATGTGATGGGTATGGACACATCAGGACTGAATGTGGTACCTACCTCAAGAAGCAGAAGATGAGTCTTGCTGCCACCTGGTCAGATGAGAGTGATACAGAGGAGGCTGTAAATCTTGTGACTGCTTTGACAGGAAGATGTGAATCTGATGAAGAATCAAGTGATGGTGAAGTAACCTTTGAGGAATTGGCCTCTACCTACAGAGAGTTGTGTCAGAAAAGTGTAGAGTTGAACAAGCAGTCTTTAAACCAGAAGAAAGACATAACTCAACTTGAGAATGAGAAGGTAGAATACTTGGAAACCATCTCCAAATTGAAAACAAAAGTTGTGGCTCTAAAGGTCAAGCTAGATGAAGATCAACAAGTTGAGAGCCAGAAGATAGTTCAACTGGAGAAAGAAAAAGCAGAACAAGTAGAAACCATCTTCAAGCTAAAAACTGAAGTTGTGCTTTTAAACTCAAAACTAGAAGAGACAACCAAGTATGTAAGGATGCTGAACAATGGATCTGACTCCTTAGACAGGATTCTTCAAACTGGACAAACCACAGGAGTCAAATCTGGAATAGGGTACCATAAAACTAAGGCTGAAAGTAGTTACACTGGCTGCAAACCTAAAGCTAAACCCAAATACAGCAATAGTAAGAGCAGTTCTAAGATGTCACATCATATGTCACATCATCAGAAGAAAGAACAGCAGAAAGACAAACACCAAAGATGGAGATGTCATTACTGTGGGAAATTTGGACACTCAAAGCCCTTCTGCTATAAGCTGTATGGTTACCCTACCCCCTTTCAATACTGTGGGAAATCTGGACACTCTAGGTCTTCCTGTTATAAGCTGTATGGTTATCCTAGCCATGTTCATCAACAGAGTCACTATCAACCCAGACCCACACATTACAGGCTTATCAACAAGAAGCAATGGGTTCCTACGACTAATGTTACAAGTCTAATGGCTCACAAAGAAGAGTGGTATTTTGATAGTGGATGCTCTAGACACATTACTGGGAACTCAGACTTGATAACTGATCTTCACCCTCATGACTTAAGCTATGTAACCTTTGGTGATGGAGCTAAAGGTGAAATAAAGGGGATAGGCAAGCTTGAGTGTCCTGGAGCTCCTAAACTTGACAATATTCTACTGGTCAAGGGCTTGACTTCAAATTTAATAAGCATCAATCAGCTAGGGGATCAAGGTCTGAATATCATCTTCACTAAAACTGAATGTCTGATTGTGAACAAAGACAGTGAAGTAATTATGAAAGGAATCAGGACCAACAACAACTGCTACATGTGGAGCTCTCAAATGGATAACCCCTCTAAGATGAGTACACTTGCAAGAAGAATCATCAAGGGAAAGGAAAAGTGTCAGATAAGGATGCTAAGACCTAACCTCAAGGAAGAAAAGGTCATGATGGTCCAAACACCTGAACATATGACTGGTGGTACGAAGTCTGAAGCTAGAACAGAGACACAAGGGACTATTGAGATAAATAAAATATCAGTTGAAAGCAACAATGCCCAACCAGGGTGGATAAAATTACTGATAATTGTTTACAATGTCACAATCGATGCTATGACATTGTATTATGACAACCTGTATGACACATCTATGTCCAAAGATCATATTCAGCACAGCTGGACCAAGTACATTATTTGCTTTCATCACTCATGTAGAAAATATGTGGAAAACAAACTCATAGTTCTACAGCATGAAATACAACTAACCAACAGGACTGCAAAGGATTTGTATGATGTCCAACTGAAAGATGAAAAGGGAAAATTAGGGGCTTGGCTTCTTGAGAAAATATGGCAATTAATGTGGAGTGGAAAAGGCAGGAAAAATATTGTCTGCCCAATGAAAAGAAAAAGCCACATTAATAATGAATCATCTCCTAGTATTGGAAATAGCATCCATTTCATTAGCACGCCCTGCTTGAATACAATTTTTTCTATCTTCATCATTCTACTCAGAGAACCTCTGCTAGGGCAAAGAAACTCTTCTCAGAAGTTCAACAACATGTCTCAACATCCATCAACATCCAGCTCAAAACCCTTTCATATAAGAACTTCCTCCATGGAAAGTTTAGATGAAGATCTGATGGACGTAACCCCTCTGCGCATGATACCAGGAGACGTTTCTGGCTCCCCTTCCATGGCCGAAGCTAAGCAAGGTAGCACTCCAGAAAAATCTCCTGATAAAAAAGACATGCACTCTACTGATCACATCATAAGAAACCTAGTTACTGAGATACTGAATGAAGAGCATAGAGTCAAGGACATTTTTACCCCTCTGTCCAGAAGGGACCCCTCTCCTGAGGAGGAAACCCAAGCTGAAAAAGATGATGACTCATCTAAAACAGAGAAGGAAGTAGCTCCTGAGGGACTATGTTCTCTTAGAAAAAACTTACCTAGCATGACCCCTAATACTGCTCAGGACATTGAGGAAGAAAGGTCTGAGGAAGAAGATGACACGTTGGTCAATCTTGTGAAAACAAGTGTAGCAAAAAGACTGAGAAAAAGGAAGAGTATTGCTGAGATAAGAACAGATAGGAAAGAGAAAAGGGTTGCTGGTATAGGTCCCTCCAAAGCTTGGAGTAAAGTAGAGGTCAGGAAGAAGAAAGAAAGTGAGAGTTCTGAATCTGATGAGAATGTCGAAGACGATATCCCAGACATCTCCTTTGACAAAAGAGAGGCTGTAAAGAAGTCTTCCAACAGAATTATTGCTGAGCACCTAAACAAATGGATGGGTAGATCTAGAGACCACAGATAATAAGATCTATAGGATGATCACAGCTGGCCAGGTTAAGGAATGGCCTAGTAGGAAACACCTATCAGCTAGTAAACTAATTGTCAAGTATGCCATCTTACACAAGATTGGTTCAGCAAATTGGGTACCTACTAATCACATATCTACCATCTCCATTTCTCTTGGGAAGATCATTCATGCCATTGGAACTAAGATGAATTATGACTTTGGAAAGTTTATGTTTGATCAAACCATCAGACATGCCTCCACCAACGCTGTAAACTTGCCCATTGCATTCCCTTCCAACATTTGTGGCATCATCCTGAGTCAACAACCAGGAATCCTAAGTGCTAGTGATATTCCAAGAAGGAGGAAGACCCCTCTATCAATTCACTATAAGCTTTTTGAGGGTAGTCATGTCAATGATGTTGTCATGACATCTGCAAGAAGGGAACCTGCATCTCAAGGGAACCTAATTGACCAACTAAGAGAAACCTGGAGGGAATTGGAGAATGGTACAAATGTGGCCAAAGCAAGAAAAGAAGCTTTGGAAGCTCTTATTTATAGCCTGGAAAAGGAGGAGATAGAAAAAGCTGGTAAGGACTCAGAGGCAAAAGTACAGTCCTGTACCAACTCTGAAAGCTCTGATGACTCTGAAGATGAAGAAGAAGGCGAAGATGATACTTCTTCCTCTGATTGATGGTTCCTCCTCTTGTTTGTTAAAGATGAAGACGGTGAAACTGGTGGGTCTAATGTTCTGGGAGATGTTCTGCTGCTACTGCAATATGGAGTTATTTGTTTTTGTATTTTGTGGCAGTCCTCTTGATGCCTGTTATGTAATATTTAGGGCTCTTAATGAGTTCCTTGGATTTGTTCATTATTCCAGCTATCACAGCATGTTTAATGTTGTTGTGTACTTCCTGAATATTCTGTTTTAACATGCTTAATGTTATAACATCAGTTTTAACTTTCTCTGCTAGGCTAATAGACATTTATTTTGTCTGATTGGTCACCTTTGGTCAATTTTGACTAAAAAGGGGGAGAAGTGCTTGATATGGAAGTTGGATGTGGACGAACAGAAGTACATCTATTATTGAAAGAGGAGCACAAGTGCTGATGTTGAAGCAGATGTCAGTATGACATTCTGGCTGGTACAGGTGCTGGAGTTACAGTAGCTGTTATATTTGATGCATGCACAGATTTAGGGGGAGAAGAAGTACCCTGGTGCATTGTGCATTTGTGTGTCTTACTAGTTGCATCCATAACTAGTAATTCTGTTGATTGTTGCACAGATTTAGGGGGAGGAGAAGTACCCTTGTGCATGTGTGCATTACTAGTAGCCATAGCTAGTAATTGTTTTGCTTCTGCTGCTGATTAAACTACTGTTAAGTTGTTTAAACTGCTGATAATTTGCCTTGTGAACAAAAAGGACAGATATATGTTTTAGCCAAAATTTGCCAAAGGGGGAGTTTGTTGATTCTAAGTGTTGGCAGCAATTTTGGAAAAACAAAGAGTGTTCACAAGATGTCATGTGTGATGTCTTAACATGAGATATCCTATGTACCTGCTGGAGTTAAAGAACATGTGCAAGCAGGATTGTTTCAGAATGCCAGATACAATGACAAGGCTTCTGATATTGGTTGTACCTGCTGGAGCTTATATGAAAGACATGTTCATGCAGGATTGTTTCAGATGACATACACAATGTCATGGTATCTGATATGGCTGTACCTGCTATAAAAGGAAATTGGATTATGCAGGATTTTTCTAGGATGTCAGACCCGATGTCATGACATCCTGTACACAGAACATTCAGTATGAATGTCTGGTGTTTTGTGATTGCATAAGTATTGGCAATCATTGGTTGATTGAAGATATGGCTAGCTGGCGCATTCAATCAGGGATTTCAACCAGATTTGATTATTTTCCAAGGAGATCTATACAGCTGTTATAAAAAGATTTGATTGGAAAATATATTTAGGGTTTTCAAGATATCCAAGCCCAGCAGATTACTTCTATAAAAAGGGGCTTAGAAAACCTGTTTGAACACACAACCAAGACTGAGCGAAATTTAGAGAGAGAGCTAGGGTTTGTGTCTGTAGGTCATTCAAGTCATCCATTGATGATTGAATTGGACTAATTTGTTTTCTTGATCAAAGCTTTGAAGCAAGATCAAGAGTGTGTCTTCTTGATTGAAACTGTGAAGTAAAATCAAGAGTTTGTAATTGAAAAGTATTTCCTTTTCACAAGGATTGTTGTTTAAAATCACGGGTGTGTGATTGTAAGGGAAGTGAGTGGGTTCTCATATCTAAGAGTGCTTAGGTAGAAGTTGCACGGGTAGAGATTAGGTGAGAAAGAATGTAACTTGTTGAAGTGTACGGATAGTCTTTGAACTAATTCTATTATAGTGAATTTCCTTCCTGGCTTGGTAGCCCCCAGACGTAGGTGAGTTGCACCGAACTGGGTTAACAATTTCTTGTGTGATTTGCTTTACAATTTTGTTTTTATTTCCATTGTGTATTAACAGATATTAGTGTCGTAACATCACCTTCGACATCTTATATCTGATACCAGAATTTCAGTTTTTATTATCTGTGAAAAACAATTCAAACCCCCCTTTCTTATTTTTCTCTACCTTCATTCTCTTCTTAGTTGTTTAGCTCATGTGTTCATATGGAATTATTTTTTTTGTGGTTGGTTATCTAGTATTTAGACTCATTTCGATATATCTCTTTTTGATGTTATTAAAGGGGAGAAGTTGTAATGTGAGTCTAGAATTATTTTATGCAGTTTATGATGTGTTGTTTGTGTGTAATATTTCATGGGCAGCACAAGTGTTTATTTGCTATGACTTAAAGTGGACTCAATACCTAGTGAAAGCTTGCCAAACATAAAAAGGGGGGGACTGAAGTTGCATGTCCCTAATACATGAAGGGGGAGAACCCCAATATGATTTAGACTTAAGTTGAATCGAATCATGTACATATCTTGACTCGAGTAAAATTAAATAGGGGAAATAGAAGATTTACAAACTTTGTGGCTCGAATCACAGTTTTAACTTGATTCGAATCAGGCAACTTTGTAACTTGAATCACAGGTTGCACTTGATTCGAAGAAAACATAACTTGTCAGCCTCAACCTCATTTGATTCGAATCACACTTTATACTTTTCTCGAATCACATTTTTTTTAAAATTTTTCTGTTTGGCTCTATCCAAATTGACTTGAATCAAGATTTATACCTGATTCAAATCATGGGCCTTTGTGACTCAAATCAAAGATGTAAGGTGACTCGAATCACAAGAAAATAGGTCAATTTCTTTATGAGATCTTGTTTCACTCTACTTGTTCATTTGACTCAAATCATGAAATGTTCTTGACTCGAATCTAACTAACTTTTTCAATCCATTTTTATGCTTAATCTCAAGCACATATAAATTCATCTTGTCAACTTATTTTCAAAAAGCAATTTCATAATCTACAATGTGATTTTGTGAAATCAACATCGTCTCTTTTATGAAAACTCAAAAACTTTTACAAACAAAATGTCTTTCATCTTCAACCTCTAGTATTGATTTCAGATATTGATCATGAGAGATTTGTAATTGTTGAGGGAGACATTGTCTTGAAACTAACTGTTCTTGAAGGTTTGCTAAATATTTTAAAAAAGCTTGAAAGATTGAGGTTGTTATAATTGGTGGTGACAAATTCTAGTGAAAAGAATGGGGTTTTTCTCCCCAACTAACCTTGGCAGTGAATGTGTGGAAGGCTAAAAACAAGGTGGATTTTTTCTTAATATTCGAACATATCAGCGCTCAAGAAACTGATGGGATTAATGGATGATTACCACACACAAAGAATGTGAGCATATTTGTGAAGCTGGAAGATTCAAGAAGTGAGAATCAAGTAAAGATTTCATATAAGAGTTTGACATTAAGCTATATACAAGTTAAGATCTAGATAGGAGATTTATTTTTCTTAGAATTATTATCGAGGGTGTTCGTATAACTCTTGTAATATTTGTCAAAGCATAGTGGAAGAAAACAGATTCCAATAGGAAACCATTGAAGAGTGGAGTATGCTCCTAAGAGGAGGATATAGTTGAACCACTATATATCCTGATGTACTCTCTCTCTCTCTCTCTCTCTCTCTCTCTCTCTCTCTTTTGCATTTTAATTTCCATAGGATAACTGCATGCTAAGGTTATCTATTCTTATTGTAGTTTATCGTTTATTTCAGTTGGTAGCGATTTATTACGTAAGGTTAGGTTTTGTTAGAATTGGCACCTAATTGAGCTTTAGTGTTGATTAAAATCTGGAAAACTAGTGTTGTTAGAATCCAGTATTAATTGATTCATTGTACATGACATATCCCGTGTAATCTAGAAATACTCAATTAATCATTGTCTTTGAAAAATCTGTGAGATTTATGAATTATGCATTTATCAACATGGTTGAATTCCATTAGAAGCATAAGATCTCCATTTTCTCTTTAAGACTTACGGGAGTTTTTTAAAAAACCTTTGATATTCTATTTTTGGAAAATTGGTCGAAATTTTTAATAAGGAGACATCCCCATCCCCCTCCAGACTATTTCTCTAATACATATTCTCACCCAATAGTCTTTCATTAATACACTATCCTAAGTGATTAAGGAAAACTTTTACATTAACCCAATCGATTGGGTATAGGTGCAAATCAATTGGACAATACAAATTTTGTCCAAAATTATTCAGATAGTTCCTGATTCAACTAGCACGACTTCAAAACATTTTTAGGAATAATTTTTAAGAAAAATAGGTTTGACAACATGTTTTTAGTGTGTGTGTGTGTGTGTGTGTGTGTGTGTGTGCATATGTGTGTGTGTGTGTCTTTGCTTGTTTGTTTGTTTATTTGTATGTGTGTGTGTGTGTGTGTGTGTGTGTATGTATGTGTGTGTGTGTGTGTCTGAGAGAGAGAGAGGGAGAGAGAGAGAGAGAGAGAGAGTCAAACTCTCAATAAGACCTCTTGGGGGACATGACTAGGCCAACGTTCGGTTAAACCTGTATATTTCTCGGGTGTAATCTCTCTAACCCTAACCTTTTAATTTATTATATTTATCATTTTAATTCGCGTTGCTATTTACTCTTAAAAAACTACTAATTTTTTTTTAAGTTTAATCAAAACAATTTAAAACTAATCACAAATTCTAAATGACACAACTCACCCCCCCCCCCCACACACACACACATACACACACACTTGTGATTGAAGTCACTTGTCTAATACCTATGGCGTCAAACATACTAATTGATAAAGATGAAAATGGAGTTGAGATAAAGATCACCAAATATCGAGGAATAATAGGATCTCTTCTTTACTTAACAGTAAGTAGAACTAACATTATGTTTAGTGAATGTGTGTGCTCGATTTTAAGTGTCACCCATGGAATCCCACTTAAGACCGTAAAAATAATTATTAGGTATTTTAACGGAACCTCCAATCATAATCTTTGGTTTTCTAAAGGTAGTGAGTGTATCTTAGTAGGTTTTTATGATTTTTATTTTGCAGGATACAAATTAGATAGGAAAAGAACTAGTGGTACTTGTCACATATTTGGAAATGATTTGGTTTCTTAGTGCAGTAAAAAACAAGATAGTGTTGCTCTTTCTACCTTTAAGGCCGAATATATAGTTGTTGGTAACTGTTGTGCATAGGTCTTTTGGCTAAAGCAACAATTACTGGATTATGATTTAAAATTTGTATGTGTTTCAATTAAGGGAGATAACACTAGCGCTATAAGCCTAAATAAAAATCCAAATCTACATTCATCCACTAAACGCACTGAGATTATGCACCATTTTCTTAGGTATCATGTTGAAAATGGCGATGTTATCTTTGAATATTTGGACAATAAAAATTAGCTTGCTAATATTTACAAAAAATTGTTCGCATATCATTTTCCAAAACTCGTATGGAGTTAGGGATCCTTGATCCATCTTCTTTTGAATAAGATTGATTATATTCGTAATTTCATTTTTTATATATACTTTATTGTACACTAACAATTTCTTGTGTAGAGAGTTACTTCTTACGAAGTCTATAGGCATGATCTCTCCAAACAATTTCATGGTATTATTTAATTCCTTATGTATTCTAATTTGTATATATATATATATATATATATTATAATATATATATATAATATATATATATATATATATATATATATATATAATATATATATATATATATATAATAATATATATGTTGTGGTATGTTGCTTATTCATCTTGTAGTTTAAATTTTGATTATATGTTTTTGCATTTAAGATCTTGTTAAGTGCAATTTTTTATTATGTCCATGTTTCCATCATTAATGTTATGTTCATGTATCATTTAACCTCTTCCATATAGTTGTGTGTGTCTTAATCATTATGTTTTGGTTCTGAAAATGTGCATGTCTTTGTTGTCCATTTTTGATGCATTTGGCATGTCTACTAGCTTGTTCAAATGTGATATAATTTTTCAGATTTTGTATATATATTTATTTATCTATTATTTAGCTTTGTATTCTCTAGATTATATTCTACTTTTGCTAGTTATTTGATTTTAGACTCCTTAACATCTATCTCTTTTTTATCTTGTCAAATTAGACAAAAATCCTGATCATATTTTGCTTAATGCTCAATTTAACTCAATTTCAATGCAGGTTGTCAAACATAAAAAAGGAGGAGATCGAAGTTTCTATGCTCTCCTAGGGTTTTTGTTTTGCTACTTGTCTTGTTTAATATCACAAAGTTTTGCAAGTTAGATCATTTGTGCATATCTTTGAATTGATAATTTTTTGCTAAATCATATTTTGCATGCATAAGTTAAAACCTCGTGTCACAAGTCATTGTGAAATGGTTCGAGTTAATCAGTCAAAAACTTGGGTCAATAAACGCATGAATGCATAATTCCAATTGTAGTAACTTTTGATTCAATCATAAATTTTATTTTTACTAAAAAAATCAATTTTTAGAAGTGTGTTTGGAATCAAGGTTATGTATGATTCAAATCATGGCATAATTGTGAAATTCAAAATTTTCCTCTGCCAAAGTTATTTGAATCACTAGTTTCCTTAATTTGAATCATGAGGGTCTTTTTACCTAAAAGGTTTATTCGATTCAAAATTGGAATTATTTTTTGGATTTTGTTATCAAAGTGATTCAAATCATGGTATTCCTTGACTAAAATCAATTACTCTAAATATTGACTCAAATCAAATATGCATAATTTGAGTCTTAAAGTTCTTAGTTAAAATCATTACCTCAGTTGACTCGAATCATCATATTTTCTTTTGACTCAAATCATGAGGGTGCTTTTACTCATTTTTAGTGATTAATTTCCAACATATATATAAATCATTCTTTCAAACTCTAGCATACACCAATCATAACTTTAAAATATATTCAAAAACCTTGAAACCATAGATGGCTTTATCTTTAATTTCTCATTTTAAATCATTTTAAGTCCTTTTTATTTTATTTCTAATTCAATTTTGTCATGCCTTTGACTTTCCTTGAGCTTTTGACTTGTTGACCAATGCTTCTACATTTCAAGTCATCCATAGATGATCTCTTAGGTTGATTCAATCTTCTTTAGTTCAATATGTTGATAGATGATTATTTGATCATATTTTTGAAAATTTGAGTTAGTGATAAGTCATCCCTAAGTTGTGTCATATGTTTGGGTCCCTTGACATGCTTGATAGTGGATCCTAAGTCAAACACTTGAGCTTTCTTTCATTTTACCGTTTGATTCTTGATCGTGACGGGCGTGTCTATCGGATGATGACTGCAAGTGAACATCCTATCGTGTAGTTTTAAAAGATTATCGAACCCACAGAGACTAACGGTCAAGCTAATGTTATCTATTTTTGTAGTGCAAAGCTAAGGCTAAAGGTTATAATGTTATAAACAGATATCAAAATACTAATTTTTAACGGTTTAAAAGTTATGATAACAAATGAGTCCGGAATATGGATTCCGCGCTCCTTCAGGCTTAGGTAGAATTTGGGCACTAAATATGATTTTAATGCGTTATGTAGAAAATACTGACTTAAAGATCTCGTCTTACACTCTCGCGCTATTGACAAATATCACACCTCCTAACCACAGGATTTTTCTCTCGCTCGTTCGTTCTAATTAGAAAGCATATTTTGAAAGTAAATGAGATCATAAACAATGCCTAAAGCGCTCTCGCTGTTTTTAGGGTCGATGCCTAGTTTACACTATCTGGTTCCTTCCTCACACTCTCACGCTATCGGATTGAACCTTAATTTATCTGACACTCTCGTGCTCTTGACAGTAAAACATACATTTAAAAACTAAAACCATAACATAGTTAAATCATAAAGTCATGCCTAATATTTCTACTGAGTCCCGTCGGTAACGATGATCCTCATACGCCAGACTCAGAATAATTTAGCAAGGCATGATATTACTTAAATACAACATAATCAAAGTATTCGAAACTAAGAGCAGCATGACGTGCAAGTAATTAAAACATACAAATATCAAAAGCGGTAAAAAGAACCTGAAATTGCGTAAAATAAATCTTGAATTAACTTGAACTTGAAAATAACGGAAGGCTTGTTCTTGATCCACGAGTACAATGAAGAATAAAATAAAATAAAATTAGTGTGACAATCCCTCGATGTGAGTTATTGTCACTTTTACAGGTAATTTATGCTTAACTCTAAAACGCGATTCGGAAGAGCTTCAGCACAACTTGGATGCTTCCAAAAACCTCCCACAGTCCTAGGTTTTGAATCCTCATAACTTCCTTTGATCGTGCAAGGAGAGTGGGGGGAAAATAGGTGAGGAAAAACGGTCCAGAACTGCCCACTAGCGCAGTTCTGTTACTGCATGATAATGGTGAACGCCATTAGGGGAATAGCAAACGTCATTCCGTCAATATTTAAATGATGTGGAGGGCACTGAGGATGGCGAACGCCATCTACACAGAATGGTCAAAAATGACTCTTTTGCTCCTTTTTACCTCCTATTTCGCTCCTTTTCCGTGAGGCTTCCAAAACTCCAATGAAATCGGATAGCAACTACAAAATAAATAAAACGTAAGTAAAATGCGATAAAATGCATAAGAACATAAACTTAAAACATGTGAAATAAGCCTAAAAACACGATACGATTTTTCGTTATCAAATTCCCCCATACTTAGACCGTCGCTTGTCCTCAAGCAATCGCCCAACGCACATGATAAACGATTAAACATGATGTCTGGAACATAGGCATGACACTCTAAGTAGTATGATACTGGTAGGATAATGCTAGATAAATAGGTATTAGATACCAATAACAAGGATATCATAGTGACACGCATCCGCATTTCACGGATAAAAACTCCCCCCTATGCAAAACTAATTTGAATCATGCCATTATAACTCGGCCTACATTCTTTGTTCTTTTTCAACCTCTTTTTCATTCTAGCGCAATCACATTAAGCCCGTTATCCGTACACATTCAAGGCATGTGAACCTGTTAGTGACTATGATCTCGTTTTCAATTTTATCGCACTTAGCAAATTTTTCTTAAGTATCAACTGAATTTTTAAGAGTTCGTACCGTTGGGCTAAATGATCGGGTGAGAATCACCTAACTTAGAAGGGAAAAATCTTATCACAGATTTTACTCATTATATGTATATTTTTTATTTTTGCTTGAGATCATACACTTATTTGCATCGGCTTCCTTACTCATGTGTGTTTTAGGATGGCGTTGACTGCTAGTACAAACTACTCAAGGGGTTACTTAAAGAAACTTAGAATTAAGGTCTTGGCATAATGGTTATTCAAATCAATTTCGCATACTTAGGGAATTTAGGGTGTTATGACGGTACCTATATTATCGACACTTTCCCAAGTCTATCTAACAAAGCCTAAAAATTAGAAATAGACTATACTAAAGGTGTGTCATGCCATTGAATCATAACAAAATTTTCATCATTGGGGGTCAAATCTAAGGGAAGTTTCAAAGAAAAGAAAAATATCACGCAATAGGACTCGACATCACATGTATGACTCGACCAAAAGCTAAAAATAACTAAGAATGAAAATAAAACAGTAAATAATAGAAAAGCGGTAAAGCTTATCCCCCACACTTGAACCAAACATTATCCTCAATGTTTTAGTGCAAGGCAGAGAAAGGAATAGAGAAACCTGGTAGGGGGCTCAATGATGTCGGTCGCGGCCTTTGTGTCTCACAAAACCTCCTCTACCCAATGCAGGATTGGGCACATGTTGCATGTACTCCCTCATACTTGCCACCTATGCACTTCATTCATATTCTCAATGAGGTCAGCTATGTTGAGCTTCGTCCGCTCGACAAAGTCAAGCTGAGTCTGTCTGATCTGATCAATGGAGACCCACATCTCCTCCTTCTGCCACTGAATGTTCCTAAGCAGGACATGACGGTATGCTTCATCATCATTCTGATGTCTAATCTCATTTAGGACTTCATCAAGAGCTGTCATCATGGTGGTGTAGTCATACTCCTCACGGGGCTGATATCCGGATGAGGTACCTGCAAAAGAGTCAGGAAAACCAGGTGCAGTGTGTGCATGACTGCCAGGGTGGGGAGCATATTGCTCCACGTGATCGATCTTGGGGGCGTTAAGATCAAAAGTCCAATTAGCGCTCATTTGCACGTCGATGTGTGCGGCGCAAGGTAAAGTAACTCCCCTAACCTCTCGGTTACTAATCATTAAGAAGTATTTACCGTCAAGCTTATTTTTAATGAGACGCATGCTACAACAATAATTAAGGTCTACAAATGGAGTCTCTAATGGCTCAAGCGTAGCCAACTCCGTGCCTAGGTTTAAAGCGATGGCTATGGATATAATCATCCCTCTGAACACTGGTGGACTGGAAGTGTGCGATTAAGAATGGTGTCGGGTTAACTTTTGTTCCAGACAATGCACATTAAATAAGAAAAATGTCTCTAGAATTCATGTTTCGGGTATTCTCTCGATCAAAAATAGTGTTGGCTAAAATGCGGTGCAAATGCCGAGTGGCCGAGTTTTGGATAACGGTAGCTTTAAGGCCTTCCCAGTCGGTGGTGGTTTTTCCTGTTAGTTGCTGCCAAAAGTCGAGAGTGTTGGATTCCCATTCGCTCTCTAAAGGTTATTGGCATGCAAAATCGTCTCCATGAGGGAACGAAAGTAAATCGGCCAGTTGGTCTTGGTTAATAGCGTAAGTTCTATTGAACATCCTAAAATGTGCAGTTTCGGTGGTACGGGATCCTCCGATAGGGGTGGTGTACCGAAAAGAGCTTAAGAACTCGTAGGTAAGTCTAATAAATGTAGGACTAGTTAAAGTGAGAAAATGAGACATACATAAGTTGTTAAGCATCCAATGGACACTGTCAGATAAACCCAAATCGCGAAGAGCAACATTGTCGGGGTACCATGTTGCTAATACGTCCCTCTTGAAGAGATTGTGGTATCTTCTCCTCTGATTCTCTCTATCAATTCCCTCAGTGAAAACAATCCCCATGTAGTCCATATCTCATCTTGGTCTAACAGCTCTAGGTGGCATTGTGAATGAAGGAAAAAGGAATAGGAAGAAAATGTTATGGTGTTTTGAGAAGAGAATAGTGAATAGAAAGGATTGTGAAGTGGTTGTGAATTTATAGTGATTGGGAAGAAGTGGAGTGGTTGGGAGATGAAAATTTTGAGTTAGTAATGTTTAGAGTATGAAGTTCAAAGGTTTTAAAGGAATGGGGTTTGAAAAACGCACAGGAGGGAGAAGAAAAGAGAGGAAATTTTTTGTTTTCCTAATATGGCGATCGCTATTAGGCTTATGGCAAATGCCATCTACCTAAATCGCTAGGACTTTTAAATTCGAAGCGAATGGCGAACGCCATTAACCTAAAATTCGCAATTTTGGCATTTTTTAAAGTTTAAAGCAGGGAAATCCTATTAAGGCTATAAAGCAGTGAATTAAAATAAATAGCTATAATTAAAAAGCATGAAATTTATAAGAAAGAACATAATAAGCGATTAAATAAAATAATTGACTGAAATGCAAAGTACATTAATTAAATGTAGGAGTAACACAAGTTCATGTCGATATATCGACTGTAAAGTAAGCACAACCTGAAAAATAACAACAAAGGGAAAAAATACCGATGACAATTAAAATACTAAACTAGGAAATACGAAAACTCTAGTACAATCTATCTATACTAGCTATCACTTCGGTCCAAGAGAGTGCTCAAAGGAATGCATTTGCTAGAAAACATGATCGAACTGCTCATTAACAACATCTATAAATCTGAGGAGATCCACTCTAAGAGAATTCACTTCTCCCTTGATGAAATCGACTTCAGATTGCAAAGCATGTATAGCAGTGCCGAAATCGATAGGAGGAACGACGTGATAAACACCAGAGGCGTGTGAATCAACATCAGAAAAAATGGCTTCTGGGTTCTCATAATGCTGAGGGTTGTAAGGTGGTGTAGGAGACTCACTTTGTCCCTCTAAGTTGTAAAACCAATTATCACGGTTGTGGACATTAGTTTTCCCATGTTTTGGCAGTGTAAAATTCTGGACTACTTCGTTATCAATTAACAACTCTAACTCCGTTGGTCCTAAATTGGTAATGATGCCTCGGTTGAAACAGAAGTTCAGGTGCATGACACGGATACCTCCAAAAGTATGTAAACAGTTAAGCGGGTATCTCAAGCCTATAGCATCAGCAATCATGGTTATTAACCCACAATTGATAATAGTATTGTGGGTTTCTCTGACAATCTTGTCTAGGTTTGCTAACATGAAGACAACGACATTTACTGGTCTCCCTTGGGAAACACATTACAAGATGAAAAGTTCGTCCCTCGAAACAACGATGATGTTCTCTTCCTTACTGAACAGGGTATGGGCTAGGATCTTATGAAAGTAGCGGATAGCAGGGTTCTGGATATTTTCAGAAAACATGGTGTGAGGTTCAAGATGATAATTTTTGGTTATGGTTCCCCAAAAAAAGTCAAGGTCCAGGTCTGTAAAGGCATCATCAGGGTTAATGGTATATGTATCAGGGCCACTAGGAAATCCTAATAATTCGGCCATCTCATGGTGGGTGAAACGGTACTTTGTTCCGAAAAGCCTAAATGTAGTCAGGCCTCTACCAAATCATATTCCTCTGTTAGGGTTATAATAAAGGGAACTCGGGAATTCAAGGGTGAGCCTAGGGTATTGGCTATACCTCTTTCTCACAACAAAATATCCCAACCTACTTGGTTTAGAAGATACATAACAATGTCTCTTAGTCCTAAGGTGGTCAGGATCAGTCCATCTGGATAAATAGAAAGTGTCATTTCCCTCTGTGCTAACATGTCAAAACGGCACCTCTGATTTTCGCTCTTGAATATAACCTCCATATCGTCAACAAGCTCCATACTCCTAAGTTAGTGATAAGCTATCCTAAGCTATGTTATCCTGAAAGTAAACAAAGATTATACTATTAGTAAAAAGTATTGTATTTAAGTGTTAGAATAGGCAGTACTAATTATAGTAATAGTAATAATAATAATAATAATAATAATAGAAAAGAGAAAGAAATAAATAAGTGGGAAAAAACATAGAGTGAAAATAATAAAAATGAAAACAACTAAAAAGAAAAGATAAAAATTAAAGGTCGTGGGTTGCCTTCCACGTAGCGTTTCGTTTAATCTCGGGAGCTCGACATCAATTGGAACGGTGCTAATATTTCGAAAGAGTGGGTAGCTCTTCTAATTTGTAGCTCATGCAGAAATCCTTATTTTCTACATTATGGTAGTGCTTAAGTCGCTGCCCGTTTACAATGAATGGTTCATTGGTTTAACCCCTTATTTCCACAGCTCCACTTTGGAAAACTCTCGTGACCTCAAAAGGGCCAGACCATCTAGAACGAAGTTTTCCTGGAAATAATTTGAGTCGAGAATTAAAGAGAAGGACTATGTCACCCTCATTGAATTCTCACCTTGTAATTTGTTTGTCATGCCACTGTTTGGTTCTTTCCTTATAAATACGGGCATTCTCATAGGTATCTAGTCTAAGTTCTTCTAGTACATGGATATCCAAAATTCTTTTCTCGCATGCATCTGTGTAGTTCATGTTAAGGGTCTTAATGGCCCAATAAGCTTCATGCTCGAGTTCCACAGGCAGGTGACATGATTTACCATAAACCAGTTTAAATGGTGTTGTTCCTATCGGGGTTTTGTAAGATGTCCTATAAGCCCACGGAGCTTCACGAAGTTTTGCAGACATGTCTTTCCTAGAGGCTGCAACGGTTTTCTCCAAAATTTGTTTTATTTCTCTATTGGAAACTTCAACTTGCCCATTTGTTTGAGGGTGATATGGCGTTGCTACATTGTGTCGGACTCCATATTTCAACAACAATCTTTCAAAAAATTTGGAAATGAAGTAAGATCCTCCGTTGCTAATCACGAGTCTTGGTACACCTAATCTGGGGAAGATTTGATTCTTGAAAATTTTAATCACTACTCGTGCATCGTTAGTGGGAGAGGCTACTGCCTCGATCCATTTTAATATGTAATCAACAACAACGAGTATGTATTTATTACCAAAAGAAGACGGGAAAGGACCCATGAAATCTATACCCCATACATCAAAGACTTCTAACTCTAAGATACATTTTAGTGGCATCTCATCGCATCTAGAGATGTTGCCAGTATGTTGGCACCGATCACAATTCTTAATCGCGATGTGGACATCTTTCCATACATTAGGCCAAAAGAGGCCATATTGTAAGATCTTCGCACAAGTCTTCAAGGTGCTTGCATGCCCTCCATAAGATGAAGAGTGGCATTGATATATGATGTCATTTACTTCTGATTCAGGGACACATCAACGGAAAATACCATCGGCGCCCCTCTTGAAAAGTAGTGGTTCGTCCCAATAATAATGTTTAAGATCATGGAAAAATTTCTTCTTTTGTTGGTATGTTAGGTCTGGTGGAAGTACTTTGCCGACTAAGTAGTTGACAAAGTTAGCATACCATGGCAGGGTGGTCTTGGTGCAAATAGATTCCACAACTTCATTGGTTTATGTGTCATTATACATTAAATAGCACTCAATCGTTTCGCTTTCAATTTCTAATTGGGCTACAAGTCGATCGTAGGTGATGTCGTCATTGATGGGCACTTGTTCGGGTTTTAGATCCTCAATCCTAGAGAGATAATTTGCTACTATGTTATCGGTGCCTTTCTTATCTTTGATCTCTAGATCGAATTCTTGTAAGAGTGGGATCCATCTTAAAAGTCTCGGTTTAGCTTCCTTCTTACTTAACAGGTACCTAATTGTGGCGTGGTCGGTATAGACAATTATTTTTGCTCCTACTAAGTAGGAACGAAATTTATCTAAAGCGAATACAACAGCTAGGAGTTCTTTTTCTGTGGTGGCGTAGTTCACCTGTGTGTCGTCTAAGATTCTACTTGCGTAATAAATAGCATGTAGCTATTTTTATTCTCTTTGTCCTAAGACTGCGCCAACAGCGTAATCACAAGCATCACACATTATCTCAAATGGCTTAATCTGATCAGGTGGTTTCATAATGGGTGTAGTAATACGATCACTTTTCATATGTTCAAACGCTTTTAATCACTCTTATCCGAATATGAATTCAGTGTCTTTCATTAATAAGCTCGTTAGTGGTTTTGTTATCTTAGAGAAATCCTTAATGAATCGTCGGTAGAAACCGACGTGTCCTAAGAAACTGCAAATTTCTCTAACGGTTTTGGGAGGTTGAAGATGTCCTATAATTTTGATTTTTTCTTTATCCACCTCAATCCCTCGATTGGATACGACATGGCCAAGTATAATTCCTTGTCGGACCAAGAAATGGCATTTTTCCCAATTTAATACGAGATTGACCTTAACGCATCTCTCAAGTACCATTTCTAGGTTCGAAAGACATCCTTCAAATATCTGCCCATAAACATAGAATTCATCCATAAATACTTCCATCATGTCATCTATAAAATCAGCAAAGATCGATATCATGCATCTCTGAAATGTTGCAGGGGCATTACACAGTCCAAACGACATTCGTCGATAGGCAAATGTACCATAAGGACATGTGAAAGTAGTATTTTCTTGGTCATCAGGATGGGTAGGAATTTGAAATAATCCTGAGTATCCATCTAAATAGCAAAAGTAAGAATGTTTAGCCAGTTGTTCAAGCATTTGATCAATGAAGGGTAATGGAAAGTGATCTTTACGAGTGGCTTTATTTAGTTTTCTATAATCTGTGCACATTCTCCATCCAGTTTGAGTTCTTTTTACAACGGATTTTCCCTTCTCATTACTAACAACGGTAGCACCTCCCTTCTTTGGAACGACATGTACCGGGTTAACCCAGTTACTGCCGGATATCGGGTATATCATTCCTGCTTCTAATAGCTTTTGTACCTCCTTTTTTACTACATCACTCAAGATGGGATTTACTCTTCTCTGATGCTCTCTAGAGGTTTTACAGTCCTCCCCTAGCATAATGTGATGCATACATATAAAGGGGCTTATTCCTTTTAAGTCGGAGATATTATAGCCTAGTGTTGTTGGATATTTTCTTAAGACATGGAGTAACTTTTCGATTTCTATCTGTCCTAAGTCAGCGTTGACTATAACTGGTCTTTCAAGCTCGGTATCTAGGAATTCATACCTTAGATCTTTGGGTAGTGTTTTGAGTTTTACTGAGTGTTTCTCGGGGCATGGTATTGGGTTTGGTGTTAGTGTTAGACATTCTCTTAAATTGTCATCTACGCATGGCTCACGCGAATTATCGTCTTCGAATATAAGAGGTGTTGGAATCTTCAGTAATTTCAATATACTTAAATGGTTCCTTCTCCATTTCTTTCACGCATAAGTCGATGACGTTTAAGAAACAACATGATTCGTCTATAGCTGGCGCTTGTAGGAATTTAGCTAAGAGAAATTCAACTTTTTCTTCTCTGACTTTGAATGTCAACCTTCCTTTCTTCACATCTATGATGGCTCCGACGATGGCTAAAAAGGGTCTTCCTAAGATGATAGGGATGTGGGAATCCTCCTTTATATCCATTATTACAAAGTCGGTAGGAATATAGAATTGTTTTATACGAACAAGAATGTTCTCTAGCATACCTACGGGAAATTTAATGGAACAGTCAGCTAGTTGTAGAGACATCTTTGTTGGTCTTAATTCTCCGAGATTGAGTTTTTTGCGTGTGGATAAGGGCATTAAACTAACACTGGCTCCTAAATCGCATAGATCTTTGTCTATGATAAACTTTCTGATTAGACATGGTATGGAAAAACTACTAGGGTCTTTCCGTTTAGGAGGCATGTTGTTTTGAATGATAGCGCTGCATTCTGCAGTAAGCATAATGGTTTCATCATCCTCAATATTTTTCTTATTGGATATAATCTCTTTAAGGAATTTAGTATACGAAGGAATTTGCGTAATGGCTTCTGTGAATGGTATGGTTATGTTAAGTTGCTTCAGAAGTTCTACGAATTTCTTGAGTTGTCCTTCATTTTTGGATTTAACAAGTCTTTGGGGATAAGGTACAGGTGGTTTGTATGGTGACAGTGGCACATAAGGTAGTTATTTATCTTTTGCCTCTCCGCTTTCGTCTTTCTTTCCATCATTGGTTGGTTCGCTTACATTTTCGGATCCCTTACCAGAATTTTGATACATGGCTGGATTTTGGATTTTGGGGTCAGTTGGTTCATCTATTTTTGTTCCACTTAGAAGGGTGATAGCGTTAGCATGGCCTTTTGGGTTTGGTTGTGGTTGGCAGGAAATGCTCCAGCTGGGGATGCTATTGCGACTTATTGTTAGCCTACTTGGGAGATCTGGGTTTCTAACATTTTGTTATGGGTAGCCATAACATCAAACTTATTTGACAATTGTTTCATCAGTTCACTCGTATGAGCACTTTGACTTTCAAATTCTTTATTTTATCGAGCTTGGGCATTTATGAATTTTTCCATCATGATCTCCAAATTTGACTTTCTAGGTGCTTATGGAGCAACATGGGCTCCTTTCTGATAGCCATTAACTTACTTGAGCATAATTTACTTGGTCGGTGGCAACACCAGCCAATAACTGACAGTCAGTATTAGTGTGCCCAGGGGTTCCACATAATTCACAGTTTGGTGTTATGGCAGCAACAGTAGCTGCTGGTGTTATGGCCAAGCTTTCAATCTTCTGAGTAAGCGCATCCACTTTAGAATTGATGCGGTCTATGCCATTAACTTTATACATTCCGCTTTTCGGAGTTGATTTTTCTACAACAGCACGTTCTCCTCCCTATTGGAAATGCGGTCTATGCCATTAACTTTATACATTCCGCTTCATAATAAGGTTTGTCCATTAGAGTTCCACCAGCATAAGCGCTTAAACTCATCTTAGTGTTATACAACAGACCATTATAGAAGGTATGGATAATCATCCATTCTTCAAGTCCATGGTGTGGATAAAGTCTCATCATCTCCTTGTATCTTTCCCAAGCATCAAAAATATATTCATTGTCCTTTTGCTTAAATTCGTTGATTTGAGCTCTTAGCATAATTGTTTTGCTTGGTGGAAAATATCAGGCTAAGAAGACTTTCTTCAACTCGTCCCATGTGGTTACTGAGTTTGAAGGTAGAGACTAGAGCCAAGCTCTAGCTCTATCTCTTAAGGAAAAAGGGAAAAGACGTAGTCTAATCGCTTCTTGATTGATACCATTTGCTTTCACAACGTCTGCGTACTGCACAAACACTGACAAATGTAAGTTAGGATCGTCTGTAGGACTACCTAAAAATTGGTTTTGTTGAACGATTGATAATAGCGAATGTTTCAACTCGAAATTGTTCCGATTGATGGCAGGGGAAACAATGTTGTTATGTGGTTCTGCTTGCAATGGAACAACGTAATACTTCAACGGACGGTTTTATGGTCTTTCGGCCATAATCAGTTCCGGTTCTGAAATTGGGATTATACGATCTGGAAGATCGTATTTAATACGATATATGTTGATTCGACGTCTTAAATTAATATAACACTTGATATCGTCAATTGATTGCTCTAACTCCTTGCTCTGAGAGCGAGTGTTTGGCATACAATCGACAAAGAAAAAAAGAAAATTTGTTGCCTTAGTCTATACTGCACAATAAAGGAATCACAATATTGACTAAATTAGTCCCCGACAACCGCGCCAAAAACTTGATTGTGACGGGCGTGTCTGTCGGATGATGACTGATCAGTCACCAATCGTACTTGTTTTATGACACTCATTCGGCACAATTTCACGAAGTCGGTAACACATTAGTTTACCTGCTTTATTGTTCTGTTTAGTAAATTAGATGGTTTGTATTGTCTTTCAATATGTTTATTATATTTGGTTTGCATCGTTATACTCCATTTTATGTCTCTTTGTGGTAGTTTTACTGGTTTCAGGTGTAAGCAAGAATACTGGAGGAATCGAGGGAAATAGATGTTCCTAGCATGTTGGAAGAGGAAATTGGAGGACACAGTAGCCCTGACACGGCCACCCGTGTTGCCCAACACGGCCTGTGTCAGGAGAGGAGAGTCAGGGCACTAAAACAGGGAGCTGACACGGGTGCACGTGTTAGCTGACACGGCCCGTGTCAGCCTCCCTGGAAGGGGCGTGTCAGCCCTTGTTGCCAGATAGCCAACACGGCCTGTCGTGTTGCCTGACATGGCCAGTGTTGGCTTGGACACCTCATTTTCCAGTTTTTGCTATATTTTGGCACGGCTGATCCCGGAGGGCATTTTGGACTTTTGCTACATCAAATTAGTGATCATGAACTATTTATGGGATTTTTGAATACGGAGAACGGGACTTTTACACGTTTGACAGATTTGGTACGATTAAGATTGAAGCGATCAAGAGCGACGAAGAACAGAGGTCTTTCAAGAGCGGATGCGATTGAAGATCAACAGAATTCCCTGACTTTTTGTAATGTCTAAATTTTATTTTGTATCTTATTTGAATAATATGAAATGCTAAACCCCCCAATGCCAGGGGGTCTCCCTGAATTGATCGTGTAATGACTCTGAATTGATAATTTCCTTAATATATGATGTTTGTTGTTAATTTCACTTTGCAATGTTCGTAATGCTTTATTTATCAGAAAAATTACAATTGTTGTATGGTTAACAATTAGCAGGATTGCAATTGTTAAGGTTTTTGTACAATGAAACTATAGTAGATATCACCTAGGGCTAGGGATACCCTATGGTTACCAGTTTATTCTTGTTAATTTGTAATTGTTTGGTTTCATCATAATCGCCTAAGGACTTAGAGATTAGATTAAATGACCAAAGGTTTCCCTCTGAGGTCTTAGGGGGAAACAATTTTAAGATTCGGTAATTGAACATTTTGCATTGATAAGGAGATATACACTCAAGGGTCATTACAGGAGATATTCATACACCATCCTTGGCATATTATTATAAACTGTGAAAAGATTTATTCTATTTTACTTTCTCTTATAATGACTTTTTACAAAACCCCAACTATTTGTTTTGTTCAATTGAGTAACAATTTACACTTATATTGTTGCGCGATCCTCGAGATCGATCTTTGGGAAACACCCATATTATTACTACATTGGCAAAACAGTACACTTGTTATTTTCCCGATCAAGTTTTTGGCGTCGTTGATGGGGATTACCAAATATAAAGTTTAAATTATCTCAATTGAAATTTTGTTGCTCTGCAAATAAAATTTATTTTCCGTTATTTTAATAATTTATTTCGATTATATCAACTAATTTGTGTCTGATATTTGTGTGCGAGGTAAGGCCTCAGCTGATTTTCCTTTTGACGCAGAAATCGAGAGAACCTTACGGGCAAGACTCAGACACTGGCAAGTCTGGAATCAGACGAAGAAAAACCTTTCATTCATTCAGGTTCAGAAAGAGAGATCGAAACAATGGTTGATAATCCACTGCCACCAGAAAGATTGTTGGGTGACTACGGAGGTGCAAATGCATCAACCGATAGATTAACTATTGTCAACCAACCAGTGAACATGGCTAATTTCCAGTTAAACCCGAGTATTATTAATCAGCTTGAAAGGAAGCATTTCACTTGAAAGTTAAATGAAGATGTAAACAAGCATTTGCAGAGGTTTCTGACCATGAGCAACACTCTAAAAATTGATGGTCACACCGAAGAAGCTAAGAAATTGATAATGTTCCTGTTCACCTTACTAGAAGAAGCCGAAGAATGGTTCTATTCTTTATCTGCCGATAGCATCACATCTTGGGAAGAAATGGAATAAGCCTTCATGAATGAGTATTTTCCAGCGTCGGTTTTTCTGCAGAAGAGGTATGAAATTCTAAATTTTAAGCAGAAGGACGGGGAAACTTTGGGAGACACCTACAAGAGATTCAAGAGAGTCCTAGTCGCCTGCCCAGCTCATAATATGGATCCGACCGAACAGATGCAGATGTTTGTGAATGGTCTCAAAATAAAGACCAAACAGTTGATTGATACCGCAACCGGTGGCTTCACTAATTTTTCAACAGCCACTGGTATCAAGAAGATCATTGAAGCCATTGCTGCTAATGAGCACTTGGAGTTGTACGTAGATGTCAAAGCAAACCAAAAGGGGTTATAGATATAAAGCTGGAAACCAATAAAATATGTATCGAAGATACTAAAGTCGCGGAAATTGAGAAGAAGCTGAAGGCGATGAATATAGGTACCCAACAGGTGGCACAGGTCCAACTGGCTCCTACTGTCTGTTGTGAAATTTGTAATGGTCAGCACCAAACTTTGTATTGTTTTGCAACTCCTCAATAAGTGGAGGAAATCAAATTTTTGAAGCAGAATAATTCGTATTCCAACACGTATAATCTGGGTTGGAAGAACAATCCCAACTTCTCATGGAAAGACCAGAAAGGAACCACTCCTCAACACGGTCAATACCAAACTCAATATCAACAACTGCAGCAACAACAAGCCCCTAAGAAAGCTGATTGGGAGATTGCCATTGAAAGAATGGCAGCTCATAATGTTCAATTCCAAGAAGAAACCTGTAATAATCAGAAAAATAGCACATCATCCATAAAAAATCTTGAAGTCCAAATGGGTCAAATCACTCAGCAATTAGCCTCGAGCTCTCAAGCACAAGGTGCTCTACCTAGTGCAACTGTGACAAATCCTAGAGAGCCTAATAATGTGAGCACTGTGACAACAAGAAGTGGTAAATCTGATCAAGTAGTCGAGGAGGTGGATGAATAGGAAGATCAATTGATCGAAGTGGATATTCAGATCAAAGAAAATGAAGTTGTGGGGGAAGAAGTGGTAGCACAAAAACCAGTAGTGAAAGGAACAGCCATTGAGCCTAAGTCGGTTGTTAAGCTTCCCTTTCCCCCCAGAAACAAGAAAAAGGGACAATATAAGAAAAACTTTGAAAAGTTCCTCGAGTTGTTCAAGAAGCTAGAGATTAACATTCCGTTGTTGGAGGCACTTGAACAAATTCCTAATTATGCTAAGTTCATGAAGGACATCATTTCTAAGAGGCGTACCGCCGACACCAACTCGATTATTCTAACCGAAACTTGTAGTGCTATTTTGCAGGGTATGAAGATTCCAATAAAGAAGAAATATCGAGGAGTTGTCACTATCCCTTGTACTATTGGAGATAGGTCATTCAACAAAGCTCTTATTGATCTAGGAGCTAGTGTGAGTCTCATTCCGTTATCCATTTACAATAATCTTGGTATAGGGTATATGCAAGATACCAGGATGACACTCAAATTCGCCGATCATTCGGTCAAGAAACCGTATGGTATTGTTGAAGATGTTCTGGTGAAAATTGACAAGTTTGTATTTCTGGTGGATTTTGTAATTCTAGAAATGCCGGAAGATGAAGAGATCCCTTTCATTCTTGGGAGACCCTTTTTAGAGTCGGGAAGGTGCTTGATCAACATAGAAGAAGGGACCATGACGTTGAAGGTTTATGATGAGGAATTGAAGATCGATGTTCGAAACACCATGAGGTACAAGGATGATATTTGTACCAGTCATACTATAGAGGTTATGGATCAGGTGATGATGTATGATAGTCCTTTGAATGCACCACAGTCACCCTTGGAAAGAGTGTTGAGTTTGTCCATTTTCGATAGTGATAAAGAAGTGCACAACGGGGAATCCGAAGTGCTAGCCTTGTTGGACGTATAACCCCCGTGGAAAGGATCTCGACCACACCAGTGGGAGGATTTACAACTACCTCAAACTAGTGAAGATGATGAAGAGCCAAAGAAGGGAATGAAGTTGAAAGAACTTCCTGAGAATCTCAAATATGTCTTTCTCGATTCTGAAGGAAAATGTCATGCTATCATAAACAAGAGCCTAAAGAATATCCAAGAAGAAAAGTTCATCGAAGTCCTGAAAAAATACAAAATTGCTATTGGATGGGCATTTGAGGATTTGGAAGGTATTAGCCCTACTGTGTGCATGCATAAAATTACCATGGAAGAAGACCACAAACCGGTAGTCCAACCGCAGAGAAGACTCAACCCAACAATGAAAAAAGTAGTTCAGAAAGAGGTGGTAAAATTGTTAGACGCATGTCTTATATATCCTATTTCTGACAGCCCTTGGGTGAGCCCGGTGCATGTTGTCCCTAAGAAAGGGGGCACCACAATAATAAGGAACAAAAAATGAGTTAATTCCTACTCGGACAATTACCGGGTGGCGCGTTTGCATTGACTACAGAAGGTTGAACACATCAAGTAGGAAGGACCACTTCCCATTGCCATTTATTGACCAAATGTTGGAAAGTTTAGCTAGACATGATTACTATTGTTTTCTAGATGGATACTCCGGGTATAATCAGATTGCAGTTGCTCCAGATGACCAAGAAAAAACAGCATTCACATGCCCGTATGGTGTGTTTGCATACCGAAGAATGCCATTCGGGTTATGTAATGCTCCAGCCACCTTCCAATGCTGCATAACTTTCATCTTCGCCGACATGCTCGAAAAGCATATGGAAGTGTTCATGGATGAATTTTTGGTCTTTGGATCTTCATTTGATAACTGTTTAACTAATCTCTCTCTTGTTTTAGACAGGTGCCATAAAACAATTTTAATTCTGAACTGGGAGAAATGTCACTTCGTGGTGCGAGAAGGGATAGTATTGGGTCAAAAAATTTCCTACAAGGGAATTGAAGTTGACCAAGCAAAGGTGGAAGTGATATCTAAGCTCCCACCTCCTGTTAATGATAAGGGTATCAGGAGTTTCTTATGACACGCAGGTTTTTACCGCAGTTTCATAAGAGATTTCTCAAAAATCGCAAAACCGCTGACCACTCTTTTGGTTAAGGATAAGGCGTTTATGTTCGACAAAGAATGCCCCACAGCCTTTGAGACATTGAAGAATAAGTTGATTTCAGCACTAATTGTTATTGCCCCAGATTGGTCTCTTCTGTTTGAGATCATGTGTGATGCTAGTGATATTGTTGTAGGGGCAGTCCCAGGACAACAAAGAGAGAAGTTGATGCATGTCATTTACTATGCTAGTCATGTGTTGAACCCGACACAGATGAACTATGCAACTACTGAGAAAGAGTTGTTGGTCATTGTAGCGAGGTTTTCATTACCTTTAGGTTTATTGACTAAACCAAAAGTCAACATACAATTCGAGTCGCCACCGCACTTTTATTTGTCCAAAGGAAAGGCTAAAAAGCGAACAAAAGCCAAGTAAGAAGTTTTATCAAATCAAAAACTAATAAAAATGTCAGAGATCTAGGTAAGGGGGTTGGTTATGAAATGGGAAGGTTTTACGCACCCAAAACATCCTTAGTACTCTAAGGGAACCTCTTTTTGCAAACATGTGTTGTAGGTTGGTATTTATGAAAACATGTGCAAAAGATTGGAGGGGTGAGAAGAGAATAGATTATATTTACAAATTTTGTTGTTTGAATGGATGAACCCATTGCCTACGTACCATCACAAAGGTAGGATCAAAACCTCGTAGTTTGGGGTAAAAATCACAAAAAGATATTGGTGAATTAATTTGATCAAAAGCCTTAAGGTCTTTTGTTATCAAAGGGAGAAAACTCAACCTAAACCAACAATCCACCACGTGAGGAGGGCTTCAACATACTAGTGAGGGGTTAACCCTATAATAAGTATGGAAGACTTATAATCCAATCACTAAGGATGAGGTGAGATTTACATCAACCACTATGAGAACTCAAACCTATGACTAATGTTTTTGAAAAGATTTTAATAAGGTGGCCATTGAAACCACAAAACAACTTGAAGTGGGTTATATTTACAAGTTAGATGTATTTACAAAAATGAAGTCAAAGTAGGGTTAAGATTCATTTACAATGAGTATTAATGAAAAGATTTTGAAAAGTCAAAGGCATAAGGCCTAGGTTTCTAGTTTGAAAACAATGTCAAAGTTTGAAATAAAATATTTTTTGCTTGGTTAGAGTGGTAAGAAGAAGAGAAGGGCTAGTCCTAAAGCGTACAAAGATAAGGGGAGAAAGATAAACCCTTGGAGTTCCTTTTCTTGAAGTCATAGAGATGACTCAAGATGCTCCTTTCCTTTGGACTTAGCAAACAAACAAGCAATCACACAATTTGAATTCAAGCTCCTAGGATCTCCATTTGGCTTGTCTCTCTTAACTTGGCTACTCATTACAATGGTCCTCTTACACAATCTCAAGGTGGAATCCCTATCACACAAGAGCAAACATCAAAAAGTTCACAACACAATAAGGGGAATGGACAAAGAATAAGTTTAGATGAGAAGTCCTTTAAAGTCAACTTTGAAATTTAGCATTCATCAATCAATTTAATTCAAACTCAATTGGTCAAATATGAACCAAATCATCATCAATCAATGTTAAACAAAAAAGAAATGAAGATTACAAGTCAACAAACCAACCATAATTTTTTGGTAATTTTTGAATTAAAAATAAATGCAAAATAAAATAAACAAAATATGGTCAAACCTCAAATTTAATTCAAATCAACTTCAACAAGTCCAATTAAATTCTCATAGGTCTAACATGGTCAAACAAGCTTTGACAAATTTTCTCAACAATTTTTGAAATCAGAAACTATTTTAAAACAATTAAAAAATAACACAATATGAATTAAAATCTCAAATAAATCTCAAATCAAATAAGAAATTGATGAGACTATTTTTCATTGACTTATCATGATCCATAAGTGTTAGGAAAATATTTTTGGATTTTTCAAATATCAGAAAGTATTTAAAAATGAATTAAAACTATTAAAAACCAAATAATTCACAAAAAATATTAAATGAAGTCACAAAAATAATTAAAAATCAAAATATGAAATTAGATTTTTCAAGAAAATTTTTGGCATTGGTCTCATATTTTTGTGACTTCAAATAAAAATTTTATGAATTTTTGAAAATAAAGGGAATTAACTGAAATTAAAAGAAAATGAATTAAATGGAAAAAACCACAGCCGCGTGATGCACCTCATTAATTGACGTGGCATCAATGGACTGTCCAGATCTGAGGGCGCATAGTGTGACCAGGTCAAACGCACTGCATGATGATTTAAAATAAGTAAACATAACCAACGCATGCGATTATAACGTGGAAGCATGATTCAATGGTTCTGAAGATGCACACATGGTGTAGGTGGTGGAAAACACCATCTTCTCTGGTGATCCAACAATCTCCGCCCACCAGTTGCAGAGAAAAAATTTATCACAAAAATCAAAAAACAAGAACATCAAAATGAAGCTCAGGTGATGTACATCACCACTGTATCCATGGATCATCCTCACTCTTCCTATTTAGAGAGAAATGTGAGATGGAAGATCATGGTGTGTCAACCGAAATTACACGAAATGAATAATTGAGACCACCACTGACCTGCCTCTAGTGAGAGGACTTCAGAAAACAAAATAAACCAAAGAAAATCACATTGAATTACAAGATCTAGATCCAAAAAGTTTGAGATGCTACCTCTGAAATGAAGCTTCAAATGCCACGAATTCTTCAAGATCTTGATCTGCTTTTACTCTGGAAGTCTGATGGAGATGATAGGTTAAGAAATTGAGCTTAGAAAATCAACTAATAATGTTGAATTTCAAGGTTGAAAAAGAGAGAAAAATCTGAAAATTCCTTTAGTGAGGGTTGGGATTTCAATTCTGCAGCACTCCAGGTCTCCACTTGGTTGAAAAATGAATGGGATTGAGCTCTTATTTATAGCTGAAATGTGGCTGAGATCATGCTTCCCTCGTGTGCATGGGACTTGAATCTTCCTTGCATGGGCCTGTACAGGCGCATGTAAGGCCCAAGGATGGGTGATAAACCATGCTGAGACAACTGGAATTGAATTGGACGTGTAATTGTGATGGAAATAGCTTGCACATGAAGTTTCAACATGAAATGCAAAAATGAACATAAAGAGAAAGCTCTTCGAAACTCACACATGGAAAGTCCAAAAAAGTAATGTGAGTAATGGTTGGAAAGCCCTTGAAATAAGGAACAAAAGTCATGTTGGGAAAAAATTCATTTGGCATTTGGAAATTAGTGAAAACTGGCTGTGAAAGTTTGGGCACAAAACATGTCTAAGTCACCCTTTGAAAATTTTCACTAAAAGCAAGCCTCTTCAAGCCCTTATGTTTCAATGATTCAAGCTTCAAATGAAAACACCTCTAACATCAAAGTTGTAAATCGTTTCACAATGATCAATTTAGACTCAAATTTTGAATTATTTGGATTTTTCATGAAAACGTTATGGGCATTTGAAGTTGGGCACTTTTTCAAATTCAATGACCTAGGTCCAAGGTGATCTATAATGTTTTGTATTATGACATGTATTTATTTTAGGATTATTAAATTTTGTCCAACATAACCTATGAATTAGACATCTTAATCTTTCCAATGCATTTGCTCTCACCTCAAAATAATAAAAACTAGGGAAGTTAGGTCCTTGGGAAGTTGACCTAAAATTAGGGTTTCAGTCAAAATGACCTATAGTATTTTGAAATGAATGATGACCTTACAAGTTTCAAATGGATTTTTGATAAACATGAAAGTTATTTATATGGTTCTTAAGAACATTTTTTCTATTGGGGTCATCTTCATTTGACAAACACATTAAAAGTTGTATCTCAGTGATCTTCAGTTTAGTCAGATGACTTGACTGGTCAACTTTTCAAGGACAAACTTCCAATCTTGATGAATAAATGATTGAGGAGCCTCACATAGGCTCATATATGCATAAAATAATGAATGAAATAACTTCCCTTGATTGAATTTTATCATAGGTCGAGGTTGCTTCATGAGCAAGGCATAGTCAAAGCATAGTTGAATTAGGGTTTCCTTGGGAAACAATCCTTAAGCCTTTTGGGTTATCTTGATCAAATTAGCAAATTGAGGTACTTGGGATACATATATGATGATTAGGAACTTTAATTACCATTATCATGCTTCTTCTCAGTTTCATCTAGCCATTTCATTGAGCTTAACAGCCTCATAGGAGCATGGGGGCACATGATCACTTGAGCTTCAAAATAAAAAGAGTTAGTGACATATTTTTGTGCTTTTGGGTTAGTAATCAAATAAGAAAAGCAATAATATACAATACAAACATACTTGGTGGTCTCAAACCACTCACACAAGTCCCAACCCTAGGGTTAAAGAGCTAAACATGCTATGATCCTTGAGGCAATGCACTGAGCAATGATATGATGCCATGAGGGATCTTAGGGTCAAAATTAGGGTCTTACAGATGCCCCTATTTAAGGTCATTCTAGCCGGAGATATGTAGATTACAATCTTCATCTTGACGTGGTAGAATGGACTTAAATAATAACAAAGAGACGAATTTTGGTCCCTAAGAGACCTCATGATGCAAATGTATGTATGCAAAATAAAATCTTCATGGTGAATAATTACCACGAAGGAAAATAAATCAGAAGAAATTGAAGATCCATAGAAGTAACACACTCACTAGGGAGACAAAGACTCTAGGGGGAAATAAGGTAAAAATGCGTGAACAGGTCACGACTTGAAAACATGCTGGGAGACACAAAGGGATTCCACGAAAATAAATCGATGGAAAGACTCGAGCTGACGCAAAGATGCATGTATTGGGGAATATGCCAATACAGCAAAGATATCCATAAAGGAAACATCGGATAAACATCTAGACTCAGACGGGGATGTCCACAAAGGACTCAGCTGAGGAAGAAACAACGAGATATTACCGGCTATTAGGTAATAAACTCAAAGAGAGACATGTCATCAAAACACCGGCTACTGGGTGAGAGAACAACATGCTCAGGGAGAAAGAATATCTAAGACCGGTATAAGGGTGAAAGATATCAATCATCCGAAGCATCTGAGGAGGACCTAAAAGGCACATCTCAACTCAGGAGAATCTGACTCCACAGGGGACAAAAAGTCATAATAGGGAGTAGAAGGAAGGAACACCAGGGATACCGGTTACTGGGCCTATAATAAGCGATCAACCAGGCATGAATTGGGAACATATCCAAGACACTCATCATCCGAAAGAAGGGCTGAAAAAGCAAACTCGACTTACAGGATGGACATTCGATTCCACAAGGAAATACAAATCTTACTCCACTGGGGAAGAAAAAGACTTCGATTGAAGAGCGCATGAGATATATTATCTATTATCGTCATAACATAGATAACATACTCGTATGGAAGATTATCCATAACCGGTTACTGGGTTAATGAAGGATAAATCCACCGAAAAGAAAGGACATCGGGATACCGGTTACTAGGTATACAATGATGACGAATCAGAAGGAGAAACAACCATTACCAAACAAGGGTAAATGAAAGATGACTCGCAAGGGATAAATTGCCTAACAAAAGCAATTATCAAAGAGATATATCACCGGCTACTGGGTGGTATACTCAAAAATGAAGGAATACTAATACCGGTTACTGGGTAAAGATAACCAACAAATAGGGGATTACATCTACTAGTTACTGGGTAGAAAACCACAGCAAATAGGACTTACAACTACCGGCTACTGGGTAGAAGGCCACAAGATCCAATGGGGAAAAGGATGAACAATTACTGGCTATTGAGTAATTTAACAACTAAACCACAGGAAACTGCAGGGGATAACAAGAAAGGAGTCAATCTAGGAACAAACTAGAAAGACACAATTAAACAAGACTCACCCCAATGAGGATATAACTCAGGGGAGTAATTCCATCCCGATACGCAACTGGGGAGGAAACTGAAATAATAATCATCCACGAGGACTTAACTCAGTGGGGAATAAAGAAGGGAAGATAGACACTTTCTGCCAATGAGGCTGACTCTAAATGGAGAGATCAGACACAAACATCTGCTTGGGGATAGAGCATTTCACCAACAGCGGGAGATAACACACAAAGATATATGGCAAAGAATGCAACATGAATATCTGAATGCTTTGATTATGCGTGTTGTATGCATGGTTTGTGCATGATTAATGCTGTTAGACAGATATATCGAACACAAACAGGTTCAAGAATCACGAACGGAGATCCGGCGCAACATCTCAGCAAGAAAGGAAAGCCTACAGGAGAATTCAGCTCTGGTGAGGATGCAAGAAATACGGGAAGACATCGATCACCGCTGGGGATAGGCAAAGTCACCACTACCAACTGCCAGGGACTTCTCACCAATCCTCGGGAATAGGTGGCTGAACATTAATAAGATTCGCCATAGAAGAAACTCTATTGGGGAACTTATCAAGGAATGATGTGAAATTCCACGGGGAACAACACCCAACAGATACCCATCAATCAAAACATTCCCTTCTAACTGCTGGAGAGATATCTCTGCTAAGGGGAGAAAGAACAATTTGCTCCACTGTGGAAGGAAGCAACAAAACTTCAGACATGGAGAGGATACCAAATTATCAAACTCAGGTCAGGCAAACCCTGCTGGGGATAAACTGTAGGCAACCCTCAAAGGACACCGCCTTGGCTGAGGGAATCGGAAACGAATCCTTCGTCGACCCGTGACATGCTAGGGGTGGAAAGAGAAACAGATCCTCCACCAACTTCTCTAGATAACTTCCTGCTGAGGAGACAACATGAAAGATGATGAAGAGGATATAAACATGCCAGAATGTGAACAAATGTCTTACCTTTTGGAAATCGTATTATCCTTGGGAAAGCACTAAGGACATTCCATTTATCTTTTTAGTCATTGTGAATGTTCATTTTGTTTAAAACAATTTGTAAAAATTTATTTGTTTAAAACAATGATATTTATCAATTAAAACATGCAAACATCTGTTAATAGAAACAAGTAAGAGTGCCAAGAATTGGATAAAGGCTCAAATTTATTTCATGAGATGGTAGCCCGCAAATGGCGAGACTCCATGGATCTTTACAAAAATTTGAAATTGGTGATATACATGGAAAAAGGGCTACATTGAACATAATGACCGTTTTCTCCACCAACTCTGAGTTTACTGTATTTGACGCTTCGGTTGACAATGATCGAACGAGAATCTTTGACAAATGACAGCTGCAAAACAAAGTCTTGTCAGGATGCAGTTACTTGCTGAATCCCTAATTTTTGCCTAGATTGCCCCAGGGTGAAGTACTCAATCTAGCGGGATATATATATTCATTTTTTTTCATGTCTCTAACTTTTGCCTGGACCGTCCTTTCGGGTTTTCGATCCACCGAGACACTCATTTTTGCCTAAGCCGCCCTTTTGGGTTTTCAACTTAGTGAGCTATTCTGTTTTTATTTTTTAGGCGAAGTATTTCTTGACTGCATCTGAATTCACAGGACGAGTGAAATCCTCCCCATCCATAGTTGTAAGCAACAAAGCACCGCCTGAAAAGGCTCTCTTAACAACATATGGACCTTCATAGTTTGGAGTCCACTTGCCCCTGGAATCGGGCGCGAAAGACAAGACTTTCTTGAGCACGAGGTCACCTTCTCGGAACATACGAGGCTTGACCTTCTTATCAAAGGCTTTCTTCATCCTTTGCTGATATAACTGACCATGGCACATGGCAGTTAATAACTTCTCTTCAATCAAATTCAATTGGTCATAACGACTCTGAACTCATTCAGCCTCAGTCAACTTGGCTTCCATCAAAACCCTCATCGATGGGATCTCGACCTCTACGGGGAGTACAGCCTCCATGCTATATACAAGGGAGAAAGGGGTTGCCCCTGTTGAAGTGCGGACAGATGTACGATAACCATGCAAAGTAAATGGCAGCATCTCATGCCAATCCTTGTACGTAACAACCATCTTCTGGATAATCTTCTTGATGTTCTTGTTAGCAGCTTCAACGGCCCCATTCATCTTGGGTCTATAGGGAGAAGAATTATGATGCGCAATCTTGAACTCACTACACGGCTCTTTCATCATCTTATTGTTCAAGTTAGATCGATTATCAGTAATGATATTGTCTGGCACACCATATCGGCATATGAGTTGGTTCTTGTTAAACCTCACAACCACCTGTCTGGTCACACTTGCATACGATGTCGCTTCAACCCACTTGGTGAAGTAATCAATAGCTACGAGAATAAAACGGTGACCGTTCGACGCCTTCGGTTCAATCATGCCAATCATGTCAATTCCCCACATGGAGAAAGGCCATGGTGAGGAAATAACATTCAGAAGTTTCGGGGGAATATGAATCTTATCCGCATAAATCTGACACTTGTGGCATTTCTTCACAAACTTGCAGCAGTCAGACTCCATTGTCAGCCATAGTAGCCTGCTCTCAATATCTTCTTTGCCATGGCATGTCCATTGGAATGAGTACCAAATGAACCCTCATGGACTTCGGTCATCAACAAGTTTGGTTCGTGTCTATCCACGCATCTGAGCAGAACCATGTCAAAATTCCTTTTGTAAAGCACATCACCATTAAGGTAGAAACTGCCAGATAATCTCCTCAAAGTCTTCTTATCTTTAACAGATGCCCCAGGCGGGTAAGTCTGACTCTGGAGAAAGCACTTGATATCATAATACCACGGCTTATCATATTTCACTTCTTCAACTGCAAACACATGAGCTGGTCTATCCAAGCGTATCATAGTAATATTGGGGACTTCATTCCAATACTTCACTACAATCATTGAAGCAAGCGTAGCAAGAGCGTCCGCCATCCGATTCTCATCTCGAGGAATATGATGGAAGTCAACCTTAGTAAAGAAAGTTTAAATCCTCCTCGCATAATCTCTGTATGGGATGAGGCCAGGCTGATTCGTTTCCCATTCACCTTTAATCTGATTAACAATAAGGGCCGAATCACCATAAATGTTAAGATGTTTGATCCTAAGATCAATACACTCTTCCAAACCCATAATACAAGCCTCATACTCTGCCAAATTATTCATGAATTTGAAAGTTAGCCTCGCTGTAAAAGGAAAGTGTGTGCCTTGAGGAGTAATAATCACTGCCCCAATACCATTTCCATACTGATTGACAGCGCCATCAAACACCATACCCCATCGTAAACCAGGATTTGGTCCTTCATCGAGCGTGGGCTCATCACAATCTTTCATCTTCAAATACAGAATCTCTTCATCCGAGAAGTCGTACTGCACAGACTGATAATCTTCAATTGGTTGATGTGCCAAATGGTCAGCCAAGATACTACCTTTAATAGCTTTTTGAGCTCGATACTCAATATCATACTCAGATAACAACATCTGCCAACGGGCAATCCTCCCAGTTAAAGCAGGCTTCTCAAAGATATACTTGATCAGATCCATTTTGGATATCAACCAAGTTGTATGATTCAACATATATTGGCGTAAGCGCTTAGCAGCCTAAGCCAAAGCACAACATGTCTTCTCAAGCATTGAGTACCGAGACTCACAATCAGTGAACTTCTTACTCAAGTAATATATTGCATACTCTTTCTTACCTGATTCATCTTGCTGACCCAGGACACAACCCATGGAATCATCAAGCACAGTCAAGTACATAATCAAAGGTCTCCCTTCAACAGGCGGAGACAGAATCGGAGGCATAGACAAATACTCTTTGACACTATCAAAGGCTTTTTGGCAATCCTCGGTCCAACCATGATGCTGATCTTTTCGGAGGAGCTTGAATATAGGCGCACATGTGGCAGTCATGTGGGACATAAATCTCGAAATGTAATTCAAGCGGCCAAGAAAGCCTCGAACTTGCTTCTCAGTTTTGGGCGCAAGCATCTCTTGTATTACTTTGACCTTGGCAGGATCAACTTCCATACCTCTCTCGCTGACAATAAAGCCAAATAACTTGCCGGAACGGACTCCAAATGTGCACTTGTTCGGATTCAGGCGGAGTTTATACTTCCTCAAACGCTGGAAAAGCTTCAACAAGTGTTCTACATGTTCAACTTACGTTTTCGACTTCGCAATCATATCGTCAACATACACCTCATTCTCCTTGTGCATCATATCATGAAACAAGGTGGTCATAGCACGTTGATACGTGGCTCCGACGTTCTTCAAACCGAAGGGCATCACTCGATAACAGAATGTTCCCCAAGGTGTGATGAATGTTGTCTTCTCCCTATCCTCGAGTGCCATTTTAATTTGATTATAACCGGAAAATCCGTCCATAAACAAAAAGACATTGAATTTAGTCGTATTGTCTACCAACATATCAATGTGTGGTAGAGGAAAATCATCTTTTGAACTAGCTTTATTCAAGTCACGGTAATCCACACACATTCGAACTTTTCCATCTTAGGCACGGGCACAATATTGGCCAACCATTGAGGATATGTAGAAGTCACCAGAAACCCCGTATCAATTTGCTTCTGAACTTCTTCTTTAATCTTCACTGCCATATCAGGATCAGTTCTTCTAAGCTTCTGCTTCACAGGCACACACTCAGGTTTCAATGGCAAGAAATGTTGCACAATATCAGTATCCAGACCAGGCATGTCTTCATATGACCAGGCAAAGACGTCGACATATTCTCGTAGCAACTCAATCAACCCCTTCTTAACAGATTCTTCAAGGAGTGCCCCAATCTTTACTTCGCGAATGCAATCTTCAGACCCCAAGTTGATTGTTTCCAGATTCTCAAGATGTGGCTGAATGATCTTCTCTTCGTGCTCAAGCAGACGGGTGATCTCATCAGGAATCTCTTCAACATCATCTTCTTCTGCCTCAAATACAGGGAACTCAAAGTTGGGAGATGGTGTTGGATCATTATGTTCAATGGGTTTGATTAACCTGCATAATGATTTTGAGTATAAAAGAGATTTTAGAATTCAAACAAGGAAAATCATTATGCAGATGAAAAGATTGATTTTATTCTCTTTTTTTAAGGTTTTATAGTGATCACCAATTTCATGCAAAAAGCAAAAAGGGGAAATAATTTGAGAAAAACAAACATTTAACATGCGATTATTGAATGAATATCATTGTATTAATCAAATTATGCCAACAATGTTTTCACTTCTCCTTTTGGCATGGGAGAAGGGTTTTTGAACAAAATGAACACATTACGTTGACTTGTGGATAACTGTTGGAACATCAACAACGACCCAATTATTGCAGAATCCTCCGGGTATGACAAAATTGCCAAGGTCTTCCTCTTCATCATCTTCGACAATGGCAGCAGCTTCCTGATCTTCAACGGTGTGGATGAAACCTCCACTCTGGAATAGCCCGCGATCATTAGAAACACCAGAAGAATACCCTATGCCAACTTAATCATTTTCCCTAAATCAGTAGTTGCACCATGCTCAATGGCCAACTTTGCATCATTATAGGAGACAAATGAAGAAAGTCATTTCCTTGAAGGCTCAGCAATAGATAAGGCTTGGAACAGAGTCCCAACCTCATCCTCAGTGTCAATATAGGAGAAGGAAGATAAATGACTGACCAAGAGAGCCTTCTCGCCCCCTATCACCACTAACTTCTTGTTCTTCACGAACTTCAATTTTTGGTGCAGGGTGGATGTCACGGCGCCTGCCTCGTGAATCCATGGTCTGCCTAGAAAACAGCTATAAGACGGATGAATGTCCATGACCTGAAAGGTGATCTGAAAATCACTAGGTCCAATCTTGATCGGGATTTCTAATTCACCGATCACAGTTCTACGTGATCCATCAAACGCCTTCACAACCACTCCACTCTGCCTCATGGGAGGCCCCTGATACAAAAGTTTAGCAAGAGTGGACTTTGGCAACACATTAAGGGATGACCTAGTGTCCACCAACACATTGGACAAGGCATCGTCTTTACAGTTCATAGATATGTGTAAAGCCAAATTGTGGTCTTTTCCCTCCTCGGGAAGATCAACATCACATAAGCTCAAGTTGTTACAAGCGGTTATATTTGCAACAATGCTATCAAACTGCTCAATTGTGACATCGTGGTCCATGTATGCCACGTCCAACACCCTCTGCAAAGCTTCACAGTGTGGCTCGGAATTCATCAACAAAGATAAGACAAATATCTTTGATGGAGTTTGTAGCAGCTGATCAACAACATTATATTCACTCCTCTTGATGAGCCTCAGCATCTCATCACCATCCTCTTTCAAAATGCCAGACTGGCCAACCAGGATAGGAGTGTTATTATTCTTAACAGCAACAGGGTCAACAATAGCAACAAAATTATTTTGAGAAGAAGTCCCCATGGGACTGGCAGGATTAGCAGCAGTTCTCTTCATGACATCTTCATGGGATTTCGGCCGAGCCGAGAAAACACGACCACTACGGGTCACACCACTGACATCTGAAATGCTCACCACAGAAGTTGAGGGCAACAACACCTCCTTTCCATCCTCCAGCATGACTGTGTTATATCGGTAAGGAACCACTTTCTCTGATACATACGGGACAGGGCCCGCTGGCTTTATCACAAGAGTTGGCGATACCTTCTTCTTGCTTCCATCATATTTGATAACAACAGGCTCAGGAATTTTAAACACAAGGGAGATAACATCGACTTTGTCCTCATTATGATTCTGAAGTATTTCAATCATCCCTTGATCTATCATCTCTTGGATGTCCCTCTTCACTTGGCGGCATCCTTTCTCATTGATAGTGCACACCTGGCACCTATCATGGTCATGCTCGTAGTAGCTGTGTTCACACAACAGCTTATGCATCTCAACCAAGGATTGCCTTATGTCATTCACATAAAGGACTTTGTATTTTCCAGGGCATCCCTGAACCATGTTAATAGCTGCTTTCCCATGCTCGGGCAATGGGTTCTTCTTTACATTTGGACCTACATCCTCAAAAAACAATATCCCACTTCTCACAAGGTCTTGCACCTTGGTCTTCAATGGATAACAGTTCTCCACGTCATGTCCGAGAGCCCCAGAATGATACACACAATGAAGCTCGGGCTTATACCACCACTGAGGATTGGTTGGTACAGCAGGAGGATCTCGTGGAGTTATTAGCTTCCTATCGATCAAGGAAGGATAAAGCTCCGCATATGTCATCGGAATCGGGTCAAAAGTTACCCTCCTCCTCTCGTAGTTGCTAGTGCTGGTGTTATTATTGTTGCGAGGCTGGTAGACCTGTTGTTGTTGACGATGTTGTTGTTGTTGTGGTTGTTGTTGATGAACTTCTCTGAAAGCAGGGGCTATATGAGCCACCTGGTGTTGGTTGACAGTCTGACGGACTTTCTTCCTCCTTACAAAGGGCCTTCTTTTGACGTGAGAGGACACAACATGAGTCTCTCCCTCTTTCTTCCTAGCAAAGCCTCCATACTTCTTTGCTGAGGAGCCATCTTCTCGAGATAAACGTCCTTCATGGACCCCTTCCTCTAGTCTCATTCCCATATTCACCATTTCTGTGAAGTCTGAGGGTTCACTAGCAATCATTCTCTCGTAATAGAAAGAGCTCAAAGTCTTCAGGAAGATCTTTGTCATCTCCTTCTCTTCCAGGGGTGGCACGATCTGAGCTGCCAGTTCTCGCCATCTCTGGGTGTATTCCTTGAAGGTCTCCTTATCCTTCTGCGACATTTCCCTTAACTGGTCCCTGTCTGGAGCCATATCCACATTATATTTGTACTATTTCACAAAGGCCTCGCCTAGATCATTGAAAGTGCGGATGCTTGCACTCTTCAACCCCATGTACCACCGGAGCGCAGCACCTGTCAGGCTATCCTGAAAGTAGTGAATCAGCAGTTGGTCGTTGTCAGTCTATGTTGACATCTTGCGAGCATACATCACAAGATGGCTGAGCGAGCATGTATTTCCCTTATATTTCTCAAAGTCATGCACTTTGAATTTAACAGGGATTTTCACGTTGGGCACCAGGCACAACTCAGTAGCACTTTTCCCAAAGAGGTCTTTACCCCTCAAAGTCTTCAGTTCCTTGCGCAACTCAAGGAATTGATCTTTCCTTTCATCCATTTTTTCATATACGTCCGGGCCCTCAGATGGCTCGAAATGATAAATTGTGTCTTCAACACGGGGAAGGGTGTGCACAACAGGAGGTGGCACAGACAGGACCGGGCTAGACGCCGGCATAGAAGCGAGGGTAGGAGCGAAACCCTCTGGCATGAAATTGGGAGGCATTCCCCAAGGGAATCCGGCTGGCATAGTCGGAGCGAAGTGGGTTGTTGCAACAGGCACAGTTGTAGTAGCTATCTCAGATATGACCGTCCTCGCGGGAGGAGCTGCAGGAGTTGGTGAAGCTTGACTCTGTACGGCCAAGACTGACTCCATCATGGCAGTCAGCCTAGCAATCTCTTCCTTCAAGTCCCTGTTTTCGTGTTTGAGATGTTCCATTATCTTCGGATGATTTTCTCTGGTATTATACTGGTGGGTCAGCTTGTCTTCAAAATAAATGAAGAGCGAAGAGTTAGACCACTGATCAAGAGCTTGGAACAAAACCTGCTTATGCATATGATGCATGCAATGCTTGTGCATATGATTTGTTTTTTTATTTGTTAGAGGAACTTTATAGAGATGTATTTGCAAATATTTGAAAATATTTAACTTTTAAGATATATATGGAATACTCATAGTAACAATATTTGGAAACTTTTTACAACAAAGAAGGAATACAGTTTTGGTAACCAAATACAATGCAAGAGAAAAGGAGAATGAACATCCTATGGAGCCCTAGAAATAATCGTCCAAAGCCTTCGAGATCGAAAGATAAGCTGTACGAAGCCTCTTCACCTCTCTCTCATAAGCTGCTTCCATATCGGCCTTCTCCTTGGCGAGCTGATCATACTTCCTCTTCCAAAACCTAGATGAGTAAGGAAGAAGGGAAGTAACCACATCATCAGGCTCATCGATAACCTGATGCTCTAGAAAATCTATCACTGCATCTTTATCTTTGAGCTGCTGAAGAAGTTCCTCACGCTCACGAACCCATGCACGCGAACAGTCTTCATCTCTCAACTCCTCTACTCCTTGGTTAGGGAGGGTTGAAGGCCCAACCATAACCATAGGGGTAGGTCTCGAATATTCATATGGCATGCGGTACTCAAGAGCTCTCTTCCTCACCCAAGCGGTGTAAGGTTCCAAAGCAATGCAATTCTTCGGACCAAGCTCATTCCTCCCTTTCCTATGAACTTTGCGTCAGGCGCGGAGGATCATATCCTTCAAGTTTTGGGGATCTTTACCCTCTTGAAAGAACAAGCCTTCCAACAAAATGTTGTTAGGTTTATCCTTTAAGGGGAACCCAAGCTGACGACGCGCCAAAACAGGGTTGTAGTTAATCCCACCGCATGTACCAAGAAGAGGTACATTGGAGAATTCACCACAGGAGTCGATAATCTGCACACCATCATACACCCGGTTGTACCAAGAGATATCATCATTAGTGAGAGACATGAGTCTCGTGGACCACCGTAGACATCCCTAGTTCTCCTTGAAGGCGACCGTCTGCGGTAAGTGAGAAATAAACCACTTATACAGCAGAGGCAAACAGCACACAATTGCACCACCACCCTTTGCATTCCTCATATGCAAAGAGAAATAGGTATCACCCAACAGAGTCGAAACAGGATTAAGAGTAGAAAAGATCCTAATAGCATTCATATCCACAAAATTGTCGATGTTGGGAAATAACACTAGCCCATAGATGAGGAGTACAAATATGGCCTCAAAAGCTTCCTCACTCATGGCCTTTCCAAATAAAGTAGCTTTGGCAATCAGAAAATCATATGGGAGACCTTGAATTCCACCTTTGGTAGTCATATTAGCAACAATGTCAGATACATCCACATGAAGCATATCAGCAATCTCTTGAGAATACGGAATCTTCTCCAAGCCACTGAACGACAACTGGTCAAGAATAGGTATACCCACATGATAGGCATACTCCTTAAGTGTAGGCAAAAGCTAGAAATCTGGAAAAGTGAAGCACCGATACAGAGGATCGTAAAACTGCACCAACACACTCATCAGCCCTTCATCTACTTTAGTAGAAAGAATAGACAGAAGCTTCCCATGGCGAGCTTTGAACTCCAATGGCTCTAATACATAAGATGTCAAACTCCTTAACTCTTTCAAGTCAGGTTGTCGGAAACTGTACTTCTTCGTATTCCTTCTTTGCTTATCCATGTCTGAAAATTTACAAATAGATCTCTTAAGTTCCTTGAAAAACTTTATTGTTGATGATATGGATGCATATGAATGCATGAATGCATGGATGCAACAATCACACTCAAGGATCAAGCAAGTCACACTACACAAAGGTCACGGGATGGCTCAAGTCATCGTCAATATCAATCATCCATTTTGGTGGATTATGGTTTACACCTTATCAACACCCAAGTTCCATTGATATTGAGAATGTATCAGAACGGATCAACCGCGAATCAAGGGTTTGTTGTAAGTCACGAGCATGGAGTCTCGGTTAAGAACCACCCAATTGGAGTGTACTATGGTTAAACCTGACAATCATGTCTTAAAAAGTGTCCCCATAGTCATCATCTCATCTTTCGGATATTATCGGATAAAATGACTACTCGTTCTCCAAAAATATTCTCAAGAGGGACTCTTATAAGTGTAGTATCGCGTAACAATCGTATCAAATCTTACACTTGAACGACCTTCGTGCTACGTCCTAAAATAGGCCAAGACGGGCTAGGTATCTAAGGTCCTTGGATTCTAAGGTTTATATTGGAAAGAGTAATGCCTAACCACGACTACTCGTGTGACATTATTGATCCCAACAAGACCTCCACCAAGTGAATGGGCTTGCAAGTCAACTTGTTAAGGAATAACTCCACACAAGTTAACAAGACTATGCCATTCTCCTATCATAATTGCACTCGAGTTCGGGTATAGAACTCATCTCACAAAGAAACCACCAAGCATACCAGCAATTAATATCAAGCAATTCATACATTACAAACAATACAGTCATCCCAAATTTGCACAAAAATATGTCACCAATAAATATAAACATACAACACATACAAGCAAAAAGTAGGCTAAACCCACTAGAGAACAGTTTGTCCCCAGCAGAGTCGCCACTTTTCTGTAGCGGGGTTTTCATTACCTTTAGGTTTATTGACTAAACCAAAAGTCAACATACAATTAGAGTCGCCACCACACTTTTATTTGTCCAAAGGAAAGGCTAAAAAGCGAACAAAAGCCAAGTAAGAAGTTTTATCAAATCAAAAACTAATAAAAATGTCAGAGATCTAGGTAAGGGGGTTGGTTATGAAATGGGAAGGTTTTACGCATCCAAAACATCCTTAGTACTCTAAGGGAACCTCTTTTTGCAAACATGTGTTGTAGGTTGGTATTTATGAAAACATGTGCAAAAGATTGGAGGGGTGAGAAGAGAATAGATTATATTTACAAATTTTGTTGTTTGAATGGATGAATCCATTGCCTACGTACCATCACAAAGGTAGGATCAAAACCTTGTAGTTTGGGGTAAAAATCACAAAAAGAGATTGGTGAATTGATTTGATCAAAAGCCTTAAGGTCTTTTATTATCAAAGGGAGAAAACTCAACCTAAACCAACAATCCACCACGTGAGGAGGGCTTCAACATACTACTGAGGGGTTAACCCTATAATAAGTATGGAAGACTTATAATCCAATCACTAAGGATGAGGTGAGATTTACATCAACCACTATGAGAACTCAAACCTATGACTAATGTTTTTGAAAAGATTTTAATAAGGTGGCCATTGAAACCACAAAACAACTTGAAGTGGGTTATATTTACAAGTTAGATGTATTTACAAAAATGAAGTCAAAGTAGGGTTAAGATTCATTTACAATGAGTATTAATGAAAAGATTTTGAAAAGTCAAAGGCATAAGGCCTAGGTTTCTAGTTTGAAAACAATGTCAAAGTTTGAAATAAAATATTTTTTGCTTGGTTAGAGTGGGGAGAAGAAGAGAAGGGCTAGTCCTAAAGCGTACAAAGATAAGTGGAGAAAGATAAACCCTTGGAGTTCCTTTTCTTGAAGTCATAGAGATGACTCAAGATGCTCCTTTCCTTTGGACTTAGCAAACAAACAAGCAATCACACAATTTGAATTCAAGCTCCTAGGATCTCCATTTGGCCTGTCTCTCTTAACTTGGCTACTCATGACAATGGTCCTCTTACACAATCTCAAGGTGGAATCTCTATCACACAAGAGCAAACATCAAAAAGTTCACAACATAATAAGGGGAATGGACAAAGAATAAGTTTAGATGAGAAGTCCTTTAAAGTCAACTTTGAAATTTAGAATTCTAAAGGCATGAGGCGTAGTTGCTCTTGAACTCCTTTAAGCATGGGTATATCCTAATTCTAAGTCCTTTCTCCTTTTTGCATTAGCTTTACCCAAAACAAAACAATCACAAGACAACAATATATTTATATACAATAATGAGCTCAAATGAGCAAAAGGAAAATGACATAAACATAAAATATGTGCTCAAGTGAGCAAAATGAAAAGCAATATGAATAAATGAGCAAGAAATAAATTGCATTAAAGTAAAAGGGTAAGAAATTAAATGCTCAAATTAAAGTTAGTAATTAGTGAAGTTATGTTAGTTTGTCATAAGACAGTGTAGCGCTATGTTAAGCAATCGTAAGTGGACTAATGTAGTAGTCACACCTATCTGAGGTCGGTCAATAAAAATATAGGCAAATAAGCATAAGTTAGAGGTCATGATTAGTAAGCCAAACTCCACAAACTTGCCATGCCAAAACAAAAGGGGAAGGCCTTGTATGGACTTTAGGTTTTTTGCTTGACCAAGAAGCAACCTATCTTGGACACAAAATAACTCACTTGATCTTGGATCAAGTTGAGTTTGGTTTGGATCAAAGAAGGTTAAACCTCTCACTTGTCAAGACCAACCATAAGACATTAACTCATTGGCCAAATGATGAAAAGAATGGGATGAAGGTGAAAGGGAGGGAAAGAGAATTCAAATGTCAATCTCAATTGGTCAAATATGAACCAAATCATCATCAATCAATGTTAAACAGAAAAGAAATGAAGATTACAAGTCAACAAACCAACCATAATTTTTTGGTAATTTTTGAATTAAAAATAAATGCAAAATAAAATAAACAAAATATGGTCAAACCTCAAATTTAATTCAAATCAACTTCAACAAGTCCAATTAAATTCTCATAGGTTTAACATGGTCAAACAAGCTTTGACAAATTTTCTCAACAATTTTTGAAATCAGAAACTATTTTAAAACAATAAAAAACAATAAAAAAATAACACAATATGAATTAAAATCTCAAATAAATCTCAAATCAAATAAGAAATTGATGAGACTATTTTTCATTGACTTATCATGATCCATAAGTGTTAGGAAAATATTTTTGGATTTTTCAAATATCATAAAGTATTTAAAAATGAATTAAAACTATTAAAAACCAAATAATTCACAAAAAATATTAAATGAAGTCACAAAAATAATTAAAAATCAAAATATGAAACTAGATTTTTCAAGAAATTTTTTGGCATTGGTCTCATATTTTTGTGACTACAAATAATTTTTTTATGAATTTTTAAAAATACATGGAATTAACTGAAATTAAAAGAAAATGAATTAAATGGAAAAAACCGCAGCCGCGTGATGCACCTCATTAATTGACGTGGCATCAATGGAATGTCCAGATCTGAGGGCGCATGGTGTGACCAGGTCAAACGCGCTGCATGATGATTTAAAATAAGTAAACACAACCAACGCATGAGATTATAACGTGGAAGCATGATCCAATGGTTCTGAAGATGCACACGTGGTACAGGTGGTGGAAAACACCATTGTAGCGGGGTATTCGTTACCATTAGAGATATTGATTAA